>NW_012118243.1:297449-321314 GCF_000951035.1 Colobus angolensis palliatus
CATATGACCCAGCTATCCCACTACTGGGTATATACCCAAAGGATTATAAATCATGCTTCTATAAAGACACATGCACCCGTATGTTTATTGTGGCAATATTCACAATAGCAAAGACTTGGAATCAACCCAAATGTCCATCTGTGACACACTGGGTTGAGAAAATGTGGCACATATACACCATGGAATACTATGCAGCCATAAAAGAGGATGAGTTTGCATCCTTTGTAGGGACATGATGCAGTTGGAAACAATCATTCTTAGCAAACTATCACACGAACAGGAAACCAAACACCGCATGTTCTCACTCATAGTTGGGAACTGAACAATGAGATCACTTGGACTCGGGAAGAGGAATATCACACAGTGGGGTCTATGATGGGGATGGGGGAGGGGAAGGGGGGAGGGATTGCATTGGGATTTATACCTGATATAAATGACGAATTGATGGGAAAAAAAGAATTAACAAGATCTATTATTTATACTACAAATACTACAGTGAATAATAATTGAACCGTATTTTTTGAAATAATACAAGGATATTCTTAGATTGTTTGCAACACAAAGGATAAATGGTTGAGGTAATGAATACCCCATTTACCCTAAAGTGATTATTACATATTATATGCCCTGTATCAAAATATATTATGTAATCCATGAATACACACCTCTACTATGTGCCCATAAAAATTGAAAACAAAATTAAAAAAAAAACTGAATAGAAGATTACTGAGAAATTGCTTTGTGATGTACGCATTCCACTCCGGGAGTTATACCTCTTTTCTTACAAGGCAGTGTTTGAACAGTGTTCCTGTGAAACCGTAAAAGTCATATTTCGGAATGCATTGAGGACTATGGCGAATAGTGAAATATACTGAAATAAAATCGAGGAAGAAGCGTTACAAGAATCTGCTCTCTGATATGGGCATTCACTTCACAGACTTAATGCTTACTCTATGTTGCTCAGTTTCGAAACTCTGTCTTTGAAGAATATGTGAAGGGATATTTAATGATACCTAGTGACTTGTGGTGAGTGAGGATACATCTTCTGATGAAATCTGCAGAGAAACGTTCTGAGCAAATGCTTCATGATGTGTGTATTCGACTCATAGAGTTAAACCATTCTTTGGATTGAGCAGCTTGAAGTCACTGTTTTTGTGGAATCGGAGGAGGACATTTGGGAACAATCCTAGCAATATGGAGAAAGTAATATCCTCAGGTAAAATCCAGAAGGAAGCTTTCTGTGAAACTGCTTTGTGTCGTCTTAATTTCTCTCACTCAGATAAGCCTCTCTTTTCATTGAGCAGCTTTCCAGCCCTGTGTATGTTTAGCGTGTGACGGGATATTCGGGAACACTTTCAGGCTAACGGTGAAAAAGGAAATACGTTAAGGCGGAAACTGGAGAGAAGCTTTCCCAGGAATTGCTTTCTGACGTGTGCATTCCACTCACAGTGCTATACCTCTCTTCTCATACAGCCTCGGGGAAACACTTTTGGAGAAACAGGTACCAATTGATATTCGGGAGCATGTTAATGCTGATGGTGAAAAGGGAAATAGCCTCAGACGAAAACGGGAAGGAAGTTTTCTAGGAAACTACTCTGAGATATGTGTAATCATCTCAGATAGATAAAGCTTTCTTTACATTACACAGCTTGGAAACTGTCATGGACGGATCCACGAAGGGATCTTTGGGAGAACATTCTGGACTATGGTGAAAAAGGAAATCTCTTCAGAAAAAAACTGGAAAGAAGCTTTCTGTGAATCTGACTTTGCTATATTTATTCATCTCACATAGATGAGACTTTCTTTACATTACGCAGCTTGGAAAATCCTTCGTGGATGGATCCTCCAAAGGATATGTGGGATCACATTCGTGCCTATGGTGAAATAGGAAATATAGTCAGATAAAAACTGGAGAGAAACTTTCTAAGAAACTGCTTGGTGATGTGCGCATTCCACTCAGGGAGTTATAACTTTCTTCTCATAAGGCACAGTTTGAACACAGTTCCTGTAAAACCAAGAGATTGATATTCGGAGCACATTGAAGACTGTGGCAAAAAGTGAAATGTCATGCAATAAAAAACAGAAAGAAACACTCAAAGAAACTGCTCTCTGACATATCCATTCTTTTAACAGGGTTAAATCTTACTCTGCATTTCCCAATTTGAAGTTCGGTCTTTGAGGGTTCTGAGAAGGGATAATAGGTGGCGATCGGAGGCCTGTGTGAGGCAAGAAAATGTCTTAAATCGAAAATCAGAGAGAAGCGTTCTGCGCAACTCTTTTGTGATCTTTGTATTCATCTCATAGAGATAAATCATTGTTTGGACTGAGCCGTTTGAAATTACTGTTTCTGTGGAATCTGAGAAAGGACATTTGGAAACACTCTTTAGAATATCCTGAAAAAGAAATAACCTCAGAGAAAAACCAGAAGGAAGTGTAGTGTGAACCTGCCCTGTGTCACTTGAATTCCGCTTACTCAGTTAAGCTTCTCTTTTCATTCACCTGTACCATAACACTGTTTTTGTTTATTCTGTGAAGGGATATTCTGGAGGGCTTTGAGGCTTATGGTGAGAAAGGAAAATTCTTCAGATAGAAACTGTAGAGAAGCTTTCTCAGCAGCTGCTTTGTGACGTGTGCATTCCACTCACAGAAATATCCTTTCTTCTCCTAGAGGATTCCGGAATCCCTTCTGGAGAAAAAGCTATCAGGAGATATTCGGGAATATAGCGATGACTATGGTGAAAAAGGAAATACCCTCAGACAAAAACTGAAAATTAGATTTCTGTGAAACTGCTTTGTGTTATACGTATTTATTCATCTCACATGGTTAAAACTTTAATTATATTAGGCAGTTTGGAAACTCCATCATGCACAGATTTGCAAAGGGACATTCACGAGCAAAGTCAGGCCTATGGTGAAAGAGGAGATATCTTCAGATAAAAACTGGATAGAAGCTTTCTGAGAAAGAACTTTGTGATGTATGCATTCCACTCAGAGATTTATACCACTTTTCTCACAAGGCAGGATTTGAACACTGTTCCTGTGAAATCAAAAATGTGATATTTCGGAACTCCTTGAGGACTATGGCAAGTAGTGTAGTGTACAGAAATAAAATCAAGGAAGAAGCATTCTAAGAATCTGCTCTTTTCTATGTGCATTCACTTCACAGATTTAATGCTTACTCTATGTTGCCCAGTTTCGAAACTCTCTCTTTCAAGAATCTATGAAGGGATATTTAGTGAAGCCCCGAGGCTTGTGGTGAGCGAGGAAACGTCTGCCAATGAAACCTGCAGTGAAACGTTCTGAGCAACTGCTTTGTGATGTGTGTATTCATCTCCTAGAGTTAAATCATTCTTTGGATTGAGCAGCTTGAAATCACTTTTGTAACCTTGGAGTCTGCAGGGTGTGTACTCTCTGATCTGGGGTTACGACTGGGCTGTAAAGCTGCTGCTAGGGGCTGTAACTTCTGTGTGAGGTGAGCCTGTCACTGTGCTTCAGCCGTCTCTTCTCTTGAGTTATAGAACTTAAAGGCTAATTTAACCAGGTCTTGTATTGGTGCCTGAGGACCATCCTCTACATTTTGAAGTTTTTTACAAATATCAGGAGCTGATAGAAAAATGAAGGAGTGTAGGGCATGGGTGAGGGTATGGAGACAGAAGGAAACCCTAGGTTCCTTTCTGGCTGATCAGAATGGAATAAAGACTCCTCTTTTTCAGGTTCCTGTGAGCCGGCATCCTTGGCCAGTATAACCTGAACCAAAGAACACCAGCTGCACAAATCTGGACGAGAGCGTAAGGCCCAAAAGCCTTCTATGTAATTAATTTCGAACCACTTGCCTAGCCACTGGCAGAAATTGCTGAGGTCAATCAGAACATTATGGTCTAAAGTGCCCTCTGGTGGCCACTGAGACTGATTATCTAGTTTGTATTGGGGCCACACCACAGTGGAAAGGAAAATTAACCACTGTAAGGTTTTTAAATTGGCTCGGAGACACCCTAATGGAGTGCTCTTTGGAAATTTGGACTGGAGGTTTCCCATTTGTTTCCTCTTTACTTACACAATGGAGATCTCTTCCTGGCTTCAAAGCGTCCTTTGAAATCACCAGAGACAGACTGGAGGCTCTTGGAGCCAAGGTGGAGATTACCTTCAAGTGACGGACATCTCCATGTTGAACAGGTCTCCCAAGCCACTTAGTGGCTCAAAAATAAGCCTCGGACCTGTGCAGGATTTTTCCCAAGGGAGGTAAAGAGGAGACAAGGGCCCTGACCCCAAAGAGGCCATGAGAGTAAGGGAGGCAGGTCTCAGGTCCTGGTCCATCTGCGGCGTGGAAACAGGAGGAGGTTCCTCAACCCTTAGAGGCCAGAGGACGGGTCTCCTCCCAAGTTTCGCCGCCAATGGATTTGTTTTTCTAAGAATGACCAGATCAAGCACAAAAGAACCAGCGACTAGGCAAGGTTAAAAGCAAAACTGCAAATTTATTCTTTGGTCATTTAGCTCCAGGAAAAAAGGTGTGTAAGGTGAAGTCTGTTGGCCTCCGGCAAAAGAGGCCCAGAGAGTCATCCAGGTGGTGTTTCTAATGCAGTCCTGACAAGAGTAGGGGCTGATGAAGGCCATGTGGCGCGCCTGCCAGGAGCGGCTTTTTTAGGCATGGAAGGGCAATAGGCAGGGCACAGGCTTTTCGGGGGGAAGGCTCTGCAGGTGCCACCAGGTAAATCTTGGTATCCACGGATTGACATCACCTGATGTATTCGTGATTGGTCTGCACCATCCCGGGCGCCAGCTGCATTTTCGGGCACAGGGGAAGAGTTGGTGACGAAGAACCCGGAAATGCGCCATCTTGCCTCCGTTCGTCCAAACATTACTCAGTGGTATGTGTAATCATCTCACATAGATAAAGCCTTCTTTACATTATGCAGCCTGGAAACAGTCATGGACAAATAGACGAAGGGACCTTCGGGAACACATTCAAGACTAGAGTGAAAAAGGAAATATCTTCCAATAAAAACTGGTAAGAACCTTTCTGGGAATCTGCTTTTTCCTAGGTTTATTCATCTCACATAGAAGAAGCTTTCTTTACATTACACAGCTTGGAAACTCCAGCTGGATGTATCCGCATACGGATATTTCAGATCACATTCAGGCCTATGGTGAAAGAGGAAATATTGTCATATAAAAACTGGAGAGAAACTTTCTGAGAAACTGCTTGGTGATGTGTGCATTCCACTCAGGGAATTAAACTTTCTTCTCATAATACACAGATTGAACACTGTTCCTGTAAAACCAAAAGAGTGACATTCAGAGCACATTGAAGACTATGGGAAAACGTGAAATGTCGCCCAATAAAAACCGGCCGGAAGCACTCAAAGAAACTGCACCCTGAAATGTCCATTCTTTTCACAGGGTTAAAGCTTACTCTACATTTCCCAGGTTGACAGTCGGGCTTTGAGGGTTCTGTGAATGGATCATAAGTGGTCACCAGAAGCCCGTGTGAGGCAAGGAAATGTCTTCCATCAAAAATCGGAGAGAAGCTTTCTGCACAACTCTTTTGTGATGTTTGTATTCATCTCATAGAGTTAAATCATTCCTTAGATTGAGCAGTTTGAAATCACTGTTTCTGTGGAATCTGAGAAAGGACATTTGGAAACGCTCTTTAGAACATCCTGAAAAAGAAATAACCTCAGAGAGAAACCAGAAGAAAGCTTTCTGTGACACTGCTCTGTGTCACATGAATTCTGCTCACACAGTAAAGCTTCTGTTTTCATTGAGCTCTATCATAACACTGTTTTTGTTTTGTCTGCGAAGAGATACTCTGGAGGTCTTTGAGGCTTATGCTGACAAAGGAAACGTCTTCAGATAAAAACTGGAGAGAGCTTTCTGAAAAGATGCTTTGTGACGTATGCATTCCACTCAAAGAAATATACTTTATCCTCCTAGAGGATTGCAGAATCCCTTTTGTAGAAAAAGCTACCAAGAGATATTCGGGAGTATAGCCACGACTATGGTGAAAAAGGAAAAATCCTCAGACAAAAACTGGAAAGAAGATTTCTGTGAAACTGTTTTGTGTTAAATATATTTATTCATCTCGCATATTTAAAACTTTAATTATATTACGCTGTTTGGAAACTCGGTCATGCACAGATCTGTGAAGGGACATTCGGGAGCACATTCAGGCCTATGGTGAAGGAGGAAATATCTTCACATAAAAACTTGATAGAAACTTTCTGAGAAACTACTTAATGATGTATGCCTTCCCCTTAGGTAGTTATACCTCTTTTCTCACAAGTCAGTGTTTGAACACTGTTCCTCTGAAACCAAAAATGTGATATTTCAGAAAGCATTGAGGACTACAGTGAATAGTGAAATATACTGAAATAAAATCGAGGAAGAAGGGTTCCAAGAATCTGCTCTCTCATATGTGCATTCACTTCACAGATTTAATGCTTACTCTATGTTTCCCAGTTTTGAAACTCTGTGTTTGAAGAATCCCTGAAGGGATATTTAGTGACGCCTGGAGGCTCGCCATGAGCAAGGAAATGTCTTCCGATGAAACCTGCAGAGAAACGTTCTGAGCAACTGCTTTGTGATGTGTGCATTTGTCTCCCAGAGTTAAACCATTCTTTGGATTGAGCAGCTTGAAATCACTGTTTTTGTGGAACCTGAGGAAGGACATTTGGGAACGATCCTTAGAATATGGAGAAAGAACCATCCTGAGGTAAAATCCAGAAGGAAGCTTTCTGTGAAACTGCTCTGTGTCCTCTTAGTTCCTCTCATGCTGAAAAGCCTCTCTATTCATTGAGCAGTTTTCTAGCCCTGTGTAAGTTTAGCGTGTGATGGGATATTGGGGAGCACTTTGAGGCTAACGGTGAAAAAGGAAATATGTTCCGACCGAAACTGGAAAGTAGCTTTCCGAGGAACTGCTTTGTGACGTGAGCATTCCTGTCACATTGTTATACCTCTCTTCTCATACAGCATCAGGGAAACCCTTTTGGAGAAACAGCTACCAAGTGATATTCGGGAGCATGTTGATGCCGGTGGTGGGATCGAAGAAGGGACCTTCGGGAACACATTCTGGACTATGGTGAAAAAGGAAATATCTTCAGATAAAAACTGGAGAGAAGCTTTCTGAGAAACTGCTTGGTGATGCAAGCATTTTACTCAGGGAGTTATAAGTTTCTTCTCATAAGGCAGAGTTTGAACACTGTTACTGTAAAACCAAAAGAATTATATTCGGAGCACATTGTAGACTATGGCAAAAAGTGAAATGTCATCCAATAAAAAACAGAAAGAAGCACTCAAAGAAACTGCTCTCTGACATGCCCATTATTTTCACAGGGTTAAAGCTTACTCTACATTTCCCAGTTTGAAAGTCGGTCTTTGAAATGTCTGCGAAGGGATGTTAAGTGGCAACTGGAGGCCTTTGTGGGGCAAGGAAATGTCTTCCATCGAAAATTGGAGAGAAGCTTTCCACCCAAGTCCTTTGTGATGGTTGTACTCATCTCGTAGCGTTAAATCATTCTTTGGATTGAGCCATTTGAAATCACTGTTTCTGTGGAATCTGAGAAAAGACATTCGGAAATGCTCTTTACAATATCCTGTAAAAGAAGTATCCACAGACAGAAACCAGAAGGAAGATTTCTGTGAAACTACTCTATGGCATGTGAATACCGCTCACACAGTTAAGCTTCTCTTTTCATTGAGCTGTATCATAACATTGTTTTTCTTTAGTCTGTGAAAGGATATTCTGGAGTGTTGTGAGGCTTACGGTGAGAAAGGAAACAATATCAGATAGAAACTGTGGAGAAGGTTTCTGACGAGCTGCTTTGTGACGTGTGCATTCCACTTGCAGAAATACACCAAGAGGTATGTGTGTATTCATCTCATAGAGTTAAATCATTTTTTGGATTTAGCAGCTTGAAATCACTGTTTTTGTGGAATCTAAAGAAGGACATTTCGGAAAGATCCTTAGAATATGGAGAAAGAAATATCCTGAGGTAAAATCCAGAAGGAAGCTTTCTGTGAAACTACTCTGTGTCGTCTTAATTTCTCTCACTCAGATAAGTGTCTCTTTTCATTGAGCAGTTTTCAAACCCTGTGTATGTTTAACATGTGATGGGATATTCGCGAGCACTTTGAGGCTGATGGTGAAAAAGGAAATAGGTTCACATTGAAACTGGAGAGAAACTTTCCGAGGAGCTGCTTCGTGATGTGTGCATTCCACTCACAGTGTTATACCTCTCTTCTCATACAGCATTAGGGAAACCCTTTTGGAGAAGCAGGTACCAAGTGATATTCGGGAGCATGTTGATGATGATGATGGAAAGGGAAATAGCCTCAGACAAAACCTGGAAAGAATCTGTCTAGAAAACTACTCTGTGATATGTGTAATCATCTCACAAAGATAAAGGTTTCCTTACATTACACAGCTTGAAAAGAGTCATGGACGGATCCACGAAGGGACTTTTGGGAGCACACTCAGGACTATGGTGAAAAAGGATATATCTTCAGATAAAAACTGGAAAGAAGCTTTCTGTGAACCTGCTTTTTTCTATGATTACTCTGATTACATACATGAAGCTTTCTTTACATTTCGCAGATTGGGAACTCCATCGTGGTTGGGTACACGAAGGGATATTAGGAATCACATTTGGGCCCACTTTTTTATCCTCAGGTAAATTCCAGAAGGAAGCTTTCTGTGAAACTACTCTGTGTTGTCTTAATTTCTCTCACTTAGTTAAGTCTCTCCTTACTGATTTGTTTATCTAAGACCACCAGAGGGAGCACAAAAGAACCAGCGAGTAGGAAAGGGTAGGAGCAAAACTGCAAATTTATTTTTGGTCACCTAGCTTCCGGGAAAAATGTGGGTAGGGAGAGGTCTGTTGGCCTCCAGTAAAGGAGGCCAGGAGAGTCACCCCGTGGAGCTCTCGGACGGAGTTCCTAATGCAGTCCCAACGGGATTGGGTGGCAGGGAAGTCCACCCGAAACGCTCACCGGGAGCAGCTTTTCTAGGAGTGGGAGGCAATAGGCGGGGCACGGGCATGTCAGGGACATTCCGTAAGTGCGACCAGGTAAATCTTGGTCTCTTCGGATTGACGTCACTTGACACATGCTCAGTTGTTCTGCACTTTCCCAGGCGCCGGCTGCATTTTCATGTGCACGGGAAAAGTTGGTGATGAAGGACTTGGAAGTGTGCCATCTTGCCTCTGTTTATCCAGACAGTCCAACCATTTATTGATAATAGTGATAAGGGGCGCCATGGTCTGTCTGGCTAATTCCTGCTGTTAAGGGGCGTCATTAAGGTCGGGGCCTATGGTTCGTATTTGAACGTACAGATGAAGAATAAAATAATTCACAGTATTAGTATAGGAATGAGGAATGGATGCTTTTGTTGGAATATGGGCAAAACCAGAAGGAAGGTCACTGCAAGATGGGATATTAAGGTTCTGTATTTCAGTTTTTTATTTTAATGAGAGTTTGAATGTTATTGTCTACTAAGCCTGACTCGCTAACATAATAGCAGCACTCTTCTCCAAGGAAGAAACAAGTGTCTCCTTTTTCTGCTGTAAGCAATTCTGGGGCTCGCCTGTTTTGGGCATCTATTTGGGCGATTGAGGTAGTTTGCCTCTGCAGGGAGGCCAGCCTTTCAGCTGATTCCAATAACTAGAGGGAGGAAAACAGACCGTTTTTATAAGCGATTGTCAGGAGGGTGTAGCTGCAGTATCATTTAGACAAGTTCAGCCATGCTATACAGGGTGAGGCTGGGCACTAAGGATACTGGGAGACAGACAGATTGAGATTGAGTTGTGACAGTTTGGTTAAAGGTTTTAGAAAGGGACCCTTTGGACCAGAAATAGCCTCCAATGGGGGCTGTTTGGCCTCCACTGGGCAACAGAGTATGATTACCCCAGGATGAATTTGGGCTGAATAACAAAAAGGAATGATTGGGTTATTTGGATTTTGGTATAGTGGCGCCTGGAGTGTGAAAAAATTGTGGGATGTTTGACCAGTTGTGTTGAATGCCATGGGCAGGGGGCTGCCACTGGTGGGGCGGCCTTGTAAAGCCTCACAGAGGAAGCAATGGGAGAGATTGGTTATATTCACAGTGTAGGTAAAATTTAGCCCTTGTTGGATAAGTGTGAGCCATGAGAAGGGGTCTCTATTGTCCAGAGAGAAGTTTGACAGCCTTAAGGAAGACAACTGGCAGAACTATGTACTACTGAGTGTGTTCGGCTGTCTTGTGACCAAGTTTTAGTGATGAAAAAAAAATTGCCATACAGCAGGCAGACTAGCAAAGGTCTGAGTGTATGACTGAGACAGCAATATAAGTATAAAATGAGACTTCATTTTCATTGTAGTCGCAGAGTGTCCCTTGCCACTGAAGATGTTGGATGAAGATTAGGAGACAGGAGAACCACTGTTCTGGACTATTGTCTGGAGGTAGATATGGGTCTGGGGTTATGTATTGAAAGTCTGATAGGTTTATGTGGAGGATGGTGAGAAAGCGAGCTAAGCACCCGGGGTCGGGGAGCATGAGATAGTCAAGGAAGTTTTGTAAGTTTGAGGCGAGTGGGGGAAAGTTGAACTGATGTCCACTGATTGTTCTCAGTGGGAGCCCTTTTTAGCTGGGAAATATGAATCCAATGCATGTGTCCTAGGAGTTTTGCTGCTGTATGTGTAGACAGGAGGACAGTGTATGGGCCTTTCCACCTGGGCTGTAAGTCTTTGGCTTGGATATCTTTTATGTATACTTGGTCTCCGGGACTGAGGGAGAGATGTGGGTTGTAGGCATCTGTTGGAGGAGGGTGTGCTAACTCAGCGTGTTGTCTTAGGAGTTGTCTGAGAAAAGTGAGATATGGGAGGTAGTTCACCAAAGCGGCGGGCAGGGAAGGTATTTGCTGGAGGGTTAGGGGCCATCCGTAGACTAATTTGAATGGACTAAAGCCTGTTGGGCTTTGAGGTGCTGCCTGGACCGAGTGGATTACTAGTAGATAAGGAAGAGGAAAGGGGAGTCTGGACGGAGGGAGGAGGAAAAGTGTAGGGCAGAGGTGAGGAAAACCCTAGGTCCTCCGGCTGAACAGAAAGGAATGAAGACTCTTCTTTTTCGGGTTCCTGTGAGTTGGCATCCTTGGCTAGCATAACTTGGGGCAAAGAGCACCGGTTACACAGGTCCGGAAGAGAGCGTAAGGCCCAAAAGCCTTGTATGTAAGTAATTTCGGACGACTTGCCTAACCGCTGGCAGAAATTGCTGAGGTCGGTCAGAACATTGCAGTCTAGGGAGCCCTCTGGTGGCCACTGAGACTAATTGTCTAGTTTGTGTTGGGGCCATGCCAGAGTGGAAAGGAAAATTAACCGCTTCCTCCTAAGGTCTTGTTCAAGCTGTAAGGTTTTTAAGTTGTCTAGGAGGCACCTTAAGGTAGTGCTCTTTGGAAATATGGTCTGGGGGTTTCCCATTTGTTTCCTCTTTACTTACACAATGGACACAATGGAAGTGGAAGTGGATCTCTACCTGGCTTCAAAGCGTCCTTTGGAACCAGCAGAGACAGCCTGGAGGCTCTTGGAGCCAAGGTGGAGATTACCTTCAGGCTGACGTCTCTGTACTGAACAGGTATGCTGAGACACTTGGTGGCTCAAAAGTGGGCCTTGGACCTGCACATGATTCTTGGCCAAGGGAGGTAAAAGGAGACAAGGGCCCTTACCCCAGAGAGGCCCTGAGGGTGAGGGAAGTGGGTTTCAGGTCCTGGTCCGTCCATGGCATTTAAGGAGGAGGAGGACATTCCCCGGACCCTGGGGGACCTGTGGACGGGTCTCCTCCCGTGTTGGGGACCAACTGATTTGTTTTTGTAAGACCACCAGAGCGAGCACAAAAGAACCAGCGAGTCAGCAAGGGTGGGAGCAAAAGTGCAAATTTATTAATGCTCTCCTACCTTCAGGAATGAAGGTGGGGAGGCAGAGGTCTGTCGGCCTCTGGCAAAGGAGGCCAGGAGAGTCGCCCCGTGAAGCTCTCGGACGGAGATCCTAATGCAGTCACGACAGGAGTGGGGAACTGGGAAGTGTGCGTGAGACGCTCAACAAGAGCAACTTTTCTAGGAGTGGGAGGGCAATAGGAGGGGCACGGTTGTGTTGGGGGTGTTCTGTAGGTGCGACCAGGTAAATCTTGGTCTCTTCAAATTGATGTCACCTGGCGCATGACCGGTTGGTCTGCACCTTCACGGGCGCTGGCTGCATTTTCATGCGCGCGGGAAAAGTTGGTGATGAAGAACCCGGAAGTGCGCCATCTAGGCTCCGGTTGTCCAAACACTTTCGTTGAGTAGTTTTATAATCCCGTGTATCTATAGCATGTGATGGGACATTCGGGAGCATTTTGAGGCTCACAGTGAGAAAGGAAATATGTTCAGACCGAAACTGGAGAGAAGCGTTCCGAGGAACTGCTTTGGGATGTGTGCATTCCACTCACAGTGTTATACCTCTCTTCTCATACAGCGTCGAGGAAACCCTTTTGGAGAAACAGGTACCAAGTGATATTAGGGAGCATGTTGATGCCGATGATGAAAAGGGAAATAGCCTCAGACAAAACCTGGAAAGAAGCTTTCTAGGAAACTATTCTGTGATATGTGTAATCATCTCATGGAGAAAAAGGTTTCCTTACATTGCACAGCTTGTAAACTGTCATGGACGGCTCCACAAAGGGACTTTCGGGGGCACACTCAGGACTATGGTGAAAAAGGAAATATCTTCAGATAAAAACGGGAAAGAAGCTTTCTGTGAACCTGCTTTTGTCTATGTTTATTCTTCTCAAATAGATGAAGCTTTCTTTACATTACACAGCTTGGAAACTGCCTCGTGGATGGATCCACGAAGGGATATTTGGGATCACATATGGGTCTATGGTGAAATAGGAAATAGAGTCAGATAAAAACTGGAGAGAAGCTTTCTGAGAAACTGCTTGGTGATGTGTGGATTCCACTCAGGGAGTTTTAATGTTCTTCTCATAAGGCACAGTTTGAATGCTGTTCCTGTAAAACCAAAAGAGTGATATTCGGAGCACATTGAAGACTATGGCAAAAAGTGAAATATCGTCCAACAAATAATAGAAAGAAGCACTCGAAGAAACTGCTCTCTGACATATCCATTCTTTTCACAGGGTTAAAGCTTACTCTATATTTCCCAGTTTGGAAGTTGGTCTTTGAGGTTTCTGCAAAGGGATACTAAGTGGCAACCTGAGGCTTGCATGAGGCAAGGAAATGTATTCCATCGAAAATTGGAGATAAGCATTCTACGCAAATCTTTCATGATGTTTGTATTCATCTCATAGAGCTAAATCATTCTTTGGATTGAACAATTTGAAATCAATGTTTCTGTGGAATTTGAGAAAGGACATTAGGAAACGCTCTTTAGAATATCCTTAAAAACAAATAACCTCAGAAAGAACCCAGAAGGAAACTTTCTGTGAAACGGTTCTGTGGCACATGAATTCTGCTCACACAGGTAAGCTTCTCTTCTCATTTAGCTTATCAAAACACTGTTTTTGTTTTGTCTGTGAAAGGATATTCTGGAGGGCTTTCAGGCTTACGGTGAGAAAGGAATCGTCTTCAGATAGAAACTGGAGAGAAGCTTTCTGAGGAGCTGTTTTGTGACGTGTGCATTCCATTCACAGAAATATACCTATCTTCTCCTAGAGGATTCCGGAATCCCTTTTGGAGAAAAAGCTACAAAGAGTCATTCGGGAGTACAGCAAGGACTATGGTGAAAAAGGCAATATCCTCAGACAAACCTGGAAAGAAGATTTCTGTGAAACTGCTTTGTGTTACATATATTTTTTCGTCTCGCATGGTTAAAACTTTAAATATATTATGCAGTTTAGAAACTCCGTCATGCACAGATCCGTGAAAGGACATTCGGGAGCACATTTAGGCCTATGGTGAAAGAGGAGATATCTTCAGATAAAAACTGGATAGAAGCTTTCTGAGAAACTAGTATGTGATGTATGAATTCCACTCAGGGAGATATATCTCCTTTCTCACAAGGCAGTGTTTGAACACTGTTCCTGTGAAACTGAAAAAGTGGTATTTCGGAACACTTTGAAGACTATGGCGAATAGTGAAATATACTGAAATAAAATCGAGGAAGAAGCGTTCCAAGATTTTTCTCCTTGATATGTGCATTCACTTCACAGCGTTAATGCTTACTCTATGTTGCCCGGTTTCGAAACGCTGTCTTGGAGAATCTGTGAAGGGATATTTAGTGATGCCCGGAGACTTGTGGTGAGCTAGGAAACGTCTTCCGATGAAACCTGCAGAGAAACGTTCTGAGCAAGTGCTTCACTCTGTGTGTATTTGTCTCATAGATTTAAACCATTCTTTTGATTGCACAGCTTGAAATCACTTATTTTGTGGCATCTGAGGAAGGACATTTGGGAACGATCCTTAGAATATGGAGAAAGAAATATACTCAAGTAAAATCCAGACCGAAGGTTTCTGGGAAACTGCTCTGTGTCGTCTTAATTCCTCTCACTCAGATAAGCCTCTGTTTTCATTGAGCAGTTTTCTAGCCCTGTGTATGTTTAGCGGGTGATGGAATATTCGGGAGCACTTTGAGGCTAACGGTGAAAAATGAAATATGCTCAGACCGAAACTGGAGAGAAGCTTTCCCAGGAACTGCTTTGTGACGTGTGCATTCCAGTCACAGTGTTATACCTCTCTTCTCATACAGAGTCGGTGAAACCCTTTTGGAGAAACAGGTACCAAGTGATATTCGGGAGCATGTTGATGCCGATGGTGAAAAGGGAAATAGCCTCAGACAAAAACTGGAAAGAAGCTTTCAAGGAAACTACACTGTGATATGTGTAATAACCTAACATAGGTGAAGTTTCTTTGCATTACGCAGCTTGGAAACTGTCATGGACAGATCCACGAAGGGACCTTTGGGAGAACATTCAGTACTCTGGTGAAAAAGGAAATATCTTCAGGTAAAAACTGGAGAGAAGCTTTCTGTGAATCAGCATTTTGCTATGTTTTTTCATCTCACATAGGTGAAGCTTTCTTTACATTATGCAGCTTGGAAATTCCCTCATGGATGGATCCACAAAGGGATATTTGGGATCATATTCAGGCCTACAGCGAAATAGCAAATATAGCCCGCTAAAAACTGGAGAGAAGCTTTCTGGAAAACTGACTGGTGATGTGTGGATTCTACTCAGGGAGTTTCAACTTTCTTCTCATAATGCACAATTTGAACACTGTTGCAGTGAAACCAAAGAGTGATATTCGGAGCACTTTGAAGACTATGGCAAAAAGTTGAATGGTGTCAAAGAAAAAACAGAAAGAAGCATGCGAAGAAACTGCTCTCAAATGTTCATTCTTTTACAGGCTTAAAGCTTACTCTACATTTCCCAGTTTGAAAGGTGGTATTTGAGGGTTCTGCAAAGGGATAGTTTAGTCTGCAAAGGTATATTCTGGAGGGCTTTGAGGCTGACGGTGAGAAAGGAAACGTCTTCAGATACAAACTGTAGAGAAACTTTCTGAGGAGCTGCTTTGTGACGTGTGTATTCCACTCACAGAAATATACCTTTCTTCTCCTAGAGAATTCCAGAATCCCTTTTGGAGAAAAAGCTACCAAGAGTTATTCCAGAGTCGACTAAGGTGGAAAATTAAATATCCTCAGACAAAAAATGGAAAGAAGTTTTCTGTGAAACTGCTTTGTGATAAATATATTTATTCATCTTGCAAAGTTAAAACGTTAATTATATTTCACAGTTTGGAAACTCCGTGAGGCACAGAGCCATGAAGGGACATTCAGGAGTACATTCAGGCCTACAGTGAAGAAGGACATATCTTCAGATAAAAACTTGATAGAAGCTTTCTGAGAAACAACTTTGTTATGTATGCATCCCACACAGGGAGTTATACTGCTTTTTCACAAGGCAGTGTTTGAACACTGTTCCTGTTAAACCGAAAACGTGATATTTCAGAATGCATTGAGGAATATGACGAATATTGAAATATACTGAAAGAAAATTGAAGAAGAAGCATTCCAAGAATCTGCTCTCTGATATGTGCATTCACTTCAGAGTGTTAATAGTTACTCTATCTTGCCCAATTTCGAAACTCTGTTTTGAAAAATCTGGGAAGGGATGTTTATTGACGCCTGGATGCTTGTGGTGAGCAAGGAAATGTGTTCTGATGAAACCTGCAGAGAAACATTCTGAGTAACTGATTTACGATGTGTGTATTCGTCTCATTGAGTTAAACCATTCTTTGGATCAAGCAGCATGAAATCACTGTTTTTGTGGAATCTGAGGAAGGACATTGGGGAACGATCCTTAGGATATGGAGAAAGAAATATGCTCAGGTAAAATCCAGAAGGAAGCTTTCTGTGAAACTGCTCTGTGTCATCTTAATTCCTCTCACTCAGATAAGCATCTCTTTTCATTGAGCAGTTTTATCCGCCCGTGTATCTTTAGGGTGTAATGGCATATTTGGGAGCACTTTCAGGCTAACGGTGAAAAAGCAAATATGTTCAGGCCGAAACTGTAGAGAAGCTTTCCGAGGAACTGCTTTGTGATGTGTGGATTCCAGTCACAGTGTTATACCTCTCGTCTCATAGAGCGTCGGGAAAACCCTTTTGGAGAAACACATACCAAGTGACATTTGGGAGCATGTTGATGCCGATGGTGAAAGGGGAAATAGCCTCAGACAAAAAGTGGAAAGAAGCTTTCCAGGATACTACTCTGTGATATATGTAATCATCTCACATAGATAAAGCTTTCTTTACATTACACAGCTTGGAAACAGTCATGGACGGATCCATGAAGGGACCTTCGGGAGCGCATTCTGGACTAGGGTGAAAAAGGAAATATCTTCAGATAAAAACTGGAAAGAAGCTTTCTGTGAATCTGCTTTTTGCTATGTTTATTAATCTCACATACCTTTAGCTTTCTTTACAATACACAGCTTGGAAACTCCCTCGTGGATGGATCCACGAAGGGATATTTTGGATCAAATTCGAGCCTACTGTGAAATAGGAAATGGAGTCAGATAAAAACTGGAGGTAACTGTTCTGAGAAACTGCTTGGTGATCTGTGCATTCCACTCAGGTAGTTAAAACATTCTTCTCATAAGGTACAGCTTGAATACTCTTCCTCTAAAACCATAAGAGTGATATTCGGAGCACATTGAAAATTATGGCAAAAAGTCAAATGTCGTCCAATAAAGAATAGAAAGAAGCACTCAAAGACACTGCTCTCCGACACGTCATTCTTTTCACAGTGTTAAAGCTTACTCTACATTTCCCAGTTTGAAAGTCCGTCTTTGAGGGTTCCACGAAGGGATAGTAAGTGGCGACCAGAGGCCTGTGTGAGGCAAGGAAATGTCTTCTATTTAGAAACGGAGAGAAGCTTTCTGGGCCACAATTTTGTGATGTTTGTATTCGTCTCACAGAGTTAAATCATTGCTTGGATTGAGCAGTTTGAAATCACTGTTTTTTGTGGAATCTGAGAAAGGACAGTTGGAAACGCTATTTAGAACATCCTGAAAAACAAAAAAACTCATAGAGAAACCAGAAGGAAGCTTTCTGTGAAACTACTATGTGTCACGTGAATTCCACTCACACAGTTAAATTTCTCTTTTCATTGAGCTGTATCCTAACACTGTTTTTCTTTAGTCTACGAAGGGATATTCTGGAGGGCTTTGAGGCTTACGGTGAGAGAGGAATCGTCTTCAGATAGAAACTGGAGAGAAACTTTCCGAGGAGCTGCTTTATGACGTGTGCATTCCATTCACAGAAATATACCTTTGTTCTCCTTGACGTTTCTGGAATCCCTTTTGGAGAAAAAGCTACGAAGAGATATTCAGGAGTATAGCGACAACTATGGTGAAAAAGGAAATATCCTCAGACAAAAACTGGAAAGAAGACTTCTGTGAAACTGCTTTGTGTTAGATATATTTATTAATCTCGAATAGTTAAAACTTTAATTACATTACACAGTTTGGAAACTCTGTCACACACAGATCTGCAAAGGCACATTCGGGAGCACATTGAGGCCTACGGTGAAAGAGGAGATATCTTCAGATAAAAACTGGATAGAAAGTTTCTGAGAAACTACTTTGTGATGTGTGCATTCCACTCAGGGAGTTATATCTCTTTTCTCACAAGGCAGTGTTTGAACACTGTTCTTTTGAAACCGAAAAAGTGATATTTTGGAACGCCTTGAGGACTATGGCGAATAGTGCAATACACCGAAATAAAATCGAGGAAGAAGTATTCCAGGAATCTGCTCTCTGATATGTGCATTCACTTCACAGAGTTAATGCTTACTCTATTTTGCCTAGTTTTGAAACTCTGTCTTTGAAGACTCTGTGAAGGGATATTTAGTGATACTCGGAGGCTTGTGGTGAGCAAGGAAACATCTTCTGATAAAACCTGCAGATAATCTTTCTGAGCAACAGCTTTTGATGTGTGTATTCCTCTCAAGGAGTTAAACAATTCTTTGGATTGAGCAGCTTGAAATCACTGTTTTTGTGGATTCTGAGGAAGGACATTTGTGAATGATCCTTAGAATCTGGAGAAAGAAATATCCTCAGGTAAAATCCAGAAGGAAGCTTTCTGTGAAACTGCTTTGTGTCGTCTTAATTCCTCTCAGTCCATTCAGCCTCTCTTTCCATTGATCAGTTTTCTACACCTGTGTATATTTAGTGTTTGATGGCATATTCAGGAGCACTTTGAAGCTTATGGTGAAATAGGAAATATGTTCAGAACGAAACTGGAGAGAAGCTTTCTGAGGAACTGCTTTGTGACATGTGCATTTCACTCACAGTGTTATACCTCGCTTCCCATACAGCGTTGGTGACACCCTTTGGAGGAACAGGTACCAAATGATATTCGAGAGCATGTTGATGCCGAAGGTGAAAACGAAAATAGCCTGAGATAAAAATTGGAAAGAAGCTGTCTAGTTAACTACTCTGTGATATGAGTATTCATTTCACATAGATAAAGCCTTTTTTACATTACGCAGCTTGGAAACTATCATGGATGGATCCACGAAGGGACCATCGAGAGCACTCTAAGAAACTGCTCTCTGACATGTCTATTCTTTACACAGGGTTAAAGCTTCCTCTACATTCCCCAGTTTGAAAGTCGGTCTTTGAGTTTCCTGTGAAGGGATCGTAAGTGACGACCGGAATGCGGTGTCAAGCAAGGAAATGTCTTCCATGGAGAATTGGAGAGAATCTTTCTGTGCAACTCTTTTGTGATGTTTGTATTAACATCATAGTGATAAATCATTCTTTGGATGGAGCAGTTTGAAATCACTGTCTTTGGAATCTGAGAAAGGACATTTGGAAATGCTCCTTAGAATGTCCTGAAAAAGGAGTAACCTCAGAGAAAACCAGAAGGAAGCTTTCTGTGAAACTGCTCTGTGTCATGTGAATTCTGCTCACACAGTTAAACTTTACTTTTCATAGTGCAGTATCATAACATTGTTTTTGGTTAGTCTGCAAAGGGATATTCTGGAACCCTTTGAAGCTTATGGTGAGAAAGGAAACTTCTTTAAATAGAAATTGGAGAGAAGCTGTCTGAGGCGTTCCTTTGTGACATGCGCATTCCTCATACAGAAATACACCTCTCTTCTCCTAGAGGATTCTGGAATCCCTATTGGAGAAAAAGCTAGCAAGGGATATTCGGGAGTATAGTGACGACGATGGTGAAAAAGGAAATATCCTCATGCAATAACTGGAAAGAAGATTTCTGTGAAACTGCTTTGTGTTAGATATATTTATTCATCTTGCATATTTAAATCTTTAATTATATTACGCAGTTTGGAAACTCCCTCATGCACAGATCCATGAAGGGACATTCGGGAGCATATTCAGGACTATGGGGAAAGAGGAGATATCTTCAGATAAAAACTGGATAGAAGCTTACTGAGAAACTACTTTGTGATGTGTGCATTCCACTCAGAGATTTAAAGTTTTTTCTCACAAGGCAGTGTTTTAACACTGTTCCGGTGAAACCGAAAAAGTGATATTTGGGAACGCTTTGAGGACTATGGCAAAAAGTGAAATACACTGAAAAAAAATCGAGGAAGAAGCGTTCCAAGAAACTTCTCTCTGATATGTGCATTCACTTCACAGAGTTAATGCTTACTTTATGTTGCCCAGTTTTGAAATTCTGTCTTTGAAAAATCTGGGAAGGGATATTTAGTGACACCCGGAGGCTTGTGGTGAGCAAGGAAACGTCTTCCGATGAAACCTGCAGAGAAACATTCTGAGCAACTGCTTTGCGATGTGTGTATTCATCTCTGAGAGTTAAACCATTCTTTGGATTGAGCAGCTTGAAATCACAGGTTTGTGGATTCTGAGGAAGGACATTTGGGAATGATCCTTAGAATATGGAGAAAGAAATATCCTCAGGTAAAATCCAGAAGGAAGCTTTCCGTGAAACTTCTCTGTGTTGTCTTAATTCCTCTCACTCAGGTAAGCCTCTCTTTTCATTGAGCAGTTTTCTAGCCCTGTGTATGTTTAGCATGTGATGGGATATTCGGGAGCACTTTCAGGGTAACAGTGAAAAAGGAAATATGTTCAGACCGAAACTAGAGAGGAGCTTTCCGAGGAACTGCTTTGTGACGTGTGGATTCCAGTCGCAGTGTTATACCTCTCTTCTTCCACAGTGCAAGGGAAACCCTTTTGGAGAAACAGGTTCCAGGTGACATTGAGAACATGTTGATACAGATGTTGAAAAGGGAAATAGCCTCAAACAAAAACTGGAAAGAAGCTTTCTATGATGCTACTCTGTGATATGTGTAATCGTCTCAAATAGACAAAGCTTTCTTTTCATTACGCAGCTTGGAATCTGTCATAGTCAGATCCACGAAGGGACATTCGGGAGCACAATCTGGACTATGGTGGAAAAGGAAATATCTTCAGATAAAAACTGGAGAGAACCTTTCTGTGAATCTGCTTTTTGCTATGTTTATTCATCTCACATAGGTGAAGTTTTCTTTACAATACGCAGATTGGGAACTCCCTCGTGGATGGATCCACGAAGGGATATTTGGGATCACATACGGGCCTACGTTGAAATAGGAAATAGTGTCAGATAAAAACTGGAGATAAGCTTTCTGAGAAATGATTTGGTGATGTGTGCATTCCTTTCAGGGAGTTATAACTTTCTTCTCATAAGGTACAGTTTGAGCACTGTTCCTGTAAAACCATAAGAGTGATATTTGGTGCACATTGAAGATTATGGCAAACAGTGAAATGTCGTCCAATAAAAACAGAAAGAAGAACTCAAAGAAAATGCTCTCTGACATGTCATTCTTTTCACAGGGTTAAAGCTTACTCTATATTTCCAAGTTTCAACGTCGGTCTTTAAGGGTTCTGCAAAGAGATCGTAAGTGGCAACTGGAGGCCTGTGTGAGGTAAGTAAATGTCTTCCATCGAAAATCGAAGAGAAGCTTTCTGCGTCACTCTTTTGTGATGTTTTTATTCACCTCATAGAGTTAAATCATTGTTTGGATTGAGCAGTTTGAAATCACTGTTATTGTGGAATCTGAGAAAGGACATTTGGAAATGCTCTTTAGAGCATCCTGAAAAAGAAATAACCTCAGAGAGAAACCAGAAGGAAGCGTTCTGTGAAACTGCTCTGTGTCATGTAAACTCTGCACACACAGTTAAGCTTCTCTTTTCATTAAGCTGTATCATAACACTGTTTTTTTTAGTGTGCGAAGGGATACTCTGGAGGGCTTTGAGGCTTACAGTGAGAAATGAAACGTCCTAAGATAGAAACTGGACAGAAGCTTTCTGAGGAGCTACATTGTGACATGTGCATTCCAATCACAGAAATATGCCTTTCTTCTCCTAGAGGATTCCGAAATCCCTTTTGGAAAAAAAGCTACCAAGAGATATTCGGGAGTATAGCGATGACAACAGTGAAAAGGGAAATATCCTCAGACAAAAACTGGAAAGAGGATTTCTGTGAAACTGCTTTGTGTTACATATATTTATTCATCTCGTATAGTTAAAACTTTAATTATATTATGCAGTTTGGAAACTCCATCATTTACAGTTCCGTGAAGGGACATTCGGAAGCACATTCAGGGCTAGGGTGTAAGAGGAGATATCTTCACATAAAAACTGGATAGAAGCTTTCAGAGAAACTACTTTTTGATGTATGCATTCCACTCAGGGAGTTTTACCTACTTTCTCACCAGGCAGTGTTTGAACACTGCTCCTGTGAAACCTAAAGGTGATAATTGGGAACGCATTGAGGACTATGGCGAATACTGATATGTACTGTGATAAAATCGAGAAAGAAGCGTTCCAGTATTCTACTCTCTGATATGTGCATTCACGTCACAGAGTTAATGCTTATTCTATGTGGCCCAATTTCAAAACTCTGTCTTTCAGGGATCTGTGAAGGGACATTTAGTCATGCCTGGAGGCGAGGAAATGCCTTCCGATGTAACATGCAGAGAAATGTTCTGAGCAACTGTTTGCAATGTGTTTATTCATCTCATAGAGGTAAACCATTCTTTTGATTGAGCAGATTGAAATCACTTTTTTTCTGGATTCTGAAGAAGTCATTTGGGAACGGTCCTTAGAATATTGGGAAAGAAATATCCTCAGGTAAAATCCAGAAGGAAGCTTTCTGTGAAACTGCTCTGTGTCAACTTAATTCCTCTCACTCCGTTAAGCCTCTCTTTCATTGAGCAGTTTTCTAACCCTGTGTATGTTTAGCATGTGATGAGATATTCGGGAGCACTTTGAGGCTAACAGTAAAAAAGGAAATATGTTCAGACAAAAACTGCAGAGAAACTTTCCGAGGAACTCCTTTGTGACGTGTGTATTCCAGTCACAGTTTTAGACATCTCTTCTCATATGGCGTCAGGGAAACCCTTTATAAGAAACAGGTACCAGGTGATATTCGGGAGCATGTTGATGCCGATGGTGAAAAGAGAAATAGCCTCTGGCAGAAACTGGAAAGAAGCTTTTTAGGAAATTACACTGTGATATGTGTAATCATCTCACATAGATAAAGCTTTCTTTACATTATGCAGCTTGGAAACTGTCATGTACGGATGCATGAAGGAAACTTCGGGAGCACAATCTGGACTATGGTGAAAAAGGAAATATCTTCAGATAAAAACTGGAGAGAAGTTTTCTTTGAATCTGCTTTTTGCTGTGTTTATTCATCTCACATAGGTGAAGCTTACTTTATATTACATAGCTTGGAAATTCCCTTGTGGATGCATCGAAAATCAGAGAGAAGCTGTCTGCACAACTCTTTTGTGATGTTTGTATTCATCTCATAGCGTTCAATCATTCTTTGGATTGAGCAGTTTGAAATCCCTGTTTCTGTGGAATCTGAGAAAGGACATTTGGAAACGCTCTTTAGAATATCCTGAAAAAGAAATAACCTCAGAGAGAACCAGAAGGAAGCTTTCTGTGAACCTGCTCTGTGTCACGTGAATTCTGCTCACACAGTTAAGCTTCTCTTTTCATTGAGCTGTATCATAACACTGTTTTTGCTTAGTCTCTAAAGGGATACTTTGGAGGGGTTTGAGTTCAAACACTGCCTTGTGTGAAAAGAGGTATAACTCCCTCAGTGGAATGCATACATCACCAAGTAGTTTCTCAGAAAAGCTTTTCTTTTTTTTAATCATTATACATTAAGTTCCAGGGTACACGTGCACAATGTGCTGGTTTGTTACATATGTATACATGTACCACGTTGTTGTGCTGCACCCATCAATTTGCCATTTATATCAGGTATATCTCCAAAAGGAATCCCTCACACTGCCCCCTTCTCATGATAGGCCACAATGTGTGATGTTCCCCTTCCCGAGTCCAAGTGATCTCATTGTTCAGTTCCCACCTA
>NW_012118243.1:321604-336057 GCF_000951035.1 Colobus angolensis palliatus
CTCAGAAATAATACCACACATCTACAGCCATCTGATCTTTGACAAACCTGAGAGAAACAAGAAATGGGGAAAGGACTCCCTATTTAATAAATGGTGCTGGGAAAATTGGCTATCCATTAGTAAAAAGCCAAAAATGGATCCTTTCCTTATTCCTTATACAAAAATTAATTCAAAATGGATTAGACACTTAAATATTAGACCTAATACCATAAAACCCTAGAAGAAAACCTAGGTAGTACCATTCAGGACGTAGGCATGTGCTTTGTGATGTTTGCATTCCACTCACAGACATATACGTGTCTTCTCCTAGAGGATTCCGGAATGCCTTTTGGAGAAAAAGCTACCAAGAGATATTCAGTACTATAGCGACGACTATGGTGAAAAATGAAATATCTCCAGACAAAAACTGGAAAGAAGGTTTCTGTGAAACTGCTTTGTGTTAGACATATTTATTCATCTCTCAAAGTTAAAACTTTAATTATATTACGCACTTTGGAACCTGCATCGTGCACAGATCTGCGAAGGGACATTCGGGAGCACATTCAGGCCTACGGTGAAAGAGGAGATATCTTCAGATAAAAACTGGAGAGAAGCTTTCTCAGAAACTACTTTGTGATGTATGCATTCCACTCAGGGAGATTTACCTCTTTTCTCACAAGGCAGTGTTTGAACACTCTTCTTCTGAAACCGAAAATGTGATATTTCGGAATGCATTGTGGTCTATGGCGAATAGTGAAGTATACTGACATAAAATCGAGGAAGAAGCCTTCCAAGAATCCGCTGTCTGATATGGGCATTCACTTCACAGAGTTAATGCTTACTCTATGTTGCCCAGTTTCAAAACTCTGTCTTTGAAGAATCTGTGAAGGGATCTTTAGTGACTCCTGGAGGCTTGTGGTGAGCAAGGAAACACCTTCCGGTGATACCTGCAGAGAAACGTTCTGAGTAACTGCTTTGCAATGTGTGTATTCGTCTCCTGGTGTTAAACCATTCTTTGGATTGAGCAGCTTGAGATCTCTGTTTTCGTGGAATCTGAGGAAGGATATTTAGGAACGATCCTTAGAATATGGTGAAAGAAATATCCTCAGGTAACATCCAGGGGGAAGCTTTCTGTGAAACTGCTCTGTGTCGTCTTAATTCCTCTGACTCAGATAAGCCTCCCTTTTCATTAAGCACTTTTCTAGCCCACTGTATGTTTACTGTGTCATGGGATATTCGGGAGCACTTTGAGGCTAACAATGAGAAAGGAAATATGTTCAGACCGAAACTGGAGAAAAGGTTTCCGAGGAACTGCTTTGTGACATGTGCATTTCACTCACAGTGTTATACCTCATTTCTCATACAGGGTCGGTGAGACCCTTTTGGAAGAACAGGGACCAAGTGATATTCGGGAGCATCTTGATGCTGATGGTTAAAAGGGAAATAGCCACAGACAAAAATTGGAAAGAAGCTTTCTAGGAAACTGCTATGTGATATGAGTATTCATTTCACATAGATAAAGCTTTCTTTGCATTACTCAGCTTGGAAACTGTCAGGGACGGATCCACAAAGGGACCATCGAGAACACATTCAGGACTATGGTGAAAATGGAAATATATTCAGAAAAATACTGGAAAGAAACTTTCTGTAAATCTGCTTTTTGCTAAGTTTAGTCATGTCACATAGATGAAGCTTGCTTTACATTACACAGCTTGGAAACTCCCTCGTGGTAGGATCTGCGATGGGATATTTGGGATCACATTTGGGCCTACGGCGAAAAAGGAAATATAGTCAGATCAAAACTGGAGGGAAGCTTTCTGAGAAACTGCTTGGTGATGTGTACATTCCAATCAGGGAATTATAACTTTCTTCTCATAAGGGATAGTTTGAACACGGTTCCTGTAAAGACCAAAGAGTGATATTCACAGCACAGTGAACACTATGGCAAAAATTGAAATGTCGTCCAATAGAATACAGAAAGAAGCACTCGAAGAAACTGCTCTCTGACATGTCCATTCTTTTCACACGGTTAAATCTTACTCTACATTTCCCAGTTTGAATGTCAGTCTCAGAGGGCTCTGCGAAGGGATAGTAACTGGCAACCAGAGGCCTCTGTGAGGCAAAAAAATGTCTTCCATTGATAAATCGGAAAGGGGCTTTCTGCACAACTCTTTGTGATGTTTGTATTCATCTCATAGAGTTAAATCATTCTTTGGATTCAGCAGTTTGAAATCACTGCTTTTGTGGAATCTGAGAAAGGACATTTGGAAACGCTCTTTAGAATATCATAAGAAACAAATAACCTCAGAGAGAAACCAGAAGGAAACTTTCTGTAAAACTGCTCTGTGTCACTTGAATTCCCTTCACACAGTTAAGCTTCTCTTTTCATTGAGCTCTATCATACCACTGTTTCTCTTTAGACTGCGAAGGGCTATTCTGGAGGGCTTTGAGGCTTAGGGTGAGAAAGGAAACCTCTTCAGATAGAAACTGGAGAGAAGCTTTCTGAGGAGCTGCTTTGTGACGTGTGCATCCCACTCACAGAAATATACATTTCCTCTCCTGGAGGATTCTGGAATTTCCTTTGAAGGAAAAGCTACCAAGAGATATTCGGAAGTATAGTGATGACTATGGTGACAAAGGAAATATCTTCAGACAAAAACTGGAAAGAAGATTCCTGTGAAACTACCTTGTGTTAGATATATTTATTCGTGTCACATAGTTAAAACTTTAAGTATATTACGCAGTTTGGAAAGTCCGTCAATCACAGATCCGTGAAGGGATATTCGGGAACACATTCAGGCCTACAGTGAAAGAGGAGATATCTTCAGATAAAAACTGGATAGAAGCTTTCTGTGAAACTATTTTGTGATGTATGCATTACAGTCAGGGAGTTTTACCTCAGTTCTCACAGGGCAGTGTTTGAACACAGCTCCTGTGAAAGCAAAAAAGTGATATTTCAGAGGGCATTGAGGACTATTGCAAACAGTGAAATACACTGAAATAAAATCGAGGAAGAAGCGTTCCAAAAATCTGCTCTCTGATATGTGCATTCACTTCACAGAGTTACTGATTACCTTATGTTGCCCAGTTTCGAAACTCTGTCTTTGAAAAATCTGTGAAGGGATATTTAGTGATGCCCGGAGGCTGGTAGTGAGTGAGAAAACGCCTTCGGATGAAACCTGCAGAGAAACGCTCTGAACAACTGCTTTGCAGTCTGTGTATTTGGCTCAGAGAGTTAAACCATTCTTTGGATTGATCAGCTTGAAATCACTATTTTTGTGGAATCTGAGGAAGGACATTTGGAGATGATACTAGGAATATTGAGAAGGAAATATTCTCCCGTAAAATCCAGAAGGAAGCTTTCTGTGAAACTGCTCTGTGTCACCTTAATTTCTCTCACTCAGATAATTCTCTCTTTTCATTGAGCAGTTTTCTAGCCCTGTGTATGTTTAGCATGTGATGGGATACTCAGGAGCACTTTTAGGCTAACTGTGAAAAAGGAAATATGTTCAGACAGAAACTGTAGAGCAGGTTTCCAAGGAACTGCTTTGTGATGTGTGCATTCCAGTCACAGTGTTACACCTCTTTTATCAGACAGCATCGGGGATATCCTTTTGGAGAAAGAGCTATCAAGTGGTATTCAGGAGCTTGTTCATACTGATGGTGAAAAGAGAAATAGCCTCAGACAAAACCTGGAAATAAGCTTTCTGGGAAACTACTCTGTGATATCTCTAATCATCTCACATAGATAAAGCTTTCTTTACATTATGCAGCTTGGAAACTGTAATGGACGGATCCATGAAGGGACCTTCGGGCGCACATTCTGGACTCTAATGATAAAGGAAATATTTTCAAATAAAAACTGGAAAGAATTTTCCTGTGAATCTGCTTTATTCTATATTTATTCATCTCACATAGATGAAGATTTTTTTACATTACACAGCTTGGAAACTCCCTCATGGATGGATTCACGAAGGGATATTTGGGATCACATTCGGGCCTATGGTGAAAGAGGAAATGCAGTCAGATTAAAATTGGAGAGAAGCTTTCTGAGAAACTGCTTGGTGATGTCTGCATTCCACTCAGGGAGTTATAAATTTCTTCTCATAAGGTACAGTTTGAACACGTTTCCTGTAAAACCAAAAGAGTGATATTCGGAGCACATTGAAGACTATGGCAAAATGTGAAATGTCGTTCAATCAAAAACAGAAAGAAGCACTCGAAGAAAGTGCTCTCTGACATGTCCATTCTTTTCACACAGTTAAAGCTTCCTCTACATTTCCCAGTTTGAAAGTCGGTCTTTGAGGTTTCTGCGAAGGGATAGTAAGTGGCAACCAGAAGCCTTTGTGAGGCAAGAAAATGTCTAACATCGAGAATCGGAGAGAAGATTTCTGCACAACCCTTTTGTTATGTTTGTATTCATCTCACAGAGTTAAATCATTGTTTGGATTGAGCAGTTTGAAATCACTGTTTCTGTGGAATCTGAGAGAGGACATTTGAAAACGCTCCTTAGAATATCCTGAAAAAGAAATAACCTCAGAGAGAAGGTAGAAGGAAGCTTTCTGTGAAACTGCTCTGTGTCACGTGAATTCCGCTCACACAGTTAAGCTTCTCTTTTCAGTGACCTGTATCATAACACTGTTTTTGCTTAGTCTATGAAGGGATATTCTGGAGGGCTTTGAAGTTTACGGTGAGAAAGGAAACGTTTTCAGATAGAAACTGGAGAGAAGCTTCCTGAGGAGTTGCTTTGTGACATGTGCATTCCACTCACAGAAGTATACCTTTCTTCTCCTAGAGGATTCCGGAATCCCTTTTGAAGAAAAAGCTACCAAGACATATTCAGGAGTATAGAGACGACAATGGTGAAAAAAGAAATATCCTCAGACAAAATCTGGAAAGAAAATTTCTGTGAAACTACTTTGTGTTTGAAATATTTACTCGTCTCGCATAGATAAAACTTTCATTATATTATGCAGTTTGTAAAATCCATCATGCACAGATCCGCGAAGGGATGTTCGGGAGCAAATTCATCCCTATGGTGAAAGAGGAGATATATTCACATAAAAACTGGATAGAAGCTTTCTGAGGATCTACTTTGTGATGTATGCATTCCACTCAGGGAGTTTTACCTCCTATCTCAGAAGGCAGTGTTTGAACACTGTTCCTGTGAAACCAAAAAAGTGATATTTCAGAACGCATTGAGGACTGTGGCGAATACTGAAATATACTGTAATAAAATCGAGGAAGAAGCGTTCCAGTAATCTACTCTCTGATATGTGCATTCACTTTACAGAGTTAATGCTTACTCTACTTGGCCCAATTTCGAAACTCTGTCTTTGAAGAATCTGTGAAGGGATATTTAGTGATGCCCGGAGGTGAGGAAACACCTTCTGATGAAACCCACAGAGAAACCTTCTGAGCAACTGTTTTTCAATGTGTGTATTCGTCTCATAGAGGTAAACCATTCTGTTGATGGAGCAGCTTGAAATCACTGTTTTTTTGGAATCCGAGGAAGTGCATTTGGGAACAGTCCTTAAAATATGGGGAAAGAAATATCCTCAGGTAAAATGCAGAAGGAAGCTTTCCTTGAAACTGCTCTGTGTCATCTTATTTCCTCTCACTCAGTTAAGCCTCTCTTTTCATTGAGCAGTTTTCTAACCCTGAGTATGTTTAGCGTGTGATGGGATATTCGGGAGCACTTGGAGGCTAACAGTGAAAAAGGAAATAAGTTCAGACCAAAACTGGAGAGAAGCTTTCCGAGGAACTCCTTTGTGATGTATGCATTCCAGTCACAGTTTTATACCTCTCTTCTCATTCAGCATCAGGGAAAACCTTTTGAAGAAACAGGTACCAGGTGATATTCGGGAGCATGTTGATGCTGATGGTAAAAAGGGAAATAGCCTCAGAGAAAAACTGGAAAAGCTTTCTAGGAAACTACTCAATAATATGTGTAATCATCTCACATAGATAAAGCTTTCTTTACATTATGCATCTTGGAAAATGTCATGCATGGATCCACGAAGGAACCTTCGGGAGTACATTTAGCACTAGGTTGAAAATGGAAATGTCTTCATATAAAAACTGGAAAGAAGCTTTCTGTGAATCTCCTTCTTGCAGTGTTTATTCATCTCACATAGTTGAAGCTTACTTTTTATGACGCAGCTTGGAAATTCCCTCGTGGATGCACTCATGAAGCAATATTTGGTATCGAATTTGGGCCTATGGTGAAATAGGAAATATCATCATGTAAAAACTGGAAAGTAGCTTTCTGAGAAACTGCTTGGTGATGTGTGCATTCCACTGATGTAATTATAAATTTCTCCTCATAAGGCATAGTTTGAACATAGCGATCCAGGAATCTGCTCTCTGATATGTGCATTCACTTCACAGAGTTAATGCTTACTCTATGTACCCAGTTTCGAAACTCTGTCTTTGAAGAATCTGTGAAGGGATATTTAGTTACGCCCAGAGACTTCTGGTGAGCGAGGAAACGTCTTCCGATGAAACCTGTAGAGAATCTTCCTGAGCAACTGCTTTCGATACGTGTATTTGTTCCAAGGAATTTAACCATTCTTTGGATTGAGCAGCTTGAAATCACTGTTTTTGTGGAATCTGTGAAAGGACATTTGTGAACAATCCTTAGAATCTGGAGAAAGAAATCTGCTCAGGTAAAATCCAGAAGGAAGCTTTCTGTGAAACTGCATTGTGTCATCTTAATTCCTCTCAGTCCGTTCAGCCTCTCTCTCCATTGATCAGTTTTCTAACCCTGTATATGTTTAGCGTGTGATGGCATATTCGGGAGCACTTTGAAGCTTATGGTGAAATAGGAAATATGTTCAGAACGAAACTGGAGAGAAGCTTTCCAGGGAACTGCTTTGTGACGTGTGCATTTCATTCACAGTATTATACATCCCTTCTCATACACCGTCAGTGAAATCCTTTTTTAGGAACAGGTACCAAGTGATATTCGAGAGCATGTTGATTCTGATGGTAAAAAAGGGAAATAGCCTCAGACAATAATTGGAAAGAAGTTTCTAGGAAACTACTCTGTGATATGAGTATTGATCTCACATAGATGAAGCCTTCTTTACATTATGCAGCTTGGAAACTCTCATGGACGGATCCACGAAGAGACCAGCGAGAGCATATTCAGGACTATGGTGAAAATGGAAATATCTTCAGAAAAATAATGGAAAGAAGCTTTCTTTAAATCTGCTTTTTGCTATGTTAAATCATCTCACATAGCTGAAGCTTCCTTTACATTACACAGCTTGGATACTCCCTCATGACTGGATCCACGATGGGATATTTGGGATCACATTCGGGCCTGTGGTAAAATAGGAAAAATAGTCAGATAAAAAATGGAGAGAAGCATTCTGAGAAACTGCTTGGTGATGTGTGCATTCCACTCAGGCAGCTATATCTTTCTTCTCATAAGGCACAGTTTGAACATTGTTGCTGTAAAACCAAAAAGTGATATTCGGAGCACATTGAAGACTATGGCAAAAAGTCAAATGTCGCCCAATAAAAAACAGAAAGGAGCACACCAAGAAGCCGCTCTCTGACATGTCCATACTTTACACAGGGTTAAAGCTTCCTCTACATTCCCCAGTTTGAAAGTCGGTCTTTGAGGTTCCTGTGAAGGGATCGTAACTGGCAAACAGATTCCTATGTTGATCAAGGAAATGTCTTCCATGGAAAATCGGAGAGAATATTTCTGTGCAACTCTTTTGTGATGTTTGAATTCATCCCATAGCGTTATATGATTCTGTGGATTGAGTAGTTTGAAATCACTGTTTATGTGGAATCTGAGAAAGGACATCTGGAAAAGCTCTTTAGAATATCCTGAAAAAGGAGTACCCACAGAGAAAACCAGAAGGAAGGATTCTGTGAAACTGGTCTGTGTCGTGTGAATTCTGCTCAAACATTTAAGCTAAACTTTTCATAGAGCAGTATCATAACACTGTTTTGGTTTAGTCTACAAAGGGATATTCTGGAACCCGTTGAGGCTTATGGTGAGAAAGGAAACGTCTTTAAATAGAAACTGGAGAGAAGATGTCTGAGGAGATGCTTTGTGATGTGCGCATTCCACACACAGAAGTATACCTCTCTTCTCCTAGGGGATTCCGGAATCTCTTTTGGAGAAAAAGCTAGCAAGGGATATTCAGGAGTATAGCGATGACTATGGTGAAAAAGGAAATACCCTCAGACAAAAACTGGAAAGAAGATTTCTGTGCAACTGCTTTGCATTAGATATATTCATCTCGCATAGTTAAATCTTTAATTACATTATGCAGTTTGGAAACTGCCTCATGCACAGATCCCCAAAGGGACATCTGGGAGCACATTCTGGCCTATGGTGAAAGAGGAGATATCTTCAGATAAAAACTGGATAGAAGCTTTCAGAGAAACTACTTTGTGATGTATGCATTCCACTAAGGGAGCTATACCTCATTTCTCACAAGGCAGTGTTTGAACACTGTTCCTGTGAAATCGAAAAAGTGATATTTTGGAACGCATTGAGGACTATGGAGAATAGTGAAATATGCTGAAATGAAATGGAGGAAGAAGAGTTACAAGAATCTGCCCTCTGATATGTGCATTCACTTCATAGAGTTAATGCTTACTCTACCTTGCTCAGTTTCAAAACTCTGTCATTGAAGAATCTGTGAAAGGATATTTAGTGACGCCCAGAGGCTTGTGGTGAGCAAGGAAACGTCTTCTGATGTAACCTGCACAGAACCTGTTCAGAGCACAGAACCTGTTCACTGCACAGAACCTGTTCACTGCACAGAACCTGTTCAGAGCAACTGCTTTGCGATGTGTGTATTCGTCTCATAGAGTTAAACCATTCTCTGGATTGAGCAGCTTGAAATCACTGTTTTTGTGGAATCTGAGGAGGGACATATGGGAAAGATCCTTAGAATATGGAGAAAGAAATATCCTCAGGTAAAATCCAGAAGGAAGCTTTCTGAGGAACTGCTTTTTGTCATCTTAATTCCTCTTGCCTCCGTTTGTCAAAAGAGTCCAACCTTTTATTGATAATAGTGATAAAGGGGCATCGTGATCTGTATGGCTACTTCCTGCTGTTAAGAGGCGTCGTTAAGGTTGAGGCCTATGGTTGGTGTTTGGACGTACGGATGAAGAAGCATTTGGTTGAAGGTGACACGAGTGATTTCTTGTATTCTCACATGGAGAAATTTGATCAAATTGGGGGCAAAACATAAAATAAAACACAGTATTAGTATAGGAATGAGGAGTGGAAACATTTGTTGGAATATAGACAAAACTCAAAAGGATGGTCCTGGCAAGTCTGGGCAGTATGTGATAGTTAAGAAAATTTAGCAACTTTGAGGTGAGTGGGGAAAGTTGAACTGTTTTCCACTGATTGCTTTCAGTGGGGGCCCTTTCTAGCTGGGAATGAGGAACGAGTGTGCAAAGTAGTTGTTGACCAGGCAGTAATTAAGGTGTGGATTGGATGGAAGCCTATGTCCAGAGAAGGACGGCAAAATAGAATAGATAGCCCCGCTGTCGATTAAAAAATTAATTGTCTTACCCGCTACCAGGAGAGTTACTCATGGCTCGGCAAGGGTGATGGGGGTCTCTGAGTCTTGGCACCTTCAGTTTTCATCATCCAGATGTAGGAGCTGGAAGGAGCTCCCAGGATCCCGGGAAAGGGAGGCACGTCATGGCACGCCACCTGTTCCCAGGGTGGGGCAATCAGACTTCAAGTGTCCTTCCTGTTTGCAGACAGGGCAGGGATTGCTGGTGGACAAGGCTTAGGACATTCACTGGCCCAATGTACTGATGCCTTGCACTTATAAGAAGGCTGTGTGGGGCTCGAGGACCCCATGGACACCTGTTGGCCTAGTGTCCTGCCTTGCCGCACCTATAGCAGGCTCCTTTTGTTACCTTGGGGTCTGCAGGGTGTGTACTCTCTGAACTGGGGTTACGACTGGGCTGTAAAGCCACTGCTAGGAGCTGTAACTTCTGTTTGAGGCGAGCCTGTCGCTGTGCTTCAACCATCACCTCTCTGGAGTTATCGACCTTAAAAGCTAATTTAACCAGGTCTTGTATTGGTTCCTGAGGACCATCCTCTACCTTTTGAAGTTTTTTACAAATATCAGGAGCTGATTGAAAAATCAAGGAGGACTGTAGGGCGAGGGTGAGGGTATGGAGACAGAAGGAAACCCTAGGTTCCTTTCCTCTGATCAGAAAGGAATAAAGGCTCCTCTTTTTCGGGTTCCTGTGAGCTGGCATCCTTGGCCAGTATAACCTGAACCAAAGAACACAGGCTACGCAAGTCGGGACGAGAGTGTAATGCCCAAAAGCCTTATATGTAATTAATTTCGCAACACTTGCCTAGCCGCTGGCAGAAATTGCCGAGGTCCATCAGAACATTACCATCTAAAGTGCTCTCTGGTGGCCACTGAGACTGATTATCTAGTTTGTATTGGGGCCACACCACAGTGGAAAGGAAAATTAACTGCTGTAAGGTTTTTAAATTGGCTAGGAGGCACCCTAATGGGGTGCTTTTTGGAAATTAGGACTGGAGGTTTCCCATTTGTTTCCTCTTTACTTACAAAATGGAGATCTCTTCCTGGTTTCAAAGCGTCCTTTGAAATCACCAGAGACAGACTGGAGGCTCTTGGAGCCAAGGTGGAGATTACCTTCAAGCGACGGACATCTCCATGCTTAACGGGTCTCCCGAGCCACTCGGTGGCTCAAAAGTAAGCCTCGGACCTGCGCAGGATTTTTAGCTGAGGGAGATAAAGAGGAGACACGGGCACTTACCCCAGAGAGGCCATGAGAGTAAGGGAAGCAGGTCTCAGGTCCTGGTCCGCCTGTGGCGTGGGTGCAGGAGGAAGTTCCTCAACCCCTAGAGGCCAGAGGATGGGTCTCCTCCAGGGTTTCGGCACCAACGGATTTGATTTTCTAAGAACCACCAGAGCGAGCACAAAAGAACCAGCAAGTTAGCAAGGCTAAAGGCAAAACTGCAAATTTATTCTTTGATCATCTAGCTCCAGGAAAAAAGGTGTGCAACGTGAAGTCTGTCGGCCTCCAGCAAACGAGGCCAAGAGAGTGGCCCAGGCTGAGTTACTAATGCAGTCCCGACAAGAGTAGAGGTTGAGGAAGGACACGTGGCACACTTTCCTTGTGGCTTTTCTAGGAGTGGAAGGACAATAGGCGGGGCACGGGCGTGTCATTGGGGGGGAAAAGCTCCACAGGTGTCACCAGGTAAATTTTGGTCTCTTCAGATTGTCATCACCTGGCGCATGCGTGATTGGTCTGCAGCTTCCCAGATGCCAGCTGCATTTTCATGCACACGGATAGAGTTGGTGATGAAAAACCCGGAAATGCGCTATCTTGCCTCCGTTCATCCAAACATTACACAGTGGTATGTGTAATCATCTCACATAGATAAAGCTTTCTTTATATTATGCAGCCTGGAAACAGTCATGGACAAATACACGAAGGGACCTTTGGGAGGACATTCAAGACTAGAGTGAAAAAGGAAATATCTTCAGATAAAAACTGGTAAGAAACATTCTATAAATCTGCTTTTTGCTATGTTTATTCATCTCACATAGATGAAGCTTTCTTTACATTACACAGCTTGGAAACTCCACCTGGATGCATCCACATAGGGATATTTGGGATCATATTTGGGCCTATGGTGAAAGAGGAAATATAGTTAGATAAAAACTGGAGAGAAGCTTTCTGAGAAACTGTTTGGGAATGAGTGCATTCCACTCAGGGAATTAAATTTTCTTCTCATCAGGCACAGTTTGATCACTGTTTCTGTAAAATCAAAAGAGTGATATTCAGAGCACATTGAAGACTATGGCAAAAAGTGAAATGTCGCCCAATAAAAAACAGACAGAAGCACTCGAATAAACTGCACTCTGAAATATCAATTCTTTTCACAGGGTTAAAGCTTACTCTACATTTCCCACTTTCAAAGTCGGTCTTTGAGGGTTCTGTGAAGGGATCGTAAGTGGCAAGTGGAAGCCTGTGTGATGCAAGGAAATGTCTTCCATCAAAAATCAGAGCGAAGCTTTTTGTGCAATTCTTTTGTGATGTTTGTATTCATCTCATGGAGTTAAATCATTCCTTAAATTGAGCAGTTTCAAATGACTATTTCTGTGGAACCTAAGAAAGGATATTTGGAAACGCTCTTTAGAGTATCCTGAAAAATAAATAACCTCAGAGAGAACCCAGAAGGAAGCTTTCTGTGAAACTGCTCTGTGTCTCATGAATTCTACTCACACAGTTAAGCTTTTTTCATTGAGCTGTATCAAAACACTGTTTTTGTTTAGTCTGTGAAGGAATATTCTGGAGGACATTGAGGCTTACGGTGAGAAAGGAAAAGTCTTCAGATAGGAACTGGAGAGAGCTTTCTGAAAAGCGGCTTTGTGACGTATACATTCCACTCACAGCAATATACCTTTCTTCTCCTAGAGGATTCCAGAATCCCTTTTGGAGAAAAAGCTACCAAGAGATATTCAGGAGTGTAGTGATGACTATGGTGAAAAAGGAAATATCCTCAGACAAAAAATGGAAAGTAGATTTCTGTGAAACTGCTTTGTGTTAGACATATTTATTTCTCTCGCATTGTTAAAACTGTAATTATATTACGCATTTTGGAAATTCCGTCATGCACAGATCCGTGAAGGGACATTCAGGAGCACATTCAGGCCTACGGTGAAAGACGATATATCTTCAGATAAAAACTGGATATAAGCTTTCTGAGGAACTACTTTGTGATGTAACTATTCCACTCAGGGAGTTATACCTCTTTTCTCAGAAGGCAGTGTTTGAACATTCTTCCTGTGAAACCGAAAAAGTGATATTTCAGAACACATTGAGGACTATTTCGAATAGTGAAGTATACTGAAATAAAATCGAGGAAGTACCATTTCAAATATCGGCCCTCTGATATGTGCAATCACTTCACAGGGTTTATGCTTACTCTATGTTGTCCAGTTTTGAAACTCCGTCTTTGAAGAATATGTGAAGGGATATTTAGTGATGCCCAGAAGGTTGTGGTGAGCGAGGAAACGCCTTCCAATGAAACCTGCAGAGAAATGTTCTGAACAACTGCTTTGTGATGTGTGTATTCGTCTCATAGATATAAATCATTCTTTAAATTGAGCAGGTTGAAATCACTGTTTTTGTGGCTGCTGAGGAGGGACCTTTGGGAACGATCCTTAGAATATGGACAAAGAAATATCCTTAGGTAAAATCCAGAAGGAAGCTTTCTGTGAAAATACTCTGTGTCGTTTTAAATCCTCTCACTAAGTTAAGCCCCCTTTTCATTGAGCAGTTTTCTAACCCTGTGTATGTTTAACGTGTGATGGGATAATCGGGAGCACTTTGAGGCTTATGGTGAACAAGGAAATATGTTCAGACAGAAACTGAAGAGAAGCTTTCCGAGGAACGGCTTTGTGATGTGTGCACTCCAGTCACAGTGTTATACCTCTCTTCTCATACAGCATCAGGGAAACACTTTTGGAGAAACAGGTACCAAGTGATATTCAGCATCATGTTGATGCTGATCGTGAAAACGGAAATAGCCTCAGACAAAAAGTGGAAAGAAGCTTTCCAGGAAACGACTCTGTGATATGTGTAATCATATCACATAGATAAAGCTTTCTTAATATTACACAGCTTGCAAGCTGTCATGCACGGATCCATGAAGGGACCTTCAGGAGCACTTTGTGGACTTGGGTAAAAAAGGAAATATCTTCAGATAAAAACTGGAAAGAAGATTTCTGTGAATCTGCTTTTTGCTATGTTTATTCATCTCACACAGATGAAGCTTTCTTTACATTATGCATCTTGGAAGCTCCCTCGTGGATGGATTAGTGAAGGGATATTTGGGATCCCATTTGGGCCTATGGTGAATTAGGAAATATAGTCAGATAAAAACTGGAGAGAAGCTTTCTGAGAAACTACTTGGGGAACTGTGCATTCCACTCAGGGAGTTATAACTTTCTTCTCATAAGGCACAGTTTGAACACTGTTCCTGTAAAACCAAAAGAGTGATATTTGGAGCACATTGAAGACTATGGCAAAAAGTGAAATGTCGTCCAATAAAAAACAGAAGGAAGCACTCGAAGAAACTGCTCTCTGACATGTCCATTCCTTTGAAAGGGTTAAACCTTACTCCATATTTCTCAGTTTGAAATTCGGTCTTTGAGGGTTCTGCAAAAGGATAGTATGTGGTGACTGTAGGCCTGTGTGAAGCAAGGAAATACCTTCCATCGAAAATCAGAGAGAACCTTTCTGTGCAACTCTTTGTGATGGTTGTATTTATCTCATAGCGTTAAATCATTCTTTGGATTGAGCAGTTTGAAGTCACCGTTTGATAGTGGGCCGGGCGCGGTGGCTCAAGCCTGTAATCCCAGCACTTTGGGAGGCTGAGGCGGGCGGATCACGAGGTCAGGAGATCGAGACCATCCTGGCTAACA
>NW_012118243.1:336110-341146 GCF_000951035.1 Colobus angolensis palliatus
GAGGTGGCGGACGCCTGTAGTCCCAGCTACTTGGGAAGCTGAGGTAGGAGAATGGCGTGAACCTGGGAGGCGGAGCTTGCAGTGAGCTGAGATCCAGCCACAGCACTCCAGCCTGGATGGCAGAGCAAGACTCCGTCTCAAAAAAAAAAAAAATCACCGTTTGTGTGGAATCTGAGAAAGGATATTTGGAAACGCTCTTTAGAATATCCTTAAAAAGAAATAACCTCAGAGGGAAACCAGAAGGAAACATTATGTGATACTCCTCTGTGACACGTGAATTCTGCTCACACAGTTAAGCTTCTCTTTTTCTTGAGCTGTGTCATAACACTGTTATTGTTTAGTCTGTGAAGGGATATTCTGGAGGGCTTTGAGGCTTATGGTGAGAAAGGAAACGTCTTCAGATACCAACTGGAGAGAAGGTTTCTGAGGATCTGCTTTGTGATGTGTGCATTCCACTCACAGAAATATACCTTTATTCTTTTAGAGGATTCCGGAATCCATTTTGGAGAAAAACCTACCAAGAGATATTCAGGAGTACAGTGATAACAATGGTGAGAAAGGAAATATCCTCAGAGAAAAACTGGAAAGAAGATTTCTCTGATACTTCTTTGTGCTAGATATATTTTCTCATCTCGCATAGTTAAAACGTTAATTATATTATGCAGTTTGGAAACTCCATCATGCACAGATCCGCGAAGGGACATTCAGGAGCACACTGAGATCTATGCTGAAAGAGGAGATATCTTCAGACAAAAACTGGATAGAAGCTTTCTGAGAAACTACTTTGTGGTGTATGCAATCCACTCAGGGTGTTATACCTCTTTTCTCACAAGGCAGTGTTTCAACACTGTTCCTGTGAAACTGAAAAAGTGATATTTCGGAACGCATTGAGGACTATGGCGAATAGTGAAATATACTGAAATAAAATCGAGGAAGAAGCGTTCCAAGAATCTCTCTCTGATACGTGCATTCACTTCACAGAGTTAACACTTACTCTATGTTGCCAAGTTTTGAAACTCTATCTTTGAAGAATCTGTAAAGGGATATTTAGTGTCGCCCTAAGGCCTGTGGTGAGCGAGAAAACGTCTTTCAATGGAACCTGCAGAGGTCCGTTCTGTGCAACTGCTTTGTGATGTGTGTATTCGTCTTATAGAGTTAAATCACTCTTTGGATTGAGCAGGTTGAAATCACTGTTTCTGTGGAATGTGAAGAAGGACATTTGCGAACGATCCTTAGAATATGGAGAAAGAAATAACCTCAGGTAAAATCCAGAAGGAAGCTTTCTGTGAAACTGCTCTATGTCTTCTTAATTCCTCTCACTCAGGTAAGTCTCTCTTTTCACTGAGCAGTTTCTCACTTTGTGTAAGTTTAGCGTGTGATGGGATATTCTGGAGCACTTTGAGGCTAACGGTGAAAAAGGAAATATGTTCAGACCGAAACTGGATAGAAGGTTTCCGAGGAACTGCTTTGTGACGTGTGCATTTCAATCACAGTGTTATACCTCTCTTCTCATAAAGCATTGGGGAAACACTTCTGGAGAAACAGGTACCAAGTGATATTCGGGATCATGTTGATGCCGATGGTGAAAAGGGAAATAGCTTCAGACAAAAACTGGAAAGAAAGTTTCTTGGAAACTACTCTGTGATATCTGTAATCATCTCACATAGATAAAGCTTTCTTTATATTAGACAACTTGGCAACTGTCATGGAGGGATCGAGTAAGGGGCCTTTGGGAGCTCATTCTGGACTATGGTGAAAAAGGAAATATCTTCAGATAAAAACGGGAAAGAAGTTTTCTGATAATATGCTTTGTGATTCTTTTATTCATCTCACATAAATGAAGCTTTCTTTACATTACGCAGCTTGGAAACACCCTCGTGGATGCATCCGCAATGGGATATTTGGGATCACAATCGGGCCTATGGTGAAAGAGGAAAGACAGTCAGATAAAAACTGGAAAGAAGCTTTCTGAGAAACTGCATGGTGATGTGCCCATTCCACTCAGGGAGTTATAACTTTCTACTCATAAGGCACAGTTTGAACACTGTTCCTGTAAAACTAAAAGAGTCATATTCGGAGCACATTGAAGACTATGGCAAAAGTGATATGTTGTCCAATAAAAAACAGTAAGAAGCACTCGAAGAAACTGCTCTTTGACATGGTCATTCTTTTCACAGGGTTAAAGCTTACTCTACATTTCCAAGTGTGAAAGTCGATCCTTGAGGGTTCTTCTAGGAGATAGTAAGTGGAGATCGGAGGCCTGTGTGAGGCAAGGAAAAGTCTTCCATCGAAAATCGGAGAGAAGATTTCTGCACAACTCTTTTGTGATGTTTGTATTCATCTTATAGAGTTAAATCATTCTTAGGATTCAGCAGTTAGAAATCACTGTTTTTGTGGAATCTGGAATCTGAGAAAGGACATTTGGAAATGCTCTTTAGAATATCCTGAAAAAGAAATAACATCAGAGAGAAACTAGAGGAAGGCTTCTGTGAAACTGCTCTGTGTCACATGAATTCCGCTCACACAGTTATGCTTCTCTTTTCATTGAACTTTATCATAACACTGTTTTTGTGTAGTCTGCGAAGGGATATTCTGCAAGGCTTTGAGGCTTATGGTGAGAAAGGAAACGTCTTCAGATAGAAACTGAAGAGAATATTTCTGAGGAGCTGCTTTGTGACGTGTGAATTCCACTCACAGAAAAATACCTTTCTTCTCCTACAGTATTCCGGAATCCCTTTTGGAGAAAAAGCTACCAAGAGATATTCGGGAGCATAGCGACGACTATGGTGAAAAAGGTAATATCCTCAGACAAAAATTGGAAAGAAGATTTCTGTGAAACTGCTTTGTGTTAGATATATTTATTCATCACCCACAGTTGAAACTTTTCTTATATGCGGTTTGGAAACTCCATCATGCACGGATCAGCGAAGGGACATTCTGGAGCACATTCAGGCCTTCGGTGAAAGAGGAGATATCTTCAGATAACAACTGGAGAGAAGTTTTCTGAGAAACTACTTTGTGATGTATGCATTCCACTCAGCGAATTATACCTCTTTTCTCACAATGCGGTGTTTCAACACTGTTCCTGTAAAAACAGACATGTGATATTTCGGAATGCATTGAGAACTATGGCAAATACTGAAATATCCTGTAATAAAATCGAGGAAGAAGTGTTCCAAGAATCTGTTCTCCGATATGTGCATTCACTTCACAGGGTTAATGCTTAATCTATGTTGCCCAGTTTCAAACCTCTGTCTTTGAACAATCTGTGAAGGGATATTTAGCGAAGCCTTGAGGCTTGTGGTGAGTGAGGAAACGTCTTCCGATGAAAGCTGCAGAGAAACGTTCTGAGTAACTGCTTTGCCATGTGAGCATTCATCTCAAAGAGTTAAACCATTTTGGATTAAGCAGCTTGCAATCACTGCTTTTGTGGAATCTGAGGAAGGACATTTTTGAATGATTCTTAGAATATAGAGAAAGAAATATCCTCAGCTAAAATCCAGAGGGATGCTTTCTGTGAAACTGTTCTGTTCGACTTATTTTGACTTATTTCCTCTCACTCAGATAAGTGTCTCTTTTCATTGAGCAGTTTTCTAGCCCTGTGTATGCTTAGCATGTGATGAGATATTCGGGAGCCCTTTGAAGCTAATGGTGATAAAGGAAATACGTTCAGACCAAAACTGGAGAGAAGCTTTCTGAAGAACTGCTTTGTTACGTGTGCATTCCAGTCACAGTGTTATACCTCTCTTCTCATATAGCATCGGGGAAACCCTTTTGCAGAAACAGGTACCAAGTGATGTTCGGGAGCCTGTTGATGACGATGGTGAAAAGGGAAATAGGCTCAGACAAGAAGTGCAAGAAGCTTCCTAGGAAGCTAATTTGTGATATATGTAATCATCTCACATAGATAAAGCTTTCTTTACATTATGCAGCTTCGAAACTGTCATGGATGGAACCACGAAGGGACCGTCGGGAGCACATTCTCGACTCTGCTGAAAAAGGAAATATCTTCAGATAAATAGTGGAAAGAGGCTTTCTGTGAATCCGCTTTTTTCTCTGATTTTTCATCTCACATAGATGAAACTTTCTTTACATTAAGCTGCTTGGAAACTCCCTCGTGGATGGATCTGTGAAGGGATATTGGGACCACATTCAGCCTTATGGTGAAAGTGGAAATATAGTCAGATAAAAACGGGAGAGAAGCTTTCTGAGAAACTGCTTAGTGATGTGTACATTCCACTCAGGGAGATATCACTTTCTTCTCACAAGGCACAGTTTGAACACTGTTCTTGTAAAAGCAAAAGAGTGAAACACGGAGTACATTGAAGTCTATGGCAAAATGTGAAATGTCGTCCAATAAAAAACAGAAGGATGCACTCGAAGAAACGGCTCTCTGACATGTCCATTCTTTCCACAGGGTTAAATCTTACTCTACATTTCCCAGTTTGAAAGTCGGTCTTTGAGGGTTCTGCGAAGGGATAGTAAGTGGCTCCTGGAAGCCTGTGTCAGGCAAGGAAATGTCTTCCATCGAAAACCTTTGAGAAGTTTCTATGTTATTCTTTTGTGATGTTTGTATTCATCTCATAACGTTAAATCATTCTTTGCATTGAGCAGTTTGAAATCACTGTTTCTGTGGAATCTGAGAAAGGACATTTGGAAACGCTCTTTAGAATATCCAAAAAAAGAAATAACCTCAGAGAGAAATCAGAAGGAAGCTTTCTGTGAAACTGCTCTGCGTCACGTGAATTCCACTCACACAGTTAAGCTTCTCTTTTAATTGAGCTGTATCATAACAGCGTTTTTGCTTAGTCTGCGAAGGGGTACTCTGGAGGTTTAGGGCTTATGGTGAGAATGGCAACGTCTTCAGATAGAAATTGGAGAGAATCTTTCTGAGAAGCTGCTCAGTGACTTTAGGATTCCACCCACAGAAATATACCTTTCTTCTCCTAGAGGATTCCAGAATTTTTTTGAAGAAAAAGGTACCAATTGGCCGGGCGCGGTGGCTCAAGCCTGTAATCCCAGCACTTTGGGAGGCC
>NW_012118243.1:341462-354723 GCF_000951035.1 Colobus angolensis palliatus
AAAAAAAAAAAAAAAGAAAAGAAAAAGGTACCAAGAGATATTCGGGAGTATAGTGACGACTGTGGTGAAAAAGGAAATACCCTCAGACAAAACCTGGAAAGAAGATTTCTGTGGAATTGCTTTGTGTTAGATACACTTATTCATCTCACATAGTTAAAACTTTAATTGCATTACGCATTTGGAAACTCCGTCATGCACAGATCCACGAAGGGACATTCGGGAGCACATTCTGGCCTACGGTGAAAGAGGAGATATCTTCAATTAAAAACTGGAGATAAGCTTTCTGAGAAACTACATTGTGACATATACATTTCACTCAGGGAGTTATACCTCTTTTCTCACAGGGCAGTGTTTGAACACTGTTCCTCTGAAAACGAAAAAGTGATATTTCAGTGCACGTTGAGGACTATGGCGAATAGTGAAATATACTGAAATAAAATCGAGGAAGAAGCGATCCAAGAATCTGCTTTCTGATATGTGCATTCACTCCACACAGTTAATGCTTACTCTATGTTGCCAAGTTTCGAAACTCTGTCTTTGAAGTAGCTGTGTAGGTCTATTTAGTGACATCCAGAGGCTTGTGGTGAGTAAGGAAACGTCTTCCAATGAAACCGGCAGAGAAACATTCTGAGCAACTGGTTTGTGATGTGTGTATTCGTCTCCTAGAGCTAAAATATTGTTTGGATTGAGCAGCTTGAAATCACTGTTTTTGTGGAATCTGAGGAAGGACATTTGGGAACGATCCTTAGAATATGGAGAAAGAAATATCCTCAGGTAAAATCCAGAAGGAAGCTTTGTGTGAAACTGCTCTGTGTCGTCTTAATTCCTCTCACTCAGATAAGTCTCTCTGTTCATTTAGCAGTTTTCTAGCCCTGTGTATGTTTAGCGTGTGATGGGATATTCAGGAGCACTTTGAGGCTAATGGTGAAAAAGGAAATATGTTCAGACCGAAACTGGAGAGAAGCTTTCCAAGAAACTGCTTTGTGAAGTGTGCATTCCAATCAAAGTGTTATACCTCTCTTGTCATACAGCGTCAGGGAAACCCTTTTGGAGAAACAGCTACCAAGTGATATTCGGGAGCATGTTGATGCCAATGGTAGAAAGTGAAATAGCCTCAGACCAAAACTGGAAAGAAGCTTTCTACGAAACTATTCTGTGACGTGTGTAATCACCTCATGCAGATAAAGCCTTCTTTACATTACATAGCTGGGAAACTGTCATAGACGGATCCACGAAAAGACCTTCAGGAGAACATTCTGGGTTATGGTGAAAAAGGAAATATCTTCAGATAAAAACTGGAAAGAAGCTATCTGTGAATCTGCTTTTTGCTATGTTTATTCATCTCACATAGTTGAAGCTTTCTTTACATTATGCAGCTTGGAAATTCCCTCAGGGATGTATCCGTGAAGAGACATTTGGGATCACATTTGGGCTTATGGTGATAGAGGAAATATAGACGGATAAAAACTGGAGAGAATCATTCTGACAAACTGCTTGGTGATGTGTGCATTCCACGCAGGGATATATAAATTTCTTCTCATAAGGCACAGTTTGAACACTGTTTCTGTAAAACCAAAGGAGTGATATTCAGAACACATTGAAGACTACGACCAAAAGTGAAATGTCATCCAATAAAAAACAGAAAGAATCACTCGAAGAAACTGCTCTCTGAGATGTCCATTCTTTTCCCAGGGTTAAAGCTTACTCTACATTTCCCAGTTTGAAAGTCGGTCTCTGAAGGTTCTGTGAAGGGGTAGTAAGTGGCGACCAGAGGCCTGTCTGAGGCAACGAAATGTGTTCCATTGAAAATGGGAGGGAAGTTTTCTGTGCAACTCTTTTGTGATGTTTGTATACATCTCAGAGTTAAATCATTCTTTGGATTGAGCAGTTTGAAATGACTGTTTATGTGGAATCTGAGAAAGGACATTTGGAAACACTCTTTAGAATATCCTGAAAAAGAAATAACCTCAGAGAGAAACCACAGGGAAGCTTTTGGTGAAACTCCTCTGTGTCACGTGAATATGCCTCAGACAGTTAAGCTTCTCATTTCATTGAGCTGTACCATAACTGTTTTTTGTTTAGTCTGTGAAGGTATATTCTGGAAGGCTTTGAGATTATGGTGAGAAAGTAAACGTCTTCAGATAGAAACTGGAGTGAAGCTTTCTGAGGAGCTGCTTTGTGACGAGTGCATTCCACTCACAAAAATATACCTTTCTTCCCCTGGAAGATTCCAGAATCCATTTTGGAGAAAATGCTACCAAGAGATATTTGGGAGTATAGGTACGACTATTGTGAAAAAGGAAATATTCTCAGACAAAAACTGGAAAGAAAATTTCTGTGAAACTGTTTTTTATTAGACGTATTTATTCAACTCACATATTTAAAAGTTTAATTGCATTACACCGTTAGGAAACTCTGTCATACAGAGTAGCGAAGGGACATTAGGGAGCACATTCAGGCCTACGGTGAAAGAGGAGATATGCTCAGATAAAAACTGGATAGAGGCTTTCTCAGAAATTACTTTGTGATGTATGAATTCCACTCAGGGAGTTATACCTCTTTTCTCACAAGGCAGTGTTTGAACACTGTTCCTGTGAAACCGAAAATGTGATATTTCAGAACGCATTGAGGACTATGACAAATAGTGAAATATACCGAAGTAAAATTGAGGAGGAAGCGTTCCAAAAATCTGCTCTCCGATATGTGCATTCACTTCACAGACTTAATGCTTATTCTATGTTGCCCAGGTTCGAAACTCTGTCTTTGAAGAATCTGTGAAGGGATATTTAGCGAAGCTTGGAGGCTTGTGGTGAGTGAGGAAATGTCCTCTGCTGAAACCTGCAGAGAAACGTGAGCAACTGCTTTGCAATGTGTGTATTCATCTCCTAGAGTTAAACCATTGTTTGGATTGAGCAGCTTGAAATCTCTTTTTTTCTGGAATCTGAGGAAGGCCATTTGGGAACGATCCTTTGAATATGGAGAAAGAATTATCCTCAGGTAAAATCCAGAAGGAAGCTTCTGTGAAATTGCTCTGTGTCATCTTAATTCCTCTCATTCAGATAAGCCTCACTTTTCATTGAGAGGTTTTCTAGCCCTGTGCATGTTTAGCGTGTGATGGGATATTCGGGATCACTTTCAGGCTAACGGTGAAAAAGTAAATATGTTCAGACCGAAACTGGAGAGAAGCTTTACGAGAAACTGCTTTGTGACTTCTGCATTCCAGTCACAGTGTTACACCTCTCTTCTCATACGCCATCGGGGAAACCCCTTTGGAGAAACAGGTACCAAGTGATAATCAGGAGCATGTTGATGCCGATGGTGAAAAGGGATATAGCCACAGACAAAAACTGGAAAGAAGCTTTCTAGGATACTACTCTGTGATATATGAAATCATCTCACATAGATAAAGCTTTCTTTACATTACACAGCTTGGAAACTGTCATGGATGGATCCACGAAGGGACCTTCGGGAGCACATTCTGCACTATTGTGAAAAAGGAAATATCTTCAGACAAAAACTGGAAAGAAGCTTTCTGTGAATCTGCTTTTTGCTATGTTTATTCATCTCACCCAGATGAAGCTTTCTTTACATTACGCAGATTGGAAATTCCCTCGTGGATGGATCCGTGAAAGTATGTTTGGGATCACATTCAGGCCCATGGTGAAATAGGAAATATAATCAGATAAAAAATGTAGGGAAGCTCTCTGAGAAACTGCTTGGTGATTTGTGGATTCCGCTCAGGGAGTTAGAACTTTCTTCTCATAAGACACAGTTTGAACACTGTTCCTGTAAAACCAAAAGAGTGATATTCGGAGCACATTGAAGACTATGGTAAAAAGTGATATGTCGTTGAATAAAAAACAAAAAGAAGCACTAGAAGAAACTGCTCTCTGACATGTCCCTTTTTTTCACAGGGTTAAAGCTTACTCTCCATTTCCAAGTTTGAAAGTCTGTCTTTAAGGTTTCTGCAAAGGGATAGTAAGTGGTGACCGGAGGCCTGTGTGAGGCAAGGAAATGTCTTCCATCAAAAATGGGAGAGAAGCTTTCCACTCAAATATTTTGTGATGGTCATATTCATCTCATAGCGTTAAATCATTCTTTGCATTGAGCAGTTTGAAATCACTGTTTCTGTGGAATCTGAGAAAGGACATTTTGAAACGCTCTTTAGAATATCCTGAAAAAGAAGTAACCGCAGAGAGAAACCAGAAGGAAACTTTCTGTGAAACTCCTCTGTGTCATGTGAACTCCACTCACACAATTAAGCTTCTCTTTTCATTGAACTGTATCATTAGACTGTTTCTGTTTAGTCTGTGAAGGGATATTCTGGAGGGCTTTGAGGCTTACGGTGAGAAAGGAAATGTAATCAGATAGAAACTGGGGAGAAGTTTTCTGACGAGCTGCTTTGTGACGTGTGCATTCCACTCACAGAAATATACCTTTCTTCTCCTAGAGGATTCTGGAATTCCTTTTGGAGAAAAAGCAACCAAGAGATATTCGGTAGTATAGCAATGACTATGGTGAAAAAGGAAATATCCTCAGACAAAACCTGGAAAGAAGATTTCTGTGAAACTGCTTTGTGTTAGATATATTTATTCGTATCACATAGTTGAAACTTTAATTATATTACGCAGTTTGAAAACTCTGTCAAGCACTGATCAGCGTAGGGGTGGTCGGGAGCTCATTCAGGCCTACAGTGAAAGAAGAGATACCTTCACACAAAAACTGAATAGAAGCTTTCTGAGAAACTGCTTTGTGATTTATGCATTCCACTCCAAGGGTTATTCATGTTTTCTCACAAGGCAGGGTTTGAACACTGTTCCTGTGAAACTGAAAAACTGACATTTCAGAAAGCATTGAGGACTCTTGCAAATAGTGAAATATACTGAAGTAAAATCGAGGAAGAAGCGTTCCAAGAACCTGCTTTCTGACATGTACATTCATTACACAGAGTTAATGCTTACTCTAAGTTGCCCAAGTTCGAAACTCTGTCTTTGAAGAATCTGTGTAGGAATCTGCTCTGTTATTTGTGAATTCACTTCACAGGGTTAATGCTTACTCTATGTTGCCCCGTTTCGAAACTCTGTCTTTGAAGAATCTGAGAAGGTATATTCAGTGATGCCCGAAGGCTTGTGGTGAGGGAGGAAACATCTTCTGATGAAACTTGCAGAGAAACGTTGTGAGCAACTGCTTTGCGATGTGTGTATTCGCCTCATAGAGTTAAATCATTCTTTGCATTTAGCAGCTTGAAATCACTGTTTTTGTGGAATCTGAAGAATGACATTTGGGAAAGATTCTTACAATGTGGAGAAAGAAATATCCTGAGGTAAAATCCAGAAGGAAGCTTTCGGTGAAACTCCTCTGTGTCGTCTTAATTTCTCTCACTCAGATAAGACTCCCTTTTCATTGCACAGGTTTCTAGCCCTGTGTATGTCTAGGGTTTGATGGGATATTCGAGAGCACTTGGAGGCCAACTGTGAAAAAGGAAATATGTTCAGACTGAACCTGAGGAGAAGCTGCTTTCCGAGGTTCGGCTTTGTGCCGTGTGAATTCCAGTCACAGTGTTATACCTCTCTTCTCATAGAACGTCATGGAAACACTTTTGGAGAAGCAGATACCAAGTGATATTGGGGAGCATGTAGATGTCAATGGTGAAAAGGGAAATAGCCTCAGACAAAAAGTGGAAAGAAGCTTTCTAGGAAACTACTCTGTGATATGTGTAATCATCTAACATAGATAAAGCTTTCTTTACATTATGCAGCTTGGAAACTGTTATGGACGGATCCACGAAGGGACCTTCGGGAGCACATTGTGGACTAGGGTGAAAAAGGAAATATCTTCAGATAAAAACTGGAAAGAAGTTTTCTGTGAATCTGATTTTTACTATGTTTATTCATCTCTAATAGATGAAGCGTTCTTTACATTATGCAGCTTGGAAGCTCCCTCGTGTATGGATCTGCAACAAGATATTTGGGATCACATTTGGGCCTATGGTGAATTAGGAAATATAGTCAGATTAAAACTGGAGAGAAGCATTCTGAGAAACTGCTTGGTGATGTGTGCATTCCACTCAGGGAGTTGTAACTTTCTTCTCATAAGACACAGTTTGAATACTTCCTGTAAAACCAAAGGAGTGACATTTGGAGCACATTGAAGACTATGGCAAAAAGTGAAATGTCTTCCAATAAGAAAAAGAAAGAAGTACTCGAAAAAACTGCTCTCTGACATATCCTTTCTTTTGAAAGGGTTAAACTTACTCTACATTTCCCAGTTGGAAAGTCAGTTTTTGAGGGTTCTGCGAAAGGATAGTAAGTGGTGACCGGAGGCCTGTGTGAAGCAAGGAAATGTCTTCCATCAAAAATCAGAGAGAAGCTTTCTGCACAACTCTTTTTTGGTGTTTGTATTCATCTCATAGCGTTAAATCATTCTTTGGATTAAGCAGTATGAAATCACTGTATTTGTGGAATTTGAGAAAGGACATTTAGAAATGCTCTTTAGAATATCCTGAAAAAGAAATAACCTCAGAGAGAAACCAGAAGGAAGCTTTCTGTGAACTGCTCTGTGTCACGTGAATTCCGCTCACACAGTTAATCTTCTCTTTTCACTGAGCTGTATCATAACACTGTTTTTGTTTACTATGCGAAAGGTACTCTGGAGGGCTTTGAGGCTTACTATGTTAAAGGAAACGTCTACAGATAGAAACTGGAGAGAAACTTTCTGAGGAGCTGGTTTGTGACATGTGCATTCCACTCACAGAAATGTAACTTTCTTCTCCTGGAGTATTCCAGAATCCCTTTTGGAGAAAAAGCTACCAAGAGATAATTGGGAGTATAGCAACTGCTATGTTGAAAAAGGATATATGCTCAGACAAAAACTGGAAAGAAAATTTCTGTGAAACCGCTTTGTGTTAGACATACTTCCTCGTTTTTCATAGTAAAAACTCTAATTATATTACGCAGTTTGGAAATCCGTCATGCACAGATCCGCGAAGGGACATTCAGGAGCACATTCAGGCCTACGGTGGAAGAGGAGATATCTTCAGATAAAAACTGGATAGACGCTTTCTGAGAAACTTCTTTGTGATGGATGCATTCCACGCAGGGAGTTATACCTCGCTTCCCAAAAGGCAGTGTTTGAACACTGCTCCTGTGAAACCGAAAAGGTGATATTTCGGAACGCATTGAGGTCTATGGCGAATAGTGAAGTATACAGAAATAAAATCGAGGAAGAAGCGTTCCAAGAATCTGCTCTCTGATATGTGCATTCACTTCACAGAGTAAATGCTTCCTCTATGTTGCCCAGTTTTGAAACTCTATCTTTGAAGAATCTGTGAAGGGATATGTAGTAATGCCTGGAAGCTGGTGGTGAGCGAGGAAACGTCTTCCCATGAAACCTGCAGAGAACCGTTCTGAGCAACTGCTTCACATTGTGTGTATTCGTCTCAAAGACTTATACAATTCTTTGGATTGAGCAGCTTGAAATCAGTTTTTGTGGAATCCGAGGAAGGACATTTGGGAACAATCCTTAGAATATGGAGAAAGAAATATCCACTGGTGAAATCCAGAAGGAAGCTTTCTGTGGAACTTCTCTGTGTTGTCTTAATTCGTCTCACTCAGATAAGCCTCTCTTTTCATTGAGCAGTCTTCTAGCCCTGTGTATGTTTAGCATGTGATGGGATATTCGGGAGCACTTTGAGGCTAACAGTGAAAAAGGAGATATGTTCAGACCGAAACTGGGGAGAAGGTTTCCGAGAAATTCCTTTGTGACGTGTGCATTCCAATCACCGTGTTATACCTCTCTCCTCATACAACATCGGGGAAACTCTTTTGGAGAAATAGGTACCAAGCGATATGCTGGAGCATGTTGATTCTGATGCTGAAAAGGGAAATAGCCTCAGACAAAAACTGGAAAGAAAGTTTCCAGGAAACTACTCTGTGTTATCTATAATCATCTCACATAGATAAAGCTTTCTTTACATTACGCAGCTTGGAAACTGTCATGGACGGATCCATGAAGGGACCTTCGGGAGCACATTCTGGACTAGGGTGACAAAGGAACTATCTTCAGATAAAAACTGGAAAGAAGCTTTCTGTGAATCTGATTTTTGCTACGTTTATTCATCTCACATACGTGAAGCTTTCTTTACATTACGTAGCTTGGAAGCTCCCTCGTGGATTGATCCACGAAGAATTATTTGGGATCATATTCTGACCTGTGATGAAATAGGAAATAAAGTCAGATAAAAACTGGTGAGAAAGTTTCTGAGAAACTGCTTGGTGATGTGTGCATTCCACTCAGGAACTTATGACTTTCTTCTCATAAGGCCCAGTTTCAACACTGTCCCTGTAAAACCAAAAGAGTGATATTCGGAGCACATTGAAGACTATGGCAAAAAGTGAAATGTGGTCCAACCAAAAACAGAAAGAAGCACTGGAGGAAACTACTCTCTGACATGTCCATTCTTTTCACAAGGTTAAACTTACTCTAAATTTCCCAGATTGAAAGTCGGTCTTTCAGGTTTCTGCGAAGGGATAGTAAGTGGAGACCAGAGGCCTGTGTGAGGCAAGGAAATGTCTTCAATAAAAAATCAGAGAGAAGCTTTCTGACTACTCTTTTGTGATGTTTGTATTCATCTCATAGCATTAAATCATTCTTTGAATTGAGCAGTTTGAAATCACTGTTACTGTGGAATCTGAGAAAGGACATTTGGAAACACTCTTTAGAATATCCTGAAAAAGAAATAACCTCAGAGGGAAACCAGAAGGAAGCTTTCTGTGAAACTGCTCTGTGTCACGTGAATTCTGCTCACACAGTTAAGCTTCTCTTTTCATTGAGCTGTATTATAACACTGTTTTTGTTAGGTCTACAAAGGGATACTATGGATGGTTTTGAGGCTTATGGTGAGAAAGGAAACGTCTTCAGATAGAAACTGGACAGAAGCTTTCTTAGGAGCTTGTTTGTGATGTGTGCATTCCACTCACAGAAATATATCATTCTTCTCCTAGAGGATTGTGGAATACCTTTGGAGAAAAAGCTACCAAGAGATATTCGGGAGTATAACGACGACTATGGTGAAAAACAAAATATCCTCAGACAAACACTGGAAAGGAGATTTCTGTGAAACTGCTTTGTGTTACATATAATTATTGGTCTCACATAGTTAAAACTTTAATTATATTACACAGTTTGGCAGCTCCGTCATGCACAGATCCATGAATAGACATTCCGGAGCACATTCAGGCTTACGGTGAAAGAGGAGATATCTTCAGATGAAAACTGGATAGAAGCTTTCTGAGGAACTACTTTGTGATGTAGGCATTCCACTCAGGGAATTATACCTCTTTTCTCACAAGGCACTGTTTGAACACTGTTCCTGTGAAATGGAAAAACGGATATTTCAAAACGCCTTGAGGACTATGGTGAGCAGTGGAATGTACTGAAATAAAATCCAGGAAGAAGCATTCCAAGAATCTGCTCTCTGATATGGGCATTCACATCGCAGAGTTTATGCTTACTCTATGTTGCCCAGTTTCAAAACTCTGTCTTTGAAGAATCTGAAAGGGATATTTAGTGATGCCTGGAGGCTTGTGGTGAGCGAGGAAATGTGTTCTGATGAAACCTACAGAGAAACGTTCTGAGCAGCTGATTTGCCTTGTGTGTATTCGTCTCCTAGAGTTAAACCATTCTTTGGATTAAGCAGCTTGAAATCACTGTTTTTGTGTAATCTGAGGAAGGACATTTGGGAACAATCCTTAGAATATGGAGAAAGATATATCCTCAGGTAAAATCCAGAGGGAAGCTTTCTGTGAAACTGCTCTGTGTCGTCGTAGTTCCTCGAACTGAGATAAGCCTCTCTTTTCATTGAGCACTTTTCTAGCCCTGTGTTTGTTTAGCATGTGATGGGATATACGGGAGCACTTTGAGACCAAAGGTGAAAAAGGAAATATGTTCAGACCAAAACTGGGGAGAAGCTTTCCGAGGAACTTCTTTGTGAGGTGTGCATTCCAGTCACAGTGTTATACCTCTCTTCTCATACAGCGTTGGAAACCCTTTTGGAGAAACAGGTACCAAGTGATATTCGGGAGCATGTTGATTCCGATGGTGAAAAGGGAAACAGCCTCAGACAAAAACTGGAAAGAAGATTTCTAGAAAACTACTATGTGATATCTGTGATCATGTCACATAGATAAAGCTTTCTTTACATTATGCAACTTGGAAACTGTCATGGACAGATCCACTAAGGGACCTTCGGGAGCACATTGTGGACTAGGGTGAAAAAGGAAATATCTTCAGATAAAAACTGGAAAGAAGCTTTCTGTGAATCTGGTTTTTGCTATCCTTATTCATCTCACATAGATGAAGCTTTCTTTTCATTATGCAGCTTGGAAACTCATTTGTGGTTGGATCCGTGAAGGGATATTTGGGATCACATTCGGGCCTATGGTGAAATAGGTAATATAGTCTGGTAAAGAGTGGAGAAAAGCTTTCTGAGAAACTGCCCGGTGATCTGTGCATTCCACCCAGGGAGCTATAACTTTCTTCTCATTATGCACAGTTTGAACACTGTTCCTGTAAAGCCAAAAGAGTGATATTCTGAGTACTATCTTACCATAGTAAGAAGTGAAATATCGTCCAATAAGATACAAAAAGAAGCACACGAAGAAACTGTTCTCTGACATGTCCATTCTTTTCATAGGGTTAAAGCTTACTCTATATTTCCGAGTTTGAAAATCAATCTTTGAGGTTTTTTGAAAGGATAGTTACTGGCGACCGGAGGCCATTGTGAGGCAAGAAAATGTCTTCCATTGAAAATCAGAAAGAAGATTTCTGCACAACACTTTTGTGATGTTTGTATTCACCTCACAGCATTACATCATTCTTTGGATTGAGCAGTTTGAAATCACTGTTTCTGTGGAATCTGAGAAAGGACATTTGGAAACGCTCTTTAGAATGTCCTGAAAAACAAATAACCTCAGAGAGAACGCAGAAGGAAGCTTTCTGTGAAGCTGCACTGTGTCACGTGAATTCCACTCACACAGTTAAGCTTCTGTTTTCATTGAGCTGTATCACAACAATTTTTCTGCTTAGTCTGGGAAGGAATACTCTGGAGGGCTTTGAGGCTTATGTTGAGAAAGGAAACAACTTCAGATAGAACCTGGAAAGAGGATTTCTGAGGGGTTGCTTTGTGACGTGTGCATTCCACTCACAGAAATATACTTTTCTCCTAGAGGATTCCTGAATCTCTTTTGGAGAAAAAGCTACCAAGATATATTCGAGAGTATAGCGATGACTATGGTGAAAAAGGAAATATCCTCAGACAAAAACTGGAAGGTAGATTTCTGTGAAACTGCTTTGTGTTAGACATATTTATTCATCTCGTATAGTTAAACCTTTCATTATATTATGCAGTTTGGGAACTCCGTCATGCACAGATCCATGAAGGGACATTCGGGACCACATTCTGGCCTACAATGAAAGAGGAGATATCTTCAGATAAAAACTGGATATAAGGTTTCTGAGAAACTACTTTGTGATGTACGCATTCCAGTCAGGGAGATATAGCTTTTTTCTCACAACGCAGTGTGTGAACACTTTTCCTGTGAAACCAAACATGTGATATTTTGGAACACCTTGAGGACTATGACAAGTAGTGAAATATACTGAAATAAAATCAAGGAAGAAGCGTTCCAAGAATGTGCTTTCTGACATGTGCATTCACTTCACAGAGTTAATGCTTATTCTATGTTGCCCAGTTTCAAAACTCTGTCTTTGAATAATCTGTGAAGGGATATTTAGTGACACACAGAGGCTTGTGGTGAGCGAGGAAACGTCTTCCTTTGAAACCTGCAGGAAAACGTTCTGAACAACTGCTTTGTGATGTGTGTATTCGTCTCATAGAGTTAAATAATTCTTTGGATTGAGCAGCTTGAAATCACTGTTTTTGTGGAATCTAAAGAAGGACATTTGGGAACGATCCTTAGAATATGGAGAAAGAAATATCCCGAAGTAAAATCCAGAAGGAAGCTTTCTGTGAAACTGCCCTGTGTCACGTGAATTCTGCTCACACAGTTAAGCTTCTCTGTCATTGAGCTGTATCATAACACTATTTTTCTTTAGTCTGAGAAGGGATATTCAGGAGGGCTTTGAGGCTTACGGTGAGAAAGTAAACATCTTCAGATAGAAACTGGAGAGAAACTTTCTGAGGAGCTGCTTTGTGATGTGTGGATTCCACTTACAGAAATACACCTTTCTTCTCCTCTAGGATTCCGGAATCCCTGTTGGAGAAAGAGCTACCAAGAGATATACGGAAGTACAGGGAGGGCTATGGTGAAAAGGGAAATATCCTCAGACAAAAACTGGAAAGAAAATTTCTGTGAAGCTGCTTTGTGTTAGATATACTTATTAATCTCGGATAGTTAAAACTTTTCTTATATTACGCAGTTTGGAAACGCCATCATGCAAGGATCCGTGAAGGGACATTAGGGAGCACATTCAGGCCTACGGTGAAATAGGAGATATCTTCAGATAAAAACTGGATAGAAGCTTTCTGAGAGACTACTTTGTTATGTATGCATTACACTCAGGGAGTTATACCTATTTTCTCACAAGGAAGTGTTTGAACGCTGTTTCTGTGAAACCAAAAATGTCATATTTTGGAACGCATTGAAGACTATGATGAATAGTGAAATATACTGAAATAAAATCGAGGAAGAAGCGTTCCAAGAATCTGCTCTCTGATACATGCATTCACTTCGCAGAGTTAATGCTTACTCTATGTTGCCCAGTTTCAAAACTCTGTCTTTTAATTATCTGTGAAGGGACATTTTGTGAGGCTGGAAGGCTTGTGGGGAGTGAGGAAACGTCTTCTGATGAAACTTGCAGAGAAACATTCTGAGCAACTGCTTTGTGATGTGTGTATTCATCTCACTGAGTTAAACCATTCTTTTGATTGAAGAGCTTGAAATCACTGTTTTTGTGGAATCTTAGGAAGGACATTTGGGAACGCTCCTTATAATATGGAGAAAGAAATATCCTCTGGTAAAATCCAGAAGGAAGCTTTCGGTGAAACTGCTCTGAGTCATCTTAATTCCTCTCACTCAACTCAGATAAGCCTCTCTTTTCATTGAGCAGTCTTCTAGCTCTGTGTCTGTTTAGTGTGTGATGGGGTGTTCGGGAGCACTTTGAGGGTAACGGTGAAAAAGGAAATATGTTCAGACCAAAACTGGAGAGAAGCTTTCCGAGGAACTGCTTTGTGACCTGTGCA
>NW_012118243.1:354773-386316 GCF_000951035.1 Colobus angolensis palliatus
AAACTGGAGAGAAGCTTTCCGAGGAACTGCTTTGTGACCTGTGCATTCCAGTCACAGTGCTTATACCTCTCTTCACATACAGCATTGGGGAGACCCTTTTGGAGAAACAGGTACCAACTGATATTCGGGAGCATGTTGATGCTGATGGTGAAAAAGGAAAGAGCCTCAGACAAAAACTGGAAAGAAGCTTTCTAGGAAACTACTCTGTGATATTTGTAATCATCTCACATAGGTAAACCTTTCTTTACATTACGCAGCTTGGAAACTGTCATGGACGGATCCATGAAGGGACTTTCGGGAGCACATTCTGGGCTGTGCTGAAAAAGGAAATATCTTCAGAATGAAACTGGAAAGAAGCTTTCTGTGAATCTGATTTTTACTATGTTTAATCATCTCACATAGATGAAGCTTTCTTTATATTACACAGCTTGGATACTGCCTCGTGGATGTATCCGAGAAGGGATATTTGGGATCACATTCGGGCCTAAAGTGAAATAGGAAATATACTCCGATAAAAACTGTAGAGAAGCATTCTGAGAAACTCCTTAGTGATGTGCGCATTCCACTCAGGGAGTTATAACTGTCTTGTCATAAGTAACAGATTGAACACTGTTCCTGTAAAACCAAAAGAGTGATATTTGGAGCACATTTAAAAGTAGGAAAAGAAGTGAAATGTCGTCCAATAGAAAACAGAAAGAAGCCTTCAAAGAAACTGCTCTCTGACATTTCCATTCTTTTCACAGGGTTAAAGCTTAGTCTACATTTCCCAGTTTGAAAGTCCGTCGTTGATGGTGCTGCAAAGGGATAGTAAATGGCAACCGTAGTCCTGTGTGAGGCTAGGAAATGTCTTCCATCGAAAATCAGAGAGATGCTTTCTGTGCACCTCATTTGTGATGTTTGCATTCATCTCATTGTGTTACATCATTATTTGCATTGAGCATTTTGAAATCATTGTTTCTGTGGAATCTGAGAAAGGACATTTGGAAACGCTCTTTAGAACATCCTGAAAAAGAAATAACCTCAGATAGATACTTTCTGTGAAACTGCTTTCTGTGAAATGGCTCTGTGTCACTAGAATTCCACTCACACAGTTAAGCTTCTTTTTTCATTGAGCTGTATCATAACACTATCTTACTTTAGTCGGTGAAGGGATATTCTGGAGGTCTTTGAGGCTTACAGTGAGAAAGGAATCGTCTTCAGACAGAAACTGGAGAGAAGCTTTCTGAGGGGCTGCTTTGTGATGTAAACATTCCACTCACAGAAATATACCCTTCTTCCCCTGGAGGATTCCAGAATCCCTTTTGGAGAAAAGCTACCAGGAGATATGTGGGAGTATTGCTACAAGTATGGTGAAAAAGGAAATATCTACAGACAAAAACTGGAAAGAAGATTTCTGTGAAACTGCTTTGCATTAGATATATTTATTCATCTCGCAGAGTTAAAACTTTAAGTATATGATGCATTTTGGAAACTGCGTCATGCACAGATCTGTGAATGGACATTCGGGAACACATTCAGGCCTACGGGGAAAGAGGAGATATCTTCAGATAAAAACTCTATAGAAGCTTTCTGAGAAACTACTTTGTGATGTATGCATTCCATTCAGGGAGTTATACCTCTTTACTCACAAGGCAGTGTTTGAACACTGTTCCTGTCAAACCGAAAAAGTGATATTTCAGAAAGCATTGAGGACGATGGCAAATAGTGAAATATACTGAAATAAAATCGAGGAAGAAGCCTTCCAAGGATCTGCTATCTGCATTCACTTGACAAAGCTAATGCTTACTCTATCTTACCCAGTTTCAAAACTCTGTCCTTGAAGGATCTGTGAAGAGAAATTTAGTGATGCCCGTAGGCTTGTGGTGAGCGAGGAAACGTCTATCGATGAAACCTGCAGAGAAAGTTTCTGAGCAACTGCTTTGTGATGTGTGTATTCATCTCATAGAGTTAAACCATTCTTTAGATTGAGCACCTTGAAATCACTGTTTTTGTGGAATCAGAGGAATGACATTCGGGAATGACCCTTAGAATATGGAGAAAGAAATATCCTCAGATAAAATCTAGAACGAAGCTTTCTGTGAAACTGCTCTGTGTTGTCTTAATTTCTCTCACTCAGATAAGCCTCTGTTTTCATTGAGCAGTTTTCTAGCCCTGTATATCTTTAGCATGTAATGGGATATTCAGGAGGACTTTGAAGTTAACGGTGAAAAAGGAAATATGTTCGCACCGAAACTGGAGAGAAGCTTTCCGAGGAACGGCTTTGTGACGTGTGCATTCCAGTCACAGTGCTATACCTCACTTCTCATACAGCATCGGGGAAACCCTTTTGGAGAAACAGGTACCAAGTCATGTCTGAGAGCATGTTGATGCCGATGGTGAAAAGGGAAATAGCGTCAGACAAAAACTGGAAAGAAGCTTTCTAGGAAACTACTCTGTGATATTTGTAATCACCTCACATAGATAAAGCCTTCTTTACATTACGTAGCTTGGAAACTGTTCTGGACGGATCCACGAAGGGACTTTTGGGAGTACATTCTGGACTGTGCTGAAAAAAGAAATATGTTCAGATTAAAACTGGAAAGAAACGTTCTGTGAATCTGATTTTTGCTATGTTTATTCGTCTCACATAGATGAAGCATTCTTTACAATGCACAGCTTGGAAGCTCCCTCGTGGATGTATCTGAGAAGGGATATTTGGGATCACATTCAGGCCTATGGTTAAATAGGAATTATAGTCAGATAAAAACTGGAGAGAAGCTTTATGAGAAACTACTTTGTGATGTGTGCATTCCACTCAGGGAGATATAACTTTCTTCTCCTCATGTGCAGTTTGAACACTGTTCCTGTAAAACCAAAACAGTGATATTCCGAGCACATTGAAGAATATGGCAAAAAGTGAAATGTTGTCCAACAAAAAACAGAATGAAATACTCGAAGAAACTGCTCTCTGACATGTACACTCTTTTCACAGAGTTAAAGCTTACTCTACATTTTCCCAGTTTGAAAGTCGGTCTTTGAGGGTTCTGTGAAGGGATAGTAAGTGGCAACCGGAGGCCTGTGTGAGGCAAGGAAATGTCTACCATCGATAATCGGAGAGACGCTTTCTGTGCACCTCTTTTGTGATGTTTGTATTCATCTCATAACGTTAAATCATTCTTTGGATTGAGCAGTTTCAAATCACTGTTTCTGTGTAATCTGAGAAAGGACATTTGAAAACGCTCCTTAGAATATCCTGAAATAAATAACCTCAGAAGGAAACCATAAGGAAGCTATGTGTGAAACTGCCCTCTGTGACGTGCATTCAACTCATGAAGTTAAGCTTCTCCTTTCACTGAGCTGTATCATAACACTGTTTTGTTTAGTCTGTGAAGAGATATCCTGGAAGGCTTTGAGGTTTATGGTGAGAAAGTAAACGTCTTCAGATGGAAACTGGAGAGAAGCTTTCTGAGCAGTTGCTTTCTGTCGTGTGCACTCTATTCACAGAAATATACCTTTCTTCTCCTAGAGGATTCTGGAAACCTTTTGGAGAAAAAGCTACCAAGGGATACTCGGGAGTATAGCCATGACTATAGTGAAAAAGGAAATATCCTCAGACAAAAAATGGAAAGTAGATTTCTGTGAAACTGCTTTGTGTTAGACATATTTATTCATCTCGCATAGTTAAAACTTTAATTATATTAGGCATTTTGGAAATTCCGTCATGCACAGATCTGGGAAGGGACATTCATGACCGCATTCAGGCCTACAGTGAAAGGGGATATATCTTCAGATAAAAACTGGATAGAAGCTTTCTGAGAAACAACTTAGTTATGCATGCATTCCACTCAGGGAGTTATACTTCTTTTCTGACAAGGCAGTGTTTGAACACTGTTCCTGTGAAACCGAAAACGTGATATTTTGGAACGCATTGAGGACTATGGCGAACAGGGAAATATACTGAAATAAAATCGAGGAAGAAGCATTTCAAGAATCGGCTCTCTGATATGTGCATTCACTTCACAGAGTTAATGCTTAATCTATGTGGACAGTTTCAAAACTCTGTCTTTGAAAAATTTCTGAAGGGATATTTAGTGATGCCCGGAGGCTTGTGGTGAGCGAGGAAACGTCTTCCAATGAAACCTGCACAGAAACGTTCTGAGCAACTGCTTTGCAATATGTTTATTTATCTCCTAGAGTTAAACCATTCTTTGAATTGAGCAGCTTGAAATCACTGTTTTTGTGGAATCTGAGGAAGGACATTAGGGAACGATCCTTAGACTATGGAGAAAGAAATATCCTCAGTTAATATCCAGAGGGAAGCTTTCTGTGAAACTGCTGTGTTTCATCTTAATTCCTCTCATTCCTTTAAGCCTCTCTTTTCATTGGGCAGTTTTCTAGCCCTGTGTATGTTTAGCATGTGATGGGATATTCGGGAGCACTTTGAGCATAATGGTGAAAAATGAAATATGTTCAGACCGAAACTGGAGAGAAGCTTATGAGGAACTCCTTTGTGACGTGTGCATTCCAGTCCCAGTGTTATACCTCTCTTCTCATAGAGCATCAGGGAAACCCTTTTGGAGAAACAGGTACCAGGTGACATTCAGGAGAATGTTGATGCCAATGGTGAATAGGGAAATAGCCTCAGACAATAACTGGAAAGAACCTTTGTAGGAATATATGATATGTGTAATCATCTCACATAGATAAACCTTTCTTTACATTACACAGCTTGGAAACTGTCATGCATGGATCCACAAAGGGAAATTCGGGAGCACATTATTTACTATGGTGAAAAAGGAAATATCTTCAGATGAAAACTGGAAAGAAGCTTTCTGTAAATCCGCTTTTTGCTATGTTTATTCATCTCACACAGACGAAGCTTTCTTTACATTATGCAGCTTGGAAACTCCCTTGTGGATAGATCTGCAAAGGGATATTTGGGATCACATTCGGGCCTATGGTGAAAGTGGAAATATAGTCAGATAAAAACTGGAGAGAAGCTTTCTGAGAAACGGCTTGGTGGTGTGTGCATTCCAGTCAGGGAGTTATGAATTTCTTCTCATAAGGCACAGTTTGAATGCTGTTCCTGTAAAACAAAAAGAGTTATATTTAGAGCACATTGAAGACTATGGCAAAAAGTGAAATGTCGTCCAATAAAAAACAGAAAGAAGCACTCGATGAAACTGCTCTCTTCCATGTCCATTTTTCACAGGGTTAAAGCTTACTCTACATTTCCCAGTTTGAAAGTCAGTCTTTGAAGTTTCTGGGAAAAGATACCGGAGGCCTGTGTGAAGCAAGGAAAAAAACCGGAGGCCTGTGAGAAGTAAGGAATTGTCATAAATTGAAAATCGGAGAGAAGCTTTCTGTGCATCTCTTTTGTGATGTTTGCATTTATCTCATAGCGTTAAATCATTCCTTGGATTGAGCAGTTTGAAATCACTGCTTCTGTGGAATCTGAGAAAGGACATTTGGAAACCCACTTTAGAATATCTTGAAAAAGAAATAACCACAGAGGGAAATCAGAAGGAAGCATTCTGTGAAACTTCTCTGTGTCACGTGAATTCCACTCACACAGTTCAGCTTCTCTTTTCATTCAGCTGTATCATAACACTGTTTTTGTTTAGTGTGAGAAGGGATATTCTGGAGGGTTTTGAGGCTTACAGTGATAAAGGAAACGTCTTCAGATAGAAACTGGAGAGAAGCTTTCTGAGGAGCTGCTTTGTGACGTGTGCATTCCACTCATAGAAATATACCTTTCTTCTCCTAGATGATTCCTTAATCCCTTGGAGAAAAAGTTACCAAGAAATGTTCAGGAGTATAGTAACGACTATGGTGAAGAAGAAAATATCCTCAGACAAAAACTGGAAAGAAGATTTCTGTGAAACTGCTTTGTGTTAGATACATTTATTCATCTAAAATAGTTAAATCTTTAATTTTATTACGCAGTTTGGAATCTCAGTCATGCACAGATCTGTGAAGGGACATTCGGGAGCACATTCAGGCCTACAGTGAAAGAGGAGATATCTTCTAAAATAAAATCGAGGAAGAGAGAGATGTACATCACAAAGTAGCTTCTCAGAAAGTTTCTATTCAGTTTTCATCTGAAGATATCTCCTCTTTCACCGTACATCTCAGAGAGACACACATCTACCTTTGAGGTTTCTGTGAAGGGAGAGTAAGTGGCAACCGGGGGCCTGTGTCGAGCAAGGAAATGTCTTCCATCAAAAATTGGAGAGAAGCCTTCTGCGCAACACTTTTATGATGTTTGTATTCATCTCATAGAGATACATCATTCTTTGGAATGAGCAATTGGAAATCACTGTTTCTCTGGACTCTGAGAAAGGACATTTGGAAATCCTCCTTAGAATATCATGAAAAAGAAATTACCTCAGAAAGAAACCAGATGAAATCTTTCTGTGAAGTTGCTCTGTCTCACGTGAATTTTGCTCACAAAATTAAGCTTCTCTCTTCATTGAGCTGTATCATAACACTGTTTTTGTTTAGTCTTTGAAGGGATATTCAGGAGCGGTTTTAGGCTTATGGTGAGAAAGGAAACACCTTCAGATAGAAACTGGAGAGAACCTTTCTGAGGAGCTGCTTTGTGACGTGTGTATTCCACTCACAGAAATATACCTTTCTTCTCCTAGAGGATTCCGGAATCCCTTTGCAGAAAAATCTACCAAGAGATATTCGAGAGTATAGCGATGAGTATGGTGAAAAAGGAAATATCTTCAGACAAAAACTGGAAAGAAGATTTCTGTGAAACTACTTTGTGTTAGATATATTTATTTGTCTCACATAGATAAAACTTTAATTATGTTAGACAGTTTGGAAACTCCGTCATGCACAGATCCTCGAAGGGACATTCGGGAGCACATTAAGGCCTATGGTGAAAGAGGAGATATCTTCAGATAATAACTGGATAGAAGCTTTCTGAGAAACTACTTTGTGATGTATACATTCTACGCAGGGAGTTATACCTCTTTTCTCAGAAGACAGTGTTTGAACACTGTTCCTGTCAAACCGAAAAAGTGATATTTTGGAACGCATTGTGCACTATGGCAAATAGTGAAATATACTGAAATAAAATCGAGGAAGAAGCATTTCAAGAATCGGCTCTCTGATATGTGCAATGATTTCTCAGAGTTAATGCGTACCCTATGTTGAGCAGTTTCAGAACTCTGTCTTTGAAAAATCTCTGAAGGGATATTTAATGATGCTCGGAGAGCTGTGGTGAGCGAGGAAATGCCTTACAATGAATCCTGCAGAGAAATGTTCTGAACAACTGCTTTGCGATGTGTGTATTCGTCTCATAGATTTAAATCTTTCTTTGGATTAAGCAGGTTGAAATCACTCTTTTTGTGGCTGCTGAGGAAGGACATTTCAGAACGATCTTTAGAACATGGAGAAAGAAATATCCTTAGGTAAAATCCAGAAGGAAGCTTTCTGTGAAACTACTCTGTGTCGTTTTAAATCCTCTCACTCAGTTAAGCTTCCCTTTTCATTGAGCAGTTTTCTAACCCTGTGTATGTTTAACGTCTGGTGGGATAATCGGGAGCAATTTGAGGCTTACGATGAAAAAGAAAATATGTTCAGACCGAAACTGAAGACAAGCTTTCCGAGGAACAGCTTTGTGATGTGTGCATTCCAGTCACAGTGTTATACCTCTCTTCTCATACAGCATGGTTCAAACACTTTTGGAGAAACAGGTACCAAGTGATATTTGGGAGCATGTTGATGCCGATGGTGAAAAGGGAAATAGCCTCAGACAAAAAGTGGAAAGAAGCTTTCTAGGAAACTACTCTGTGACATGTGTAATCATTTCTTATAGACAAAGCTTTCTTAACATTAGGCAGGCAGCCTGGAAGCTGTCATGGACGGATCCACGAAGGGACCTTCAGGAGCACTATGTGGACTAGGGTGAAAAAGGAAATATCTTCAGATAAAAACTGGAAAGAATCTTTCTGTGAATCTGCTTTTTGCTATGTTTACTCATCTCACATAGATGAAGCTTTCTTTACATTACACGTCTTGGAAGCTTCCTCCTGGATGGATCCGCGAAGGGATATATGGGATCACATTTGGGCCTATGGTGAATTAGGAAATATAGTCAGATAAAAACTGGAGAGAAGCTTTTTGACAAACTGCTTTGGGATCTGTGCATTCCCCTCAGGGAGTTATAACTTTCTTCTCATAAGGCACAGTTTGAACACTGTTCCTGTAATACCAAAAGAGTGATATAAGGAGCACATTGAAGACTATGGCAAAAAGTGAAATGTCGTCCAATAAAAAACAGAAGGAAGCACTCGAAGAAACTGCTTCTTGCCATGTCCATTCTTTTGAAAGGGTTAAAGCTTACTCAATATTTCTCAGTTTGGAAGTCTGTCATTGAGGGTTCTGTGAAGGGATAGTAAGTGGCGACCGAAGGACTGTGTGAGGCAAGGAAATGTCTTCCATTGAAAATAAGAGAGAACCTTTCGGTGCAACTCTTTTGTGATGTTTGTATTTATCTCATAGAGTTAAATCAATCTTCAGATTGAGCAGTTTGAAATCACCATTTGTGTGGAATCTGAGAAAGGAAGTTTGGAAACTTCCTTTAGAATATCCTTAAAAAGAAATAACCTCAGAGAGAACCAGAAGGAATCTTTCTGTGAAAGTACTCTCTGTCACGTGAATTCTGCTCACACAGTTAACTTTTTCTTTTCATTGAGCTGTATCATAACACTGTTTTTGTTTAGTCTGTGAAAGGATATTCTGGAGGGCTTTGAGGCTTAGTGTGATAAAGGAAACTTCTTCAGATAGAAACTGAAGAGAAGCGTTCTGAGGAGCTCCTTTGTGACGTGTCCATTCCACTCACCGAAATATACCTTTCTTCTCCTAGAGAATACCGGAAACCCTCTTCGTGAAAAAGCTACAAAGAGATATTCGGGAGTATAGCTATGAAAATGGTGAAAATGGAAATACCCTCAGACAAAAAATTGAAAGAAGATTTCTGTGAAACTGCTTTGAGTTACATATGTTTATTCATCTCGTACAGTTAAAACTTTAATTACATTACAGGGTTTGGAAACTCCTTCATGCACAGATCCGCGAAGGGACATTCGGGAGCACATCCAGGCCTGTGGTGAAAGAGGAGATATCTTCAAATAAAAACTGGATAGAAGCTTTCTGAGAAACTACTTTGTGATGTTGGCATTACACTTAGGGAGTTATACCTCTTTTCTCACAAGGCCGTGTTTGCAGACTGTTCCTGTGAAACTGAAAAACTGATGTTTTGGAACACATTAAGGACTATGGCGAATAGTGAAATATACTGAAATAAAATTGAAGAAGAAGCATTCCAAGAATCTGCTCTCTGATATGAGCATTCACTTCACAGAGATAATGCTTACTCTCTGTTGACCAGTTTCGAAACTCTGTCTTTGATGTATCTGTGAAGGGATATTTAGTGACACCCAGAGGCTTGTGGTGAGTGAGGAAACGTGTTCCGATGAAACCTGCAGAGAAAGGTTCTGAGCAACTGCTTTGCTATGTTTATATTGGTCTCCTAGAGTTAAACTGCTCTTTGGTTTGAGCAGCTTGAAATCACTGTTTCTGTGGAATCTTGAGGAAAGACATTTGGCTATGATCCTTAGAATATGGAGAAGGAAATATCCTCAGGTTAAATCCAGAAGGAAACACTCTGTGAAACTTCTCTGTGTCTTCTTAATTACACTCACTCAGTTAAGCCTGTCTTTTGATTGACCAGTTTTCTAGGCTTGTGTATGTTTTCCCTGTGATGGGATATTTGGGATCACTTTCAGGCTAATGGTGAAAAAGGAAATATGTTCACACCGAAACTGGAGAGAAGCTTTCCGAGGATCTGCTTTGTGACGTGTGCATTGCAGTCATAGTGTTATACCTCTCTTCTCACACAGCATCGGGGAAACCCTTTTGGAGAAACAGGTACCAAGTGGTATTCGGGAGCATGTTGATGCCGATGGTGAAAAGGGAAATAGCCTCAGACAAAACCTGGAAAGAAGCTTCCTAGGAAACTACTGTGTGATATGTGTAATCATCTCACATAGATAAATCTTTCTTTACATTGCACAGCTTGGAATCTGTCATGGAAGGATCCATGAAGGGACATTCGGGAGCACATTCTGGACTATGGTGAAAAAGGAAATATCTTCATATAAAAACTGGAAAGAAGCTTTCTGTGAATCTGTTTGTTGCTATGTTTATTCCTCTCACATAGATGAAGCTTTCCTTAGATTACGCAGTTTGGAAACTCCCTCGTGGATGGATCCATGATGGGATATTTGAGATCGCATTCGGGGCTATGGTGAAAGAGAAAATATAGTCAGATAGAAACTGGAGAGGAGCTTTCTGAGAAACTGCTTGGTTATGTGTGCATTCCACTCAGTGAGTTATAACATTCTTCTCATAAGGCACAATTTGAACACGGTTCCTGTAAAATCGAAAGAGTGATATTCGGAGCACATTGAATACTAGGACAAAAAGTGAAATGTCGTCCAATAGAAAACAGAAAGAAGGACTCGAAGAAAATGCTCTCTGACATACCCATTCCTTTCACAGGGTTAAAGCTTATTCTACATTTCCCAGTTTTAAAGTCAGTCTTTGAGGTTTCTGTGAAAGGATAGTAAGTGGCAACCGGAGGCTTGTGTGAGGCAAGGAAATGTATACCATCGAGAATCTTACAGAAGCTTTCAGCGCAACTCTTCTTTGATGTTTGTATTCATCTCACAGAATTAATTCATTCTTTGGATTGAGCAGAGTGAAATCACTGTTTCTGTGGAATCTGAGAAAGGACATTTGGAAACGCTCTTTAGAATATCCTGAAAAAGAAATAACCTCAGAGAGAAACCAGAAGGAAGTTTTATGTGAACCTGTTCTGTGTCATGTGAATTCTGCTCACACAGTTAAGCTTCTTTTTCGTTGAGCTGTGTCATAACACTATTATTGTTTAGTCTGTGAAGGGATAATCTGGAGGGCTTTGAGGCTTACGGTGAGAAAGGAAACGTCTTCAGATAGAAACTGGGGAGAAGCTTTCTGAGGAGCTGATTTGTGCTGTGCGCATTCCACTCACAGAAATATACCTTTCTTCTTTTAGAGGATTCCGGAATTCCTTTTGGAGAAAAAGCTAGCAAGAGATATTCAGGAGTATAGTGATAGCAATGGTGAAAAAGGAAATATCCTCACACAAAAACTTGAAAGAAGATTTCTCTGATACTGCTTTGTGTTAGATATATTTATTCATCTTGCATAGTTAAAATTTTAATTATATTACGCAGATTGGAAACTCCGTCATGCACAGATCTGCGAAAGGACATCTGGGAGTGCATTCTGGCCTACAGTGAAAGAGGAGATATCTTCAGATAAAAACTGCATAGAAGCTTCCTGAGAAACTACTTTGTGATGTATGCATTCCACTAAGGGAGTTTTACCTCTTTTCTCAGAAGGCAGTGTTTGAACACTGTTCCTGTGAAACTGAAAAACTGATATTTTGGAATGCATTGAGGACTATGGCGAATAGTGAAATATACTGAAATGAAATCGAGGAAGAAGAGTTCCAAGAATCTGCTCTCTGATACGTGCATTCACTTCACAGAGTTAATGCTTAGTCTATGTTACCCAGTTTCGAAACTCTGTCATTGAAGAATCTGCGAAAGGATATTTAGTGACGCCTGGAGGCTTGTGGTGAGCGAGAAAACGTCTTCCGATGAAACGTACAGGGAAACTTTCTGAGCAACTGCTTGCAATGTGTGTATTCATCTCATAGAGTTAAACCATTCTTTGGATTGAGCAGCCTGAAATCACTGTTTTTGTCGAATCTCAGGAAGAACATATGGGAACAATACTTAGAATATGGAGAAAGAAATATCCTCAGGTAAAATCCAGAAGGAAGCTTTTTGTGGAACTGCTTTATGTCGTTTTAATTCCTCTTGCCTCCATTCATATAAACAGTCCAACCTTTTATTGGTAATAGTGATAAAGGGGCGCCGTGATCTGTCTGGCTACTTCCTGCTCTTAAGAGGCGTCATTAAGGTCGAGGCCTATGGTTGGTGTTGGACGTACAGATGAAGAAGCGATTGTTTGAAGGTGAAATGAGTGATTTCTTGTATTCTGGCATGGAGAAGTTTGATCAAAATGGGGGCAAAACATAAAATAAAACACAGTATTAGTATAGGGATGAGGAGTGGAAACATTTGTTGGAATATAGACAAAACCCAAAAGGGTGGTCCTGGCAAGTCTGGGCAGTATGTGATAGTTAAGAAAATTTAGTAAGTTTAAGGCGAGTGGGGGAAAGTTGAACTGATTTTCACTGATTGCTTTAGGAGGGGACCCTTTCTAGCTGGGAATGAGGAACGAGTGCACAAAGTAGTTGTTGACCAGGCAGCAATTAAGGTGTGGATGGGAGGGAAGGCTAGGTCCGGAGAAGGACAGCAAAATAGAATAGATAGCCCTGCTGTCGATTAAAAATTTAATTGTCTTACCCGCTACCAGAAGAGTTACCCATGGCTCGGCAAGGGTGATGGGGTTCTCCAAGTTTAGGCACCTTCAGTTTTCGTCGTCCAGATGTAGGAGATGGAAGGAGCTCCCAGGATCCTGGAAAAGGGAATCACGTCAAGATGCTGCATCTGTTCCCAGGGTGGGGCAATCAGACTTCCAGTGTCCTTCCTGTTGGCAAATATGGCAGGGGGTTGCTGGTGGATTAGGGTCATGACATTCACTGGCCCAATGTCCTGATGCCTTGCACTTATAGCAAGGCTGCGTTGGGGCTCAAGGACCCCTTGGACACCTGTTGACCTAGTGTCCTGCCTTGCCGCAACTAGAGCAGCTCCTTTTGTAACCTTGGAATCTACAGGGTGTGTACTCTCTGATCTAGGTTTACGACTGGGCTGTAAAGGTGCTGCTAGGAGCTGTAACTTCTGTTTGAGGTGAGCCTGCCACTGGGCTTCAGCCATCTCTGCTCTAGAGTTATAGACCTTAAAGGCTAATTTAACCAGGTCTTGTATTGGTGCCTGAGGACCATCCTCTACATTTTGAAGTTTTTTACAAATATCAGGAGCTGATTGAAAAATGAAGGAGTGTAGGACGGGGATGTGGGTACGGAGACAGAAGGAAACACTAGGTTCCTTTCTGGCTGAACAGAAAGGAATAAAGACTCCTCTTTCTCAGGTTCCTGTGAGCCAGCATCCTTGGCCAGTATAACCTGAACCAAAGAACACCAGCTGCAGAAGTCAGGACGAGAACGTAAGGCCCAAAATCCTTCTATGTAATTAACTTCAGACCACTTGCCTACCGCTGGCAGAAATTGCTGAGGTCCATCGGAACATTATGGTCTAAAGTGCCCTCTGGTGGCCCCTGAGACTGATTATCTAGTTTGTATTGGGGCCATGCAACAGTGGAAAGGAAAATTAACCACTGTAAGGTTTTTAAATTGGCTCGGAGGCACCCTAATGGGATGCTCTTTGGAAATTTGAACTGGAGGTTTCCCATTTGTTTCCTCTTTACTTACACAATGGAGATCTCTTCCTGGCATCAAAGCATCCTTTGAAATCACCAGAGACAGACTGGAGGCTCTTGGAGCCAAGGTGGAGATTACCTTCAAGCGACAGATGTCTCCATCCTGAACGGCTCTCCCAAGCCACTTTGTGGCTCAAAAATAAGCCTCTGACCTGCGCAGGATTTTCAGCCAAGGGAGATAAAGAGGAGACAAGGGCACTGACCCCAGAGAGGCCATGAGAGTAAGGGAAGCGGATCTCAGGTCCTGGTCCGTCTGCAGCATGGGAACAGGAGGAGGTTCCTCAACCCTTAGAGGCCAGAAGAGGGGTCTCCTCCCGGGTTTTGCCACCAACGGATTTTTTTTTTTAGAACCACCAGATTGAGCACAAAAGAACCAGTGACTAGGCAAGGCTAAAAGCAAAACTGCAAATTTATTCCTTGGTCATCTAGCTCCAGGAAAAAGGTGTGTCAGGTGAAGTCTGTCGGCCTCCAGCAAAAGAGGCCCAGAGAGTTGCCCAGGCGGAGTTCCTAATGCAGTCCCGACAAGAGTAGGGGCTGAGGAAGGCCACACGGCGCACTTGCCAGGAGCGGCTTTTCTAGCAGTGGAAGGGCAATAGGCGCGGCATGGGCTTAAATGTGGGGAAGCCTCTGCAGGAGCCAATGGGTAAATCTTGGTCTCTTCAGATTAACATCACTTGACGCATGCATGGTAGGTCTGCACCATCCCGGGCGCCACCTGCATTTTCGGGCACACGGGAAGAGTTGGTGATGAAGAACCCGGAAATGTGCCATCTTGCCTCCGTTTGGCCAAACATTACTCAGTGGTATGTGTAATCATCTCACATAGATAAAGCCTTCTTTACATTATGCAGCCTGGAAACAGTCATGGACAAATCCATGAAGGGATGTTCGGGAGCACATTCAAGATTAGGGTGAAAACGGAAATATCTTCAGATAAAAACTGGTAAGAATCTTTCTTTGAATCTGCTTTTTGCTATGTTTATTCATCTCACATAGATGAAGCTTTGTTTACATTGCACAGATTGGAAACTCCACCTGGATGGATCCTCGTAGGGATATTTGGGATGACATTCGGGCCTATGGTGAAACAGTAAATATTGTCAGATAAAAAATGGAGAGAAGCTTTCTGAGAAACTGCTTGGTGATGTGTGCATTACACTCAGGGAATTCAACTTTCTTCTCATAAGGCACAGTTTGAACACTGTTCCTGTAAAACCAAAAGAGTGACATTCAGAGCACATTGAAGACTATGGGAAAAAGTGAAATGTCGCCCCATAAATAACAGAGAGAATCACTCGAAGAAACTGAACTCTGAAATGTACATTAATTTTCACAGGGGTAAAGCTTACTCTCCATTTCCCAGTTTGAAAGTCGGTGTTTGAGGGTTCTGTGAATGGATCGTAATTGGCAACCGGAAGCCTGTGTAAGGCACGGAAATGTCTTCCATCAAAAATCGGAGAGAAGTTTTCTGCGCAACTCTTTTGTGATGTTTGTATTCATCTCATAAAGTTAAATCATTCCTTAGATTGAGCAGTTTGAAATCACTCTTTCTGTGGAATCTGAGAAAGGACATTTAGAAACGCTCTTTAGAATATCCTGAAAAAGAAATCACCTCAGAGAGAAAGCAGGAGGAAGCTTTCTGTGAAACTGCTCTGTGTCAGGTGAATTCGGCTCACAGAGTTAAGCTTCTCTTTTTATTGAGCTGTATCATAACACTGTTTTTGTTTAGTATGCGAAGGGACACTCTGGAGGTCTTTGAGGGTTATGGTGAGAAAGGAAACGTCTTCAGAGAGAAACTGGAGAGAGCTTTCTGGAAAGCTGCTTTGTGACATATGCCATTCCGCTCACAGAAATATACCTTTATTCTCCTAGAGGATTCCACAATCCCTTTTGTAGAAAAAGCTACCAAGAGATATTCAGGAGTATAGCCACGACTATGGGGAAAAAGGAAATATCCTCAGACTAAAACTGGAAAGAAGATTTCTGTGAAACTGCTTTGTGTTAGATATATTTATTAATCTTGCATAGTTAAAACTTTAATTATATTACGCAGTTTGGAAACTCCGTCATGAACAGATCTACGAAGGGATGTTTGGGAGCACATTCAGGCCTACAGTGAAGGAGGAAATATCTTCAGATAAAAACTTGATAGAAACTTTCTGAGAAACTACTTAGTGATGTATGCATTCCACTCAGGGAGTTATACCTCTTTTCTTACCAGTCAGTGTTTGAACACTGTTCCTCTGAAACCGAAAAAGTGATATTTCGGAGAGCATTGAGGACTATGGTGAATAGTGAAATATACTGAAATAAAATCGAGTAAGAAGCGTTCCAAGAATCTGCTCTTTGATATGTGCATTCAATTCACAGAGGTAATGCTTACTCTACATTTGCCAGTTTCAAAACTCTGTGTTTGAAGAATCTGTGAAGGGATATTTAGTGATGCCCAGAGGCTCGTCGTGAGCGAGGAAACCTCTTCCAATGAAACCTGCAGAGAAAGGTTCTGAGCAACTCCTTTGCGATATTTGTATTCATCTCCTAGAGTTAAATCATTCTTTGGATTGAGCAGCTTGAAATCACAGTTTTTGTGGAATCTGAGGAAGGACATTTGGGAACAATACTTTGAATATGAAGAAAGAAATATCCTCAGGTAAAATCCAGAAGGAAGCTTTCTGTGAAACTGCTCTGTGTTGTCTTAGTTCCTCTCACACAGAGAAGCCTCTCTTCATTGAGCAGTTTTCTAGGCCTGTGTATGTTTAGTGTGTGATGGGATATTCGGGAGCAGTTTGAAGCTAATGGTGAAAAAGGAAATATGTTCAGACCGAAACTGGAGAGAAGCTTTCTGAGGAACTGCTTTGTGACGTATGCATTCCAGTCACTGTCTGATACCTCTCTTCTCATACAGCATTGAGGAAACCCTTTTGGAGAAACAGGCACCAAGTGATATTCGGGAGCATGTAGATGCCAATGGTGAACAGGGAAATTGCCTCAGACAAAAACTGGAAAGAAGCTTTTTAGGAAACTACTCTTTGATGTGTGTAATCATCTCACATATATATATATATTTCTTTACATTATGCAGCTTGGAAAATGTCATGGAGCGATCGAAGAAGGGACCTTCAGGTACACATTCTGGACTATGGTGAAAAACGAAATATCCTCAGATAAAAACTGGGGAGAAGCTTTCTGAGAAACTGCTTGGTGATGTGAGCATTCTACTCAGGGTTTTATAACTTTCTTCTCATAAGGCAGTGTTTGAACACTGTTATTGTAAAACAAAAAGAGTGCTATTAAGAGCACATTGAAGACTATGGCAAAAAGTGAAATGTCGTCCAATAAAAAACAGAAAAAAGCACTTGAAGAAACAGCTCTCTGACATGCCGATTTTTTTCACAGGGTTAAAGCTTGCTCTACATTTCCCAGTTTGAAAGTTGGTCTTTGAGGTTTCTGTGAAGGGGTAGTAAGTGGCAACCGGAGGCCTCAGTGAGGCAAGAAAATGTCTTCCATCGCGAATTGGATAGAAGCTCTCTGTGCAATTCTTTTTTGATGGTTGTATCCATCTCATAGCGTTAAATCATTCTTTGGATTCAGCAGTTTGAAATCACTGTTTCTGTGGAATCTGAGAAAGGACATTTGGAAACGCTCTTTAGAATATCCTGAAAAGGAAGTAACCGCAGAGAGAAAACAGAAGGAAGCTTTCTGTGAAACTACACTGTGCCACGTGAATTCCGCTCACAAAGTTAAGCTTCTCTTTTCATTGAGCTGTATCATAACACTGTTTTTCTTTAGTCTGTGAAAGGATATTCTGGAGGGCTTTGAGGCTTACGGTGAGAAAGGAAACAACATCAGATAGAAACTGGGATGAAGCTTTCTGAGGAGCTGCTTTGTGACGTGTGCATTCCACTCGCAGAAATATACCTTTCTTCAGGAAATATCCTCAGACAAAACCTGGAATGATTTCTGTGAAACTGCTTTGTATTAGATATATTTATTTGTCTAGCATAGTTTAAACTGTAATTATATTACACAGTTTGGAAACTCTGTCATGCACTGATCCACGTAGGGACGTTCGGGAGTACATTCAGGCCAATGGTGAAAGATGAGATGTCTTTAGATAAAAACTGGATAGAAGCTTTACGAGAAACTGCTTTGTGATGTATGCACTCCACTCATACAGTTATTCCTCTTTGCTCACAAGGCAGTGTTTGAACACTCTTCCTGTGAAACTGAATAAGTGACATTTCGGAATTCATTGAGGACTATGGCGAATAGTGAAATATACAGAAATAAAATCGAGGAAGAAGCATTCCAAGAATCTGCTCTCTGATATGTGCATTCATTTGACAGAGTTAATGCTTACTTTAAGTTGCCCAGGTTCGAAACTCTGTCTTTGAAGAATCTGTGCAGGAATCTGCTCTGTGATTTGTGCATTCACTTCACAGGGTTAATACTTACTCTATGTTGCCCAGTTTCGAAACTCACTTTGAAGAATATGTGAAGGGATATTTAGTGACGCCCAAAGGCTTGTGGTGAGTGAGGAAACGTCTTCAGATGAAACCTGCAGAGAAACATTCTGAGCAACTGCTTTGCCATGTGTGTATTTGTCTCATAGAGTTAAATCACTCTTTGTATTCAGCAGTTTGAAATCACTGTTTTTGTAAAATCTAAAGAAGGACATTTGGGAAAGATCCATACAATATGGATAAAGAAATATCCTGAGGTAAAATCCAGAAGGAAGCTTTCTGTGAAACTGCTCTGTGTTGTCTTAATTTCTCTTACTCAGATAAGCCTCTATTTTCATTGAGCAGTTTTCCACCCCTGCGTATGTTTAGCCTGTTATGGGATATTCAGTAGCACTTTGAGGCTAACGGTGAAAAAGTAAATATGTTCAGACTGAAACTGCAGAGAAGCATTCCGAGGAACTGCTCTGTGACGTGTGCTTTCCAGTCACAGTGTTATACCTCTCTTCTCATACAGCATCGGGGAAACCCTTTTGGAGAAATAGGTACCAAGCGATATTCAGGAGCATATTTCTGCCGATGGTGAAAAGCAAAATAGCCTCAGACAAAAACTGGAAAGAAGCTTTCTACGAAACTACTCTGTGACATGTGTAATCACCTCACGTAGATAAAGCCTTCTTTTCATTACGCAGCTTGGAAACTGTCATGGACAGATCCATGAAAAGTCCTTCAGGAGCACATTCTGGATTATGGTGAGAAAGGAAATATCTTCAGATAAAAACTGGAAAGAAGCTCTCTGTGAATCTGCTATTTGCTATGTTTATTCATCTCACATAGATGAAGCTTTCTTTACATTACGTAGCTTGGAAACTCCCTCTTGGATTGATCCACGAAGCGATATTTGGGATCACCTTCGGGCCTAAGATGAAAGAGGAAATTTAGTCAAATAGAAACTGGAGAGTAGCTTTCTGAGAAACTGCTTGGTGATGAGCGCATTCCACTCAGGGAGTCATAACTTTCTTCTCATAAGGCATAGTTTGAACACTGTTCCTGTGAAACCCAAAGAGTGATATTCGAAGCACATGAAAGACTATGGCAAAAAGTGAAATGTCATCCAAAAAAAGAACAGAAAGAAGCACTTGAAGAAAATGCTCGCTGACATGTTCATTCTTTTCACAGGGTTAAAGCTTACTCTGCATTTCCCAGTTTGGAAGTCCACTTCTGAGGTTCTGCGAAGGGATAATAAGGGGTGACTGGAGGCCTGTGCGAGCCAAGGAAATGTCTCCCATTGAAAATCGGAGGGAAGCTTTCTGTGCAACCGTTTTGTGATGTTTGTATTCATCTCATAGTGTTAAATCATTGTTTGGATTGAGCAGTTTGAAATCACTGTTTTTGTTTAATCTGAGAAAGGACATTTGGAAACACTCCTTAGAATATCCTGAAAAAGAAATAACCTCAGATAGGAACCAGAAGGAAGCTATGTGTGAAACTGCCCTGTGTCATGTGAATTCTGCTCATGCAGTTAAGCTTCTCCTTTCATTGATCTGTATGTATCATAACATTGTTTTTGTTTAGTCTGTGAAGGGATATTCTGGAGGGCTTTGAAGCTTACATTGAGAAAGGAAATGCCTTCAGATAGAAGCTGTAAAGAAGCTTTCTGAGGATCTGCTTTATGACTTGTGGATTCCACTCACAGAAATGTACCTTTCTTCTCCTATAGGATTCCGGAATCCCTTTTGGAGAAGGAGCTACCAGGAGATATTCTGGAGTCTAGGGATGGCAATGGTGAAAAAGGCAGTATCCTCAGACAAAACTGGAAAGAAATTTTCTGTGAAACTGCTTCGTGTTATATATAACTATTCATTTCACATCGTTCAAACCTTTCTTATATTACACAGTTTGGAAACTCTGTCATGCACGAATACGTGAAAGGACATTTGGGTGCACATTCAGGCCTACGGTAAAAGAGGAGATATCTTCAGATAAAACGTGGATAGAAGCTTTCTGAGAAACTACCTGTGATGTATGCATTCCACTCAGCGAGTTATACCTCCTTTCTCACAAGGCAGTGTTTAAACACTGTTCCTGTGTAACCGAAAAATTGATATTTCGGGACGCAATGAAGACTATGCCAATTAGAGAAATATACTGAAATAAAATCGAGGAAGATGCGTTCCACGAATCGGATCTCTGAAATGTGCATTCACTTCACAGAAATTATGCTTACTCTATGATGCCCAGTATCGAAATTCTGTCTTTGAAAAATCTGTGAAGGGATACTTCGTGATGCATGAAGACTTGTGGTGAGCACGGAAACATCTTCCGATGAAACCTGCAGAGTGACTTTCTGAGCAACTGCTTTGTGATGTGTGTATTCGTCTCATAGATTTAAACCATTCTTTGGATTGAAGAGCTTGAAATCACTGTTTTTGTGGAATCTGAGGAAGGACATTTCGGAACGATCCTTAGACCATGGAGAAAGAAATATCCTCAGGTAGAATCCAGAAGGAAGCTTTCTGTGAAACTGCTCTGTGTCATCTTAATTCCTCTCACTTAGCTAAGCCTCTGCTGACATTGAGTAGTTTTATAACTCTTTGTATGTTTAGCATGTGATGGGACCTTCAGGAGCACTTTGAGGCTAACAGTGAAAAAGGAAATATGTTCAGACCGAAACTGCAGACAAGCTTTCCGAGGAACTGCTTTATGACGTGTGCAGTCCAGTCACAGTGCTATACCTCTCTTCTCATACAACGTCTGGGAAACCCTTTTGGAGAAACAGGTGCCAACTGATATTCGGGAGCATTTGATGCCGATGATGGAAAGGGAAATAGTTTCCGACAAAAAATGTAAAGAAGCTTTCTAGGAAACTACTCTGTGGTATGTGTAATCATCTCACAAAGATAAAGGTTTCCTTACATTATGCAGCTGATAAACTATCATGGATGGATCCACAAAGGGACTTTCAGGAACACACTCAGGAATATGGTGAAAAAGTAAATATCTTCAGATAAAAACTGGAAAGAAGCTTTCTGTGAATCTGTTTTTTTCCATGTTTATTCTTCTCACATAGATGAAGCTTTCCTTACATTACGCAGCTTGGAAACTCCCTTGTGGATGGATCCATGAAGGGATATTTGGGATCACATTCGGAATTGTGGTCAAATAAACAATATATTCCGATAAAAACTGGAGAGAAGCTTTCTGAGAAACTGCTTGGTGATGTGTGCATTCCACTCAGGAAGTTTTAACGTTCTTCTCATAAGGCACAGTTTGAACACTGTTCCTGTAAAACCAAAAGCGTGATATTCGGAGCACATTGAAGACTATGCCAAAAAGTGAAATCTCGTCCAGTAAAAAACAGAAAGAAGCACTCAAAGAAACTGCTCTCTAACATGCCCACTCTTTTCACAGTGTTAAAGCTTACTCTACATTTCACAGTTTGAAAGTCAGCCTCTGAGGGTTTTGCGAAGGAATAGTAAGCAGCAACCAGAGGCCTGTGTTGAGCAAGGAAATGTCTCCCATCGAAAATTGGAGAGAAGCTTTCTATGCAACTATTTTGTGATGTTTGTGTTCATTTCGAAGAGTTAAATCATTGTTTGTATTGAGCAGTTTGAAATCACTGTCTCTGTGGAATCTGAGAAAGGACATTTGGAGACGCTCTTTAGAATACCCTGAAAAAGACAGAACCTGAGAGAGACACCAGGAGGAAGCTTTCTGTGAACCTGCTCTGTTTCACGTGAATTCTGCTCACACAGTTAGGCTTCTCTTTTCACTGAGCGGTATCATTACACTGTTTTTGTTTAGACTGCGAGGGGATATTCAGGAGTGATTTGAGAATTCTGGTGAGAAAGGAAACGTCTTCAGATAGAAACTGGAGAGAAGCTTTCTGAGGAGCTGCTGTGTGACTTGTGCATTCCACTCACAGAAATATACCTATCTTTTTCTAGAGGATTCCGGAAACCCCTTTGGTGAAAAAGCTACCAAGAGACATTCGGGAGTATGGGGACAGCTATGGTGAAAAAGGAAATAACCTCAGACGAAAAATGCAAAGAAGATTTCTGTGAAACTGCTTCATCTTAGATATATCTATTCATCTCACATAGTTAAGACTTTTCTTATATTACGCACTTTGGAAAACACGTCATGCATGGATACACGAAGGGACATTCGGGAGCACATTCAGGCCTTCAGTGAAAGAGAAGATATCATCAGATAAAAACTGGAAATAAGGTTTCTGAGAAACTATTTTGTGATGTATGCATTCCCCTAAGGGAGTTATACCTCTTTTCTCACAAGGCAGGGATTGAACACTGTTCCTGTGAGACCGAAAAAGCGATATTTTGGAGCACACTGGGGACTATGACGAATAGTGAAATATACTGAAATAAAATCGAGGAAGAAGCGATCCAAGAATCTGCTCTCTGATATGTGCATTCACTTCACAGAATTTATGCCTCCTCAATGTTGCCCAGTTTCGAAATTATGTCTTTGAAAATCTGTCAATGGATATTTAGTGATGCCCGGAGGATTGTGGTGAGCAAGGAAACATCTTCCGATGAAACCTGCAGAGAAATGTTCTAAGCAACTGCTTTACTCTGTGTGTATTCATCTCATAGATTTAAACCATTCTTTGGATTGAGCAGATTGAAATCCCTGTTTTTGTGAAATCTGAGGAAGGACACTTGGGAACGATCCTTAGAAAATGGAGAAAGAAATATCCTTAGGTAAAATCCAGAAGGAAGAGTTCTGTGAAACTACTCTCTGTCGTCGTAACTCCTCTCACTTAGTTAAGCCTGTCCTTACGTTGAGTAGTTTTATAACCCTGTGTATGTTTAGCGTGTGATGGGACATTTGGGAGCAATTTGAGGCTTATGGTGAAAAAGGAAATATGTTCAGAGCGAAACTGGAGAGAAGCATTCTGAAGAACTGCTTTGTGACGTGTGCATTCCACTTACAGTGTCGTACCTCTCTTCTCCTACAGCATCGGGAAACCCTTTTGGAGAAACAGGTATCAAGTGATCTTCAGGAGCATGTTGATGCTGGTGATGAAAAAGAAAATAGCCTCAGACAAAACCTGGAAAGAAGCTTTCTAGGAAACTACTCCATGATATGTGTAATTACCTCACGTAGATAAAGCTTTCTTTACATTACACAGCTTGGAAACTCTCATAGACAGATCCACGAAGGGACCTTTGAAAGAACATTCAGGACTCTGTTGAAAAAGGAAATATCTTCAGATAAAAACTGGGAAGAAGATTTCTGTGAATCAGCTTTCTGCTATGTTTATTCATCTCACATAGGTGAAGCTTTCTTTACATTACGCAGCTTGGAAACTCCCTCGTGGATGGATCCAAAAAGGGATATTTGGGATCATATTTGGGACTATGGCGAAATAGCAAATATAGTCTGATAAAAACTGGACAGAAGCTTTCTGAGAAACTGCCTGGTGATGTGGGGATTCCACTCAGGGAGTTACAACTTTCTTCTCATAAGGCACAATTTGAACACTGTTGCAGTGAAACCAAAAGAGTGATATTCGGAGCACTTTGAAGACTATGGCAAAAAGTTAAATGGAGTCAAAGAAAAAACAGAAAGAAGCATGCGAAGAAACTGCTCTCAAATGTCCATTCTTTTCACAGGCTTAAAGCTTACTCTGCATTTCCCATTTTGAAAGGCGGTCTTTGAGGGTTCTGCCAAGGGATAGTTTAGTCTGCAAAGGGATATTCTGGAGGGCTTTGAGGCTGATGGTGAGAAAGGAAACGTCTTCAGATAGAAATTGGAGAGAAGTTTTCTGAGGAGCTGCTTTGAGGCGTGTGCATTGCACTCACAGAAATATACCTTTCTTCTCCTAGAGGATTCCGGAATGCCTTTTGGAGAAAAAGCTACCAAGAGGTATTCGGGAGTATAGCGATGACAATGGTGAAAAAGGAAATATCCTCAGGCAAATCCTGGAAAGAATTCTGTGAAATTGCTTTGTGTTAGACATATTTATTCATCTCACATATTTAAAACTTTAATTTTATGACACAGTTTGGAAATTCCATCATGCACGGACTTTCGAAGGGACATTTGGGAGCACATTAAAGACTATGATGAAAGAGTAGATACCTTCAGTTAAAAACTGGATAGAAGCCTTCTGAGAAACAACGTGCGATGTATGCATTACACTCAGGGAGTTATACGCCTTTTCTCACAAGGCAATGTTTGAACACTGTTCCTGTGAAACCGAAAATGTGATATTTCGGAATGCATTGAGGACTGTGGCAAATAGTGAAATATACTGAAATAAAATCGAGGAAGATGTGTTCCAAGAATCTGCTCTCTGATATGAGCAGTCACTTCACAGAGTTAATGGTTGCCCTATGTTGCCCAGTTTCAAAACCCTGTCTTTTAAGTATCTGTCAAAGGATATTTAGAGACACCTGGGGGCTCGCAGTGAGCGAGGAAACGTCTTCCGATGAAACCTGCAGAGAAACGTTCTCGGCAAGTGCTTCGCGATGTGTATATTCGTCTCCTAGAGTTAAACCATTCTTTGGATTGAGCAGCTTGAAATCACTGTTTTTGTGGAATCTGAGGAAGGACATTTGGGAACGATACTTAGAGTATGGAGAACAAAATATCCTGAGGTAAAATCCAGAAGGAAGCTTTCTGTGAAAATGCACAGTGTCATCATAGCTCCTCTCACCCAGATAAGCCTCTCTTTTCATTGAGCAGTTTTCTAGCCCTTTGCATGTTTAGCGTGTGATGGGATATTCGGGAGCACTTTGAAGCTAACGTTGAAATAGGAAATATGTTCAAACCAAAACAGGAAAGAAGGTTTCCGAGGAAATGCTTTGTGAGATGTGCATTCCAGTCACAGTGTTATACCTCTCTTCTCATACACCATTGGGGAAACCCTTTTGAAGAAACAGGTACCAAGTGATATTCGGGAGCATGTTGATACCTATGATGGAAAGGGAAATAGCCTTAGACAAAAACTGGAAAGAAGCATTGTAGGAAACTACTCTGTGATATGTGTAATCATCTCACAGAGAAAAAGCTTTCTTTACATTATGTAGCTTGGAAACTGTCATGGATGGAGCCATGAAGGGACCTCTGGGAGCACATTCTGGACTATGGTGAAAAAGAAAATATCTTCAGATAAATACTGGAAAGAAGATTTCTGTGAATATGCTTTTTGATACGTTTATTCATCTCACATAGATGAAGCTTTCTTTTCATTACACAGCTTGGAAACTTCCCTGTGGATGTATCCACGAAGGGATATTTGGGATCACATTTGGGCCTATGGTGAAAGAGGAAATATAGTCAGATAAAAACTGGGGAGAAGCTTTCTGAGAAACTGCTTGGTGATGTGCGCATTCCACTCAGGGCGTTATAATATTTTCTCATAGGGCAGAGTTTGAAAAATATTATTGTAAAACCAAAAGAGTGATATTCGGAGCACATTGAAGACTATGGCAAAAAGTGAAATGTCGTCCAATAAAAAACAGAATGAAGAATTGAAGAAACTGGTCTCTGACATGTCCATTCTTTTCACAGGGTTAAAGCTTACTCTACATGTCGAGATTCAATGTCAGTCTTTGGGGATTCTGCGAAGGGATAGTAAGTGGCGACCTGTGGCCTGTGTGAGGCAAGGAAATGACTTCCATCAAAAATTGCAGAGAAGCTTTTTGCGCAACTCTTTTGTTATGTTTGTATTCATCTCATAGCATTCAATCATTCTTTGCATTGAGCAGTTTGAAATCACTGTTTCTGTGGAATCTGAGAAAGGACATTTGGAAACGCTCTTTAGAATATCCTGAAAAAGAAAAAACCTCAGAGAGAAACCAGAAGGAAGCTTTCTGTGAACCTGCTCTGTGTCACGTGAATTCTGCTCATAGAGTTAAGCTTCTTTTTCATTGAACCGTATCATAACACTGTTTTTGATTAGTCTGCGAAGTAATATTCTGTAGGGCTTTGAGGCTTACGGTGAGAAAGGAAACGTCTTCAGACAGAAACTGGAGAGAAGCTTTCTGAGGATCTGTTTTGTGATGTGTGCATTCTAATCACAGAAATATACCTTTCTTTTCCTAGAGCATTCCTGAATCCCTTTTGGAGAAAAAGCTACCAAGAGATATTTGGGAGTATAGCAACGAATATGGTGAGAAAAGAAATTTCCTCAGACAAACCTGGAAAGAATATTTTTGTGAAACTGCTTTGTGTTAGATAAATTTATTCTTCTCGCATAGTTAAAAGTTAAATGGCAGAAAGTTAAATGGCGTCAAAGAAAAAATAGAAAGAAACACATGAAGAAACTGATTTCAAATGTCTATTCTTTTCACAGGGTTAAAGCTTACTCTACATTTCCCTGTTTGAAAGGAGGTCTTTGAGGGTTCTGTGAGGGGATAGTAAGTGGCAACCGGAATCCTGTGTCGAGTAAAGAAATGTCCTCCATCGCAAATTGGAGAGAAGCTTTCTGCGCAAGTCTTTTGTGATGTTTGTATTCATCTCATAGAGTTAAATCATTCTTTGGATTGAGTAGTTTGAAATCACTTTTTCTGTGGAATCTGTGAAAGAACATTTAGAAACGCTTTTTAGAATATCCTACAACGGAAATAACCTCAGAGAGAAACCAGAAGGAAACTTTCTGTGAAACTGCTCTGTGTCACGTGTATTCTGCTCACACAGTTAAGCATCTCTTTTCATTGAGCTGTATAACACTGTTTTTGTTCAGTCTGTGAAGGCATATTCTGGAGGGCTTAGAGGCTTACGCTGAGAAAAGGATCGTCTTCAGATACAAACTGGAGAGAATCTTTCTGAGAAGCTGCTTTGTGATGTGTGCATTCCAGTCACAGTAGTATACCGCTCTTCTCATACAGCACTTTGAGGCTAACGGTGAAAAAGGAAATATGTTCAGACTGAAACTGGAGAGAAGCTTTCCAAGGAATTGCTTTCTGACGTGTGCATTCCACTCACAGTGTTATACCTCTCTTCTCATACAGCGTCAGGGAAACCATTTTGGAGAAACAGGTACCAAGTGATGTTCAGGAACATGTGGATGCCGATGGTGAAAAGGAAAATAGCCTCAGACAAAAACTGGAAAGAAGATTTCTAGCAAACCACTCTGTGATATGTGTAATCATCTCACATAGATAAAGTTTTCTTTATATTATGCAGCTTGGAAACTGTCATGGACGTGTCCATGAGGGTCCATCGGGAGCACATTCTGGACTATGGTGAAAATGGAAATATCTTCAGACAAAAAGTGGAAAGAAGATTTCTGTGAATCTGCTTTGTGTTACATATATTTATCCATCTCGCATAGTTAAAACTTTAATTATATTATGCAGTTTGGAAACGCCGTCATGCACAGATCCGCCAAGGGACATTCGTGAGCACATTCAGGTCTACGGTGAAAGAGGAGATATCTTCAGACAAAAACTGGATAGAAGCATTCTGAGAAACTACTTTGTGATGTATTCACTCCACTCAGGAAGTTATACCTCTTTTCTCACAAGGCAGTGTTTGAACACTCTTTATGTGTAACCGAAAAGGTGATATTTCAGAATGCATCGAGGACTATGGTGAATAGTGAAATATACTGAAATAAAATCGAGGAAGAAGTGTTCCAAGAATCTGCTCTCTGATATCTGCATTCACTTCACAGGTTAATATTTACTGTATGTTGCCCAGTTTTGAAACTCTGTCTTTGAAGATTCTGTGAAGGGATATTTAGTGATGCCTAGAGGCTTCTGGTGAGCGAGGAAACATCTTCTGATGAAACCTGAAGAGAAACGTTCTGAGCATCTGCTTTGCAATGTGTGTATTCGTCTCATAGAGTTAAAGCATTCTTTGCATTGAGCAGCTTGAAATCCCTGTATTTGTGGAATCTGAGGAAAGACATTTGAGAATGATCCTTAGAATATGGGCAAGAAATATTGTCAGGTAAAACCCAGAAGGAAGCTTTCTATTAAACTGCTCTGTGTCATCTTAATTCCTCTCGCTCAGTTAAGCCTATCATTTCATTGAGCAGTTTTCAAACCCTGTGTATGTTTAGCATGTGATGGGATATTCGGGAGCACTTTGAGGCTTATGGTGAAAAAAGAAATATGTTCAGACTGAAATAGGAGAGAAGCTTTCCGAGGACCTGCTTTGTGATGTGTGAATTTCAGTCACAGTGTTATACCTCTCTTCTCATACAGCATCAGGGAAACCGTTTTGGAGAATCAGGCACCAGGTGATATTCGGGAGCATGTTGATGCCGATGGTGAAATGGGAAATAGCCTCAGACAAAAACTGGAAAGAAGCTTTCTAGGAATCTTCACAGTGGTATGTGTAATCATCTCACATAGATAAAGCTTTCTTTACATTATGCAGCCTGGAAACTGTCATGGACAGATCCACGAAGGGAACTTCATGAGCACATTCAAGACCAGGGTGAAAAAGGAAATATCTTCAGATAAAAACTGGTAAGAACCTTTCTGTAAATATGCTTTTTGCTATGTTTATTGATCTCACATAGATGAAGCTTTCTTTATATTACACAGCTTGGAAACTCCCTCCTGGATGGATCCACGTAGGGATACTTGGGATCACATTCTGGCCTATGGTGAAATAGGAAATAGAGTCAGAAAAAAACTGGAGAGAAGCTCTCTGAGGAATTACTTGTTGATGTGTGCATTCCACTCAGGAAATTATAACTTTTTCTCATAAAGCACAGTTTGAACACATTTCCTGTAAAACTGAAAGAGTGATATTTGGAGCACATTGAAGATTAAGGCAAAAAGTGAAATGTCATCCAAGAGAAAGCAGAAAGAAGCACTCGAAGAGACTGTTCTCTGACATGTCCATTCTGTTCACAGGGTTAAAGCTTACTCTTCATTTCCCAGTTGGAAAGTCAGTCTTTGAGGGTTCTGCGAAGGGATAGTATGTGGTGACCGAACACCTGTGTGAGGCAAGGAAATGTCTTCCGTCGAAAATCGGAGAGAAGCTTTCTGTGCAACTCTTCTGTGATGTTTGTATTCATCTCATATCGTTAAATCATTCTGTGGATTGAGCGGTATGAAATCATTGTTCCTGTGGAACCTGAGAAAGGACATTTGGAAACGCTCTTTAGAATGTGCTGAAAAAGAAATAACCTCAGAGAGAAACTGGAAGGAAGCTTTCTGTGAAACTGCTCTGTATCACGTGAATTCCACTCACACAGTTAAGCTTCTCTTTTCATTGCGCTCTTTCATAACACTGTTTTTTTTAATCTGTGAAGGGATATTCTGAAGGGCTTTGAGGCTTACAGTGAGAAAGGAAGCGTCTTCAGATAGAACCTGGATAGAAGCTTTCTGAGGAGCTGCTTTGTGACGTGTGAATTGCACTAACATAAGTATACTTTTCTTCTCCTAGAGGATTCCAGAAATCCTTTTGGAGAAAAAGCTACCAAGAGATATTCCAAAATCGACTCTGGTGAAAAAGGCAATGTCCTCAGACAAAAACTGGAAAGAAGATTTCTGTGAAACTGCTTTGTCTTAGATATATTTATTCATCTTGCATAGTTAAAATTGTAATTACATTACGCAGTTTGAAAACTCCGTCGTGCACAGATCCGTGAAGGGACATTGGGGAGCACATTCAGGCCTACGGTGAAAGAGGAGATATCTTCAGATAAAAACAGGATATAAGGTTTCTGAGAAACTACTTTGTGATGTATGCATTCCACTCAGGGAGTTATACCTCTTTTCTCACAAGGCAGTGTTTCAACACTGTTCCTGTGAAACCGAAAAAGTAATATTACTATGGCAAGTAGTGAAATATACTGAAATAATACCTAGGAAGAAGAGTTCCAAGAATCTGCTCTCTGATATGTGCATTCACTTCACAGAGTTAATGCTTACTCTATATTGCCAAGTTTCGAAATTCTGTCTTTGAAAAATGTGTGAAGGGATATTTAGTGACACCCGGAGGCTTCTGGTGAGTGAGGAAACGCCTTCCAATGAAACCTGCAGACAGACGTTCTGAGCAACTTCTATGTGATGTGTTCATTCGTCTCATTGAGTTTAACCATTCTTTGGAATGAGCAGCTTGAAATCACTGCTTTTGTGGAATCTGAGGAAGGACATTTGGGAACAATCTTTAGAATATGCAGAAAGAATTATCCTCAGGTAAAATCCAGAAGGAAGCTTTCTGTGAAATTGCTCTGTGTTGTCTTAATTCCTCTCACTCAGATAAGCCTCTCTTTTCATTGACCAGTTTTCTAGCCCTGTGTATGTTTATCGTGTGATGGGATATTCGGGAGCACTTTGAGGCTAACGGTGAAAAAGGAAATATGTTCAGACCGAAACTGTAGAGAAGCTTTCCGAGGAACTGCTTTGTGATGTGTGCATTCCAGTAACAGTGTCATACCTCTCTTTCACACAGCGTCGGGGAAACCCTTTTGGAGAAACAGGTACCAAGTGATATTCGGTAGCATGTTGATGCCAATGGTGAAAAGATAAATAACCTCAGGCAAAAACTGGAAAGAACCTTTCTAGGAAAACACTCCGTGACATGTGTAATCATCTCACATAGATAAAGCTTTCTTAACATTACGCAGCTTGCAAACTATCATGGACAGATCCATGAAGGAACCTTCAGGAGCACATTCAGGACTAGGGTGAAAAGGAAGTATCTTCAGATAAAGACTGGAAAGAAGCTTTCTTTGAATCTGCTTTTTGCTGTGTTTATTCATCTCACATCGATGAAGCTTACTTTACATTACACAGCTTGGAAATTCCCTTGTGGATGAATTTGTGAAGCGATATTTGGTATCGCATTTGGGGCTATAGTGAAATAGGAAATATCGTCATATAAAAACTGGAAAGTAGTTTTCTGAGAAAGTGCTTGGTGATGTGCGCATTCCACACAGGGAGTTATAACTTTCTTCTCATAAGGCACAGTTTGAACACTGTTCCTGTAAAACCAAAAGAGTGATATTCTGAGCACATGGAAGACTATGGCAAAAAGGTAAATGACGTCCAAGAAAAAACAGAAAGAAGCTCTCGAAAAAACTGCTCTCTCACATGTCCATTCTTTTCACAGGTTTAAAGCTTACTCTACATTTCCCAGTTTGAAAGTCGGTCTTTTATACAAATGGAAGAACATACCATGCTCATGGATAGGAAGAATCAATATCGTGAAAATGGCCATACTGCCCAAAGTTATTTATGATTCAATGCCATCCCCATCAAGCTACCAATGAGTTTCTTCACAGAATTGGAAAAAACTGCTTTAAAGTTCACATGGAACCAAAAAAAGAGTCCGCATTGCCAAGACAATCCTAAGTCAAAAGAACAAAGCTGGAGGCATCAAGCTACCTGACTTCAAAGTATACTACAAGACTACAGTAACCAAAACAGCATGGTACTGGTACCAAAACAGAGATATAGACAAATGGAACAGAACAGAGTCCTCAGAAACAATACCACACATCTACAGCCATCTGATCTTTGAAAAACCTGAGAGAAATAAGAAATGGGGAAAGGATTCCCTATTTAATAAATGGTGCTGGGAAAATTGGCTAGCCATAAGTAGAAAGCTGAAACTGGATACTTTTCTTACTCCTT
>NW_012118243.1:387281-395182 GCF_000951035.1 Colobus angolensis palliatus
TGGGAACTGAACAATGAGATCACTTGGACTCGGGAAGGGGAACATCACACACTGGGGCCTATCATGGGGAGGGGGGAAGGGGGAGGGATTGCCTTGGGGAGATGTACATGATATAAATGATGAATTGATGGGTGCTGACGAGTGGATGGGTGCAGCACTCCAACATGGCACAAGTATACATATGTAACAAACATGCACGTTATGCACATGTACCCTAGGACTTAAAGTATAAAAAAAAAAGAATTCTAACAGAAAAAGAGCACTAAATTACTTTCCTAAAGTGCTCTACCAATTTACAGTATCTCCAGAAATGAATGATGGTGGCAATATTTTAGAATGATTACACGAATTGTATAGTATCATTTCTTAAAACTTTGATAATTTAACCAGATCTACTGTTTTCATTTGCATTGATTTTATAGGTCAGCTGAACTTTCAACTACATATTGTTTTTAAAACACATGTTTATTGGCATTCTGCCATTGATTTTTTTCTAGGTGCATTTCTCTTGGTATCTACTTCTGCCAAGGCTTCCTCAAGTTAAAAAAGAACCCATATTTCTAACTGTCAAGAGCTTTAACTGTTATCCATGGTGATGTTTACATTTTATTTACGTTGTCATCTCCTCACAGCATAGATCTTTTCTCTGGTGTTTTATGTTTTGCAAACTGCTGCGTAACACTTGTGATGCTTTATAAATAATAAATAATAAAAGTCCTGTAGCCTCTGCCAGCAGCCTTTGATCAAGGTCATATTTCAACTGACTTCACATGAGCAGACACGAAAAAGAAAAAGAAGCAATCTTCTTCTCGATGGTTTGGCTGTTTATCTGCAATGATCAACCAGGTTACTGGCAAGTAGGTGTCCAAAACACACCCCATACCAGCTCACAGTGAAGCTTAATGTTCCTAGTGGACTCTTAGTTCAAGCAAAGCTCTGCATATCCAGGTTGGCTGTTGTGAGATCACTCTTGAGTAGATTAAAGGGTAACAGGGTTCAATATCCCTTGGTCTTGCCTCTTTTTCAGGAAACCTTCATAATTTAAGAAGGTTCGTATGTGTGGATGTCTCTGATCTCAGGTATTGAAGGTGGGAAAAAAAATGAAACAGTGTTTAGGTTTTACTGTCAATTCTTCCACAACAGAGTTTGATCATAACTATGTGATGTGACAGAGAGGTTAATTAGCCTGATTGCATTAATCAGTTTACAATGTGTATGTATATCAAACATCATGTTGCATACCTTAAATATTACACACAATTGTTACTTGTCAGGTATGCCTCAGTAAAGCTGAAAAAAAAAAAAAGAAAGTCGGTCTTTGAGGATTCTGTGAAAAGATACCATGTGGCAACCAGACGCCTATGTGAGTCAAGGAAGTGTCTTCCATCGAAAATCAGAGACAACCTTTCTGCGCAACACTTTTGTGTTGTTTGTATTCATCTCATAGCATGAAATCATTCTTTGGATTGAGCAGTTTGAAATCACTGTTTCTGTGGAATCTGAGAAAGGACACTTGGAAACACTCTTTGGAATATCCTGAAAAAGAAATAACCTCATAGAGAAACCAGACGAAAGCTTTCTGTGAACCGGCTCTGTGTCACGTGAATTTCGCTCACACAGTTAAGCTTCTCTTTTCATTGAGCTGTATCATAACCCTGTTTTTGCTTAGTCTGCGGAAGGATACTTTGGACGGCTTTGAGGCTTACGGTGAAAAAGGAAACGTCTTCATATAGAAACTGGAGAGAAGTTTTCTGAGAAGCTACTTTATGACGTGTGCATTCCACTCACAGATATATACCATTGTTCTGGTGTTTTAGACATGACGTCCTTGCCCATGCCTATGTCCTTAATGGTACTACCTAGGTTTTTTTTCAGGGTTTTTTTGGTATCAGTTCTAACATATAAGTTTCTAATCCGTCTTGAATTAATTTTCGTATAAGGAGTAAAGAATGGATCCACTTTCAGCTTTCTACTTATGGCTAGCCAATTTTCCCAGAACCATTTATTAAATACGGAATCCTTTCCCCATTTCTTTTTTCTCTCAGGTTTGTCAAAGATCAGATGGCTGTAGATGTGTGGTATGATTTCTGAGGACTCTGTTCTGTTCTATTAGTCTATATCGCTGTTTTGGTACCAGTACCATGCTGTTTTGGTTACTGTAGCCTTGTAGTATAGTTTGAAATCAGATATCGTGTTGCCTCCGGCTTTGTTCTAAATCATGCTACTATAAAGACACATGCACACGTATGTTTGTTATGGCACTATTCACAATAGCAAAGACTTGGAATCAACCCAAATGTCCCTCACTGACAGACTGGATTAGGAAAATGTGGCACATATACACCATGGAATACTATGCAGCAATTAAAAGATGAGTTTGCATCCTTTGTAGGGACATAGATGCAGCCGGAAACCATCATTCTTAGCAAACTATCACAAGAACAGAAAACCAAACACCGCATATACTGAATCATAGGTGGGAAATGAAAAATGATATCACTTGGACTCGGGAAGGGGAACATCACACAACGGGCCCATGATGGGGAGGGGCGGGGGGGAGGGATTGCATTGTGAGTTATACCTGATATAAATGTCAAATTGATGAGTGCTGACGAGTTGATGGGTGCAGCACAACAATGTGGCACAGGTATACATATGTAGCAAACCTGCACATTGTGCACATGTACACTAGGAATTAAAGTATACTAATAAAAGGAAAAGAAAAAAAAAACCTTTCTGCTTCTAAAGGATTCTGGAATCCCTTTTGGACAAAAAGCTACCAAGAGATACTCGGGAGTATAGCGACAACTATGGTGAAAAGAGAAATATTCTCAGACAAAAATTGGAAAGAAGATTTCTGAGAAACAGTTTTGGGTTAGATATATTTAATTGTCTCAAATAGTGAAAACTTTGGTTACACTACGCAGTTTGAAAAATCCGTCATGCACAGATACACCAAGGGATGTTCGGGAGCACATTCAAGCCTACGGTGAAAGAGGAGATATATTCAGATAAAAACTGGATGGAATCTTTCTGAGAAATTACATTGTGATGTATGCATTCCACTCAGGGAGTTATACCTCTTTTCTCACAAGGCAGTGTTTGAACACTGTTCCTGTGAAACCCAAAAAGTGATATTTTTGAACGCATTCAGGACTATGGCAAAGAGTGAAATGTACGGAAATAAAATCGAGGAGAAAGTGTTCCAAGAATCTGCTCTCTGATATGTGCATTAACTTCACAGAGTTAATGCTTACTCTATGTTACCCAGTTTCAAAACTCTGTCTTTGAAGAATCTGTGACGGGATATTTAGTGATGCCCAGAGGCTTGTCGTGAGTGAGGAAATGTGTTCCGATGAATCTGCTCTGTGATATGTGTAATCATCTAAGATAGATAAAGCTTTCTTTACATTACGCAGCTTGGAAACTGTCATGGACGCATCCACGAAGGGACATTTGGGAGCACATTCTGCACTGTGGTGAAAAGGAAATATTTTCTGATAAAATCTGGAAAGAAGCTTTCTGTGAATCTGCTTTTTACTATGTTTATTCATCTCACATAGACGAAGCTTTCTTTACATTACACAGCTTGGAAACGCCCTCGTGGGTGGTAAGCGAAGGGATATTTGGGATCACCTTTGGGCCTATGGTGAAAGAGGAAATATAGTCAGATAAAAACTGGAGAGAAGCTTTCTGAGAAACTGATGATGTCTGCATTCCACTCAGGGAGTTATAACTTTCTTCTCAAAAGGCACAGTTTGAAGACTGTTCCTGTAAAACCAAAAGAGTGATATTCAGAGCACATTGAAGACAATGGAAAAAAGTGAAATATCGCCCAATAAAAAACAGAAAGAATCACTCGAAGAAATGGCACTCTGAAATGTCCATTCTTTTCACAAGGTTAAAGCTTACTCTACATTTCCCAGTTTGAAAGTCTGTCTTTAGGGTTCTGCAAAGGGATCATAAGTGGCGACTGGAGGCCTGTGTGAGGCAAGGAAATGTCTACCATCGAAAATCACAGAGATGCTTTCTGTGCTCCTCTTTTGTGATGTTTGTATTCATCTCATAGAGTTACATCATTCTTTGGATTGAGCAGTTTGAAATCAGTGTTTCTGTGGAATGTCAGAAAAGACATTTGGAAACGCTCTTTAGAATATCCTGAAAAGAAATAACCTCAGAGAGATAACAGAAGGAAGCATTCTGTGAAACTGCTCTGTGTCACGTGAGTTGCGCTCACACAGTCAAGCTCCCTTTTCATTGTGCTGTATCATAACATTGTTTTTGTTTACTCTGTGAAGGGATATTCTCCAGGGCTTTGAAGCCTATGGTGAGAAAGGAAACGCCTTCAGATAAAAACTGGAGAGAAGCTTTCTGAGGAGATGCTTTGTGACGTGTGCATTCCACTCACAGAAATATACATTTCTTCTCCTAGAGGATTCCGGAATCTCTTTTGGAGAAAAAGCTACCAAGAGATATTCGTGGGTCGACTAAGGTGAAAAAGGAAATATTCTCAGACAAAAACTGGCAAGAAGATTTCTGTGAAACTGTTTTCTGCTAGATATATTTATTCGTCTCACATAGTTAAAACTTTAATTATATTATGCAGTTTGGAAACTCCGTCGTGCACAGATCCATGAAGGAACATTCGGAAGCACAATCAGGACTACAGTGAAAGAGGAGATATCTTCAGATAAAAACTGGATATAAGCTTTCTGAGAAACTACTTCATGATGTATGCATTCGATTAAGGGAGTTGTACCTCTTTTCTCACAAGGCAGTGTTTGAACACTGTATCTGTGAAACTGAAAAAGTGATATTTTGGAACGCATTGAGGACTATGGTGAATAGTGAAATATACAGAAATAAAATCGAGGAAGAAGCGTTCCAAGAATCTGCTCTCTGATATGTGCATTCACTTCTCAGAGTTAATGCTTACTCTACATTGCCAAGTTTTGAAACTCTGTCTTTGGAAAACCTGGGAAGGGATATTTAGTGACGATCGGAGGCTTGTGGTGAGCGACAAAACAACCTCCAATGAAACCTGCAGAGAATCGTTCTGAGCAACTGCTTTGTGATGTGTGTATTCGTCTCACAGAGTTAAAGCATTCTTCGGATTGAACAGCGTGAAATCATTCTTTTTGTGGAATCTGACGAAGGACATTTGGAAACGATCCTTACAATATGGACACAGAAATATCCTCACACAAAACCCAGAAGGAAGCTTTCTGTTAAACTGCTCTGTGTCGTCTTAATTCCTCTCACTCTGATAAGCCTCTCTTTTCTTTGAGCAGTTTTCTACTCCTGTGTATGTTTAGCCTGTGATGGGATACTCAGGAGCACATTGAGGCTAACGGTGAATAGGAAATATGTCCAGACCGAAACTGGATAGAAGCTTTCCGAGGAACTGCTTTATGACGTGTGCATTCCAGTCACAGTGTTATACCTCCCTTCTCATAGAGCGTTGGGAAAACCCTTTTGGAGAAACAGATACCAAGTGACATTCGGGAGCATGTTGATGCTGATGGTGAAAAGGGAAATAGCCTCACACAAAAACTGGAAAGAAACTTTCCAGGAAACTACTGTGTGATATGTGTAATCATCTCACTTAGAAAAATCTTTCTTTATATTACGCAGCTTAGAATCTCTCATGGCAGGATCCATGAAGGGACCTTCGGGAGCACATTCTGGACTATGGTGAAAAAGGAAATATCTTCATATGAAAACAGGAAAGAAGCTTTCTGTGAATCTGATTTTTGCTATGTTTATTCATCTAACATAGATGAAGCTTTCTTTAGATTACACAGCTTGGAAACTCCCTCGTGGATGGATCCACAATGGGATATTTGAGATCACATTCGGGACTATGGTGAAAGAAGAAATATAGTCAGATAGAAACTGGAGAGGAGCTTTCTGAGAAACTGCTTCGTGATGTGTGCATTCCACTCAGTGAGTTATAACATTTTTCTCATAAGGCACTGTTTGAACACTGTTCCTGTAAAACTGAAAGTGTGATATTCGGAGCACATTGAATAATAGGGCAAAAAGTGAAATGTCGTCCAATAAAAAACAGAAAGAAGGACTGGAAGAAACAGCTCTCTGACATGTCCATTATTTTCAAAGGGTTAAAGCTTACTCAACATTTCCCAGTTTGAAAGTCGGTCTTTGAGGTTTCTGTGAAAGGACAGTAAGTGGCAACCAGAGACCTGTGTGAGGCAAGGAAATGTCTACCATCGAGATACGGAGAGAAGCTTTCTGTGCAACTCTTTTTTGATGCTTGTATTCATCTCACAGAATTAAATCATTCTTTGGATTGAGCAGTGTGAAATCACTGTTTCTGTGGAATCTGAGAAAGGACATTTGGAAACGGTATTTACAATATCCTGTAAAAGAAATAACCTCAGAGAGAAACCAGAAGTAAGCATTCTGTGAAACTGCTCTGTGACACGTGAATTCCGCTCACAGAGTTAAGCTTCTCTTTTCATTTAGCTGTGTCATAACACTGTTATTGTTTAGTCTACGAAGGGATATTCTGGAGGGCTTTGAGGCTTGTGGTGAGAAAGGAAACGTCTTCAGATAGAAACTGGAGAGAAGCTTTCTGTGGAGCTGCTTTGTGATGTGTGCATTCCACTCACAGAAATATACCTTTCTTCTTTTAGAGGATTCCGGAATCCCTTTTGTAGAAAAAGCTACCAAAAGATATTCGGGAGTATACTGATAACAATGGTGATAAAGGAAATATCCTCACACAATAACTTGAAAGAAGATTTCTGTGATACTGCTTTGTGTTAGATATATTTATTTATCTCGCATAGTTAAAACATTAATTATATTATGCAGTTTGGAAACTCCATCAGGCACAGATCCGCGAAGGGACATATGGGAGCACCCTGAGGTCTATGGTGAAAGAGGAGTTATCTTCAGATAAAAACTGGATAGGAGCTTTCTGAGAACTACATTGTGATGTATGTATTCCAATCAGGGTGTTATACTTCTATTCTCACAAGACAGTGTTTGAACACTGTTCCTGTGAAACCGAAAAAGTGATATTTTTAAACACATTGAGGGCTATGGCGAATAGTGAAATATACTGAAATAAAATCGAGGAAGAAGCATTCCAAGAATCTGCTCTCTGATATGTGCATTCACTTCACAGAGTTAATGCTTACTCTATGTTGCCTGGTTTCGAAACTCTGTCTTTGAAGAAACTGTGAAGGGATATTTAGTTATGCCCAGAGGCTTGTGGTGTGTGAGGAAACACCTTCCGATGAAACCTGCAGAAAACCGTTCTGAGCAACTGCTTTGTGATGTGTGTATTCGTCTCATAGAGTTAAATCATTCTTTGGATTGAGCAGCGTGAAATCACTGTTTTGATGCAATCTGAAGAAGGACATTTGGGAACGATCCTTAGAATATGGAGACCAAAATATCCTCAGGTAAAATCCAGAAGGGAGCTTTCTGTGAAACTGCTCTGTGTCAGCTTAATTTCTCTCTCTCAGGTAAGCCTCTCTTTTCATTGAGCAGTTTTCTAGCCCTGTGTATGTTTAGGGTGTGATGGGATATTCGGGAGCATTTTGAGGCTAATGGAGAAAAAGGAAATATGTTCAGATCGAAATTGGAGAGAAGCTTTCCACAGAACTGCTTTGTGACGTGTGCATTCGAGTCCCAGTGTTATACCTCTCTTCTCATAAAGCGTCGGGGAAACCCTTTTGGAGAAACAGCTACCAAGTGATATTCGAGAGCATGTTGATGCCGATGATGGTGAAAAGGGAAATAGCCTCAGACAAAAACTGGAAAGAAACTTTCTAACAAACTATTCCATGATATGTGTAATCATCTCACATAGATAAAGCTTTCTTTACATTATGCAGCTTGGAAATTTTCATGGACGGATCCAAAAAGAC
>NW_012118243.1:395232-407066 GCF_000951035.1 Colobus angolensis palliatus
TTGAGCAGTTTGAAATCACTGTCTCTGTGGAATCTGAGAAAGAACATTTGGAAACGCTCTTTAGAATATCCTGAAAAATAAATAACCTCAGAAAGAAACCAGAAGGAAGCTTTCTGTGAAACTACACTGTGTCACATGAATTCCACAAACTCAGTTAAGCTTCTCTTTTCATTGAGCTGTATCATAACACTGTTTTTCTTTAGTCTGTATAGGGATATTCTGGAGGGCTTTGAGGCTTAGGGTGAAAAAGGAAACCTCTTCAGATTGAAACTTGAGAGAAGCTTTCTGAGGAGCTGCTTTGTGATGTGTGCATTCCACTCACAGAAATATACCTTTATTCTCCTAGAGGATTCCGGAATTTCTTTTGGAGGAAAAGCTACCAAGAGATATTCTGGAGTATACCTACGACTATGGTGAAAAAGGAAAAATCCTGAGACTAAAACTGGAAAGAAGATTTCTGTGAAACTGCCTTGTGTTAGATATATTTATTCATCTCGCATAGGTAAATCTTTAAGTATATTACACAAGTTGGAAACTCTGTCATGCACAGATCCGTGAATGGATATTGAGGAGCACACTCAGGCCTACAGTGAAAGAGGAGATATCTTCAGATAAAAACTGGACAGACGCTTTCTGAGAAACTATTTTGTGATGTATGCATTCCACTTAGGGAGTTATACCTCTTTTCTCACAAGACAGCGTTTGAACACTGTACCTGTGAAACCAAAAAAGTGATATTTCAGAAGGCATGGAGGACTATGGCGAATAGTGAAATATACTGAAATAAAATCGAGGAAGAAGCGTTCCAAGAATCTGCTCTCTGATATGTGCATTCATTTCACAGAATTAATGCGTACTCTATGTTTCCCAGTTTCGAAACTCTGTCTTTGAAGAATCTGGGAAAGGATATATAGTGAAGCCCGGAGGCTTGCGGTGAGTGAGGAAATGCCTTCCGATGAAACCTGCAGAGAAACTTTCTGAGCAACTGCTTTGTGACCTGTGTATTTGTCTCATACAGTTAAACCATTCTGTTGATTGAGCAGCTTGAAATCACTGTTTTTTTGGAATCTGAGGAAGTACATTTGGGAACGATGCTTAGAATATGGAGAAAAAAATATCCTCAGGAAAAATCCAGTAGAAAGCATTCTGTGAAACTGCTCTGTGTTGTCTTAATTCTTCGTGCACAGTTAAGCCTCTCATTTCATTGAACAGTTTTCTAATGCTGTGTATGCTTAGCATGTGATGGGATATGCGCGGGCACTTTGAAGCTTACGGTGAAAAAGGAAATGTCTTCAGACAGAAACTGGAGAGAAGCTTTCTGAAGAACTGCTTTGTGGCGTGTGCATTCTAGTCATCGTGTTATACCTCTCTTCTCATAGAGCGTCGGGGAAAACCTTTTGGAGAAACAGGTACCAAGTGATATTCGGGAGCATTTTGATGCCCATGGTGAAAATGGAAATAGCCTCAGACAAAAAATGGAAAGAAGATTTCTAGGAAACTACTCTGTGATATGTGTAATCATCTCACATAGATAAACCTTTCTTTACATTACGCAGCTTGAAAAATGTCATAGATGGATCCATGAAGGGATCTTCTGGAGCACATTCAAGACTATGGTGTAAAAGGAAATATCTTCAGATAAAAACTGGAAAGAAGTTTTCTTTGAATCTGCTTTTTGCTATGTTCATACATATCACACAGATGAAGCTTTATTTATATTATGCAGCTTGGAAACTCCCTAGTGGATGGATCTGTGAAGGGATATTTGGGATCACATTCGGCCCTATGGTGAAAGAGGAAATATAATCAGATAAAAACTGGGGAGAAGCTTTCTTATAAACTGCTCGGTGATGTGTGCATTCCTCTCATGGAGTTATAACTTTCTTCTCATAAGGCCCAGTTTGAAAACTGTTCCTGTAAAACCAAAAAATTGATATTCTGAGCACATTGAAGACTAGAGCAAAAAGTGAAATGGAGTACAATACAAAACAGAAAGAAGCACTTGAAGAAACTGCTCTCTGACATGTCCACTCTTTTCACAGGGTTAAAGCTTACTCTACATTTCCCAGTTTGAACGTTGGTCTTTGAGGTTCCCACGAAGGCATAGTAAGTGGTGACTGGAGGCCTGTGTGAGGCAAGGAAATGTCTTCCATTGAAAAACGGAGAGAAGCTTTCTGCGCAACTCTTTTGTGAAATTTGTATTCATGTCATAGAGTTAAATCAAGGTTTGGATTGAGCAGTTTGAAATCACTGTTTCTGTGGAATCTGAGAAAGGACATTTGGAAACGCTCTTTACAACATCCTGAAAAAGAAATAACCTCAGAGAGAAACCAGAAGGAAGCTTTCTGTGAATCTGCTCTGTGTCTCATGAATTCCGCTCACACAGTTAAGTTTCTCTTTTCATAGAGCAGTATCATAACACTGTTTCTGTTTACTCTACAAAGGGATATTCTGGAGGGCATTGAGGCTTATGATGGGAAAGGAAACGTCTTCAGATACAAACTGGAGGGACGCTTTCTGAGGACCTGCTTTGTGACATGTGCATTCCACTCACAAAAATATGCCTTTCTTCTCCTAGAAGTTTTTGGAATCCCTTTTGGAGAAAAAGGTACCAAGAGATATTCGGGAATATAGTGATGACTATGGCGAAAAAGGAAATATCCTCAGACAAACACTGGAAAGAAGATTACTGTGAAACTGCTTTGTGTTAGATATATTTATTCGTCTCACATAGTTAAAACTTTAATTATATTACACATTTTGGAAACTCCGTCATGCACAAATCTGTGAAAGGACCTCGGGGAGCACATTCAGGCCTACGGTGAAAGAGGAGATATCTTCAGATAAAAACTGTATAGAAGCTTTCTGAGAAACTACTTTGTGATGTATGCATTCCACTCAGGGAGTTATACCTCTTTTCTCACAGGGCAGTGTTTGAAGACTGTTCTTGTGAAACCAAAAAAGTAATGTTTCAAAACGCCTTTAGGACCATGTTGAATAGAGAAATATACTGAAAGAAAATCGAGGAAGAAGCATTCCAGGAATCTGCTCTCTGATATGTGCATTCACGTCACCGAGTTAATGCTTACTCTATTTTGCCCAGTTTTGAAACTCTGTCTTTAAGAATCTGTCAAGGGATATTTAGTGATGCCTGGAGGCTTGTGGTGAGTGAAGAAAAGTCTTCCGATGAAAATTGCAGAGAATAATTCTGAGCAACTGCTTTTGATGCGTGTATTTGTCTCAGGGAATTAAACCATTCTTTGGATTGAGCAGCTTGAAATCACTGTTTTTGTGGAATCTGCGAAAGTACATTTGTGAATGTTCCTTAGAATATGGAGAAATATCCTCAGGTAAAAACCACAAGGAAACTTTCTCTGAAACTACTTTGTGTCATCTTAAATCCTCTCAGTCAGTTCAGCCTCTCTTTCCATTGATCAGTTTTCTAACCCTGTGTAAGTTTAGAATGTGATGGCGTATTAGGGAGCACTTTGAAAATTTCGGTGAAATAGGAAATATATTCAAAACGAAACTGGAGAGAAGCTTTCCGAGGAACTGCTTTGTGACATTTGCATTTCACTCACAGTGTTATACTTCCCTTCTCATACAGCATCGATGAAACCCTTTGGAGGAACAGGTACCAAATGATATTCAAGATCATGTTGATGCCGATGGTGAAAAGGGAAATAGCCTCAGACAGAAATTGGAAAGAAACTTTCCAGGAAACTACTCTGTGGTATGAGTATTCATCTCACATAGATAAAGCTTTCTTTATATTACACAGCTTGGAAACTGTCATGGACGGATCCACGAAGGGACCATCTAGAGCACATTCAAGACTATGGTGAAAATGGAAATATCTTCAGAAAAACCTGGAAAGAAGCTTTCTGTAAATCTGCTTTTTGCTATATTTAATCATCTCACATAGCTGAAGCTTTCTTGACATTACACAGCTTGCAGACTCCCTCGTGGTTGGATCCGCGATGGGATATTTGGGATCACATTTGGGCCTATGGTGAAATAGGAAATATAGTCAGATAAAAAATGGAGAGAAGCTTTATGAGAAACTGCTTGGTGATGTGTGCATTCCACTAAGGCAGCTACAACTTTCTTCTCATAAGGCACAGTTTGAACCCTGTTCCTGTAAAACCAAAAGAGTGATATTCGGAGCACATTGAAGACTACAGCAAAAAGTCAAATGTCGCCGAATAAAAAACAGAAAGAAGCACTCCAAGAAGCTGCTCTCCGACATGTCCATTATTTTCACAGTGTTAAAATTTCCTCTACATTCCCGAGTTTGAAAGTTGGTCATTGAGGTTCCTGTGAAAGGATAATAATTGGCAACCGGAATCCTGTGTCTTCCATCGATGGAAATGTCTTCCATCGAAAACCGGAGAGAATCTTTCTGTGCAACTCTTTTGTGATGTTTTTATTCATCTCATAGCGTTATGTGATTGTTTGGATTGTTTTTGAACACTTTTTCTGTGGAATCTGAGAAAGGGCATTTGTAAACACTCCTTAGAATATCCTGAAAAGGAAGTAACCTCAGAGAGAAACCAGAAGGAAGCTTTCTGTGAAACTGCTCTGTGTCATGTGAATTCTGCTCACACAGTTAAGCTAAACTTTTCATAGAGCAGTATCATAACACTGTATTTGTTTAGTCTGCAAAGGGATATTCTGGAACCCTTTGAGGCTCATGGTGAGAAAGGAAACGTCTTTAAATAGAAACTGAGGAGCTGCTGTCTGAGGAGATGCTTTGTGATGTGCTCATTCCACACACAGAAATACACCTCTCTTCTCCTACAGGATTCCGGAATCCCTTTCAGAGAAAAAGCTAGCAAGGGATATTCGGGAGTATAGTGACGACTATGGTGAAAAAGGAAATATCCTCAGACAAAAACTGTAAAGATTTCTGTGAAACTACTTTGTGTTAGATATATTTATTCATCTCGCATAGTTAAATCTTTAATTATATTAAGCAGTTTGGAAACTCCTTCATGCACAGATCCGCGAAGGGACATCCAGGAGCATATTCTGGCCTACAATGAAAGAGGAGATATCATCAGATAAAAACTGGATAGAAGCTTCCTGAGAAACTACTTTGCGATGTATGCATTCCACTAAGGGAGTTTAACCTCTTTTCTCACAAGGCAGTGTTTGAACACTGTTCCTGTGAAACCGAAAAAGTGATATTTTGGAACGCATTGAGGACTATGGCGAATAGTGAAATATATTGAAAGGAAATCGAGGAAGAAGCGTTCCAGGAATCTGCTCTCTGATATGTGCATTCACTTCTCAGAGTTAATGCTTACTCTATGTTGCACTGTTTCAAAACTCTGTCGTTGAAGAATCTGTGAAGGGATATTTAGTGACGCCCAGAGGCTTATGGTGAGAAAGGAAACGTCTTTCGATGAAACCTGCAGAGAAACGTTCTGAGCAACTGCTTGCGATGTGTGTATTTGTCTCATCAAGTTAAATCATTCTTTGGATTGAGCAGCTTGAAATAACTGTTTTTGTTTTCTCTGCGAAGGGATATTCTGGAGGGCTTTGAGGCTTAAGTTGAGAAAGGAAAAGCCTTCAGATAGAAACTGGAAAGAAAGTTTCTGAGGAGCTGCTTTATAACTTGTGGATTCCAATCCCAGAAACATTCCTTGCTTCTCCTATAGGATTCCAGAATCCATGTTGGAGAAAGAGCTACCAGGAGATATTTGGGAGTATAGGGATGGCTATGGTGGAAAAGGAAGTATCCTCAGACAAAACTGTGAAGAAGTTTTCTATGAAACTGCTTCGTGTTAGATATAACTATTCATTTCGCATAGTTCAAACCTTTCTTATATCACGCAGTTTGGAAACTCCGTCATGCACGAATCTGTGAAATGACATTTGGGTGCACATTCAGGCCAATGGTTAAAGAGGAGATATCTTCATATAAAAACTGGATAGAAGCTTTCTGAAGAAATACTTGGGATGTATGCATTCCACTCAGCGAGTTATAACTCCTTTCTCACAAGTCAGTGTTTAAACACTGTTCCTGTGTAACCAAAATAGTGATATTTCGGAACGCATTGAAGACTATGGCGAATAGTGAAATATACTGAAATAAAATCGAGAAAGATGCGTTCCACGAATCAGCTCTCTGATATGTGCATTCACTTCGCAGAATTTATGCTTACTTTATGTTGCCCAGTTTCAAAATTCTGTCTTTAAAAAATTTGAAGGGATATTTCGTGACACCCGGAGGCTTGTTGTGAGCACGGAAACATCTTCCGATGAAAGCTGCAGAGTAACGTTCTGAGCAACTGCTTTGTGATGTGTGTATTCTTCTCATAGAGATAAACCATTCTTTGGATTGAAGAGCTTCAAATCAATGTTTTTGTGGAATCTGAGGAAGGACATTTGGGAAAGATCCTTACAACATGGAGAAAGAAATATACATAGGTCAAATCCAGAAGGAAGCTTTCTGTGAAACTGCTCTGTTTCATCCTAATTCTTCTCGCTTAGCTAAGCCTCTGCTTAGGTTGAGTAGTTTTATAACTCTGTGTATGTTTAGCGTGTGATGGGACATTCAGAAGCACTTTGAGGCTAACGGTGAAAAAGGAAATATGTTCAGACTGAAATTGCAGAGAAGCTTTCCAAAGAAAGGCTTTGTGATGTGTGCATTCCAGGCACTGTGCTATACCTCTCTTCTCATACAGCGTCGGGGAAACCCTTTTGGAGAAACAGGTGCCAACTGATATTCGGGAGCATTTGATGCCGATGATGAAAAGCAAAATAGTTTCACACAAAACCTGGAAAGAAGCTTTCTAGGAAACTACTCGGGGATATGTGTAATCATCTCACAGAGGTCAAGGTTTCCTTACATTACGCAGCTTATAAACTGTCATGAAAGGATGCACGAAGGAACTTTTGGGAGCACAATCAGGACTATGGTGAAAAAGGAAATATCTTCAGATAAAAACTGGAAAGAAGATTTCTGTCAATCTGCTTTTTTCCATGTTTATTTTTCTCACATAGAGGAAGCTTTCCTTACATTACGCAGCTTGGAAACTTCCTTGTGGATGGATTCATGAAGGGATACTTGAGATCACATTCGGACCTATGGTCAAATAGGCAATATAGTCCGATAAAAACTGGAGAGAAGCTTTCTGAGAAACTGCTTGGTGATGTGTGCATTCCACTCAGGAAGTTTTAAAGTTCTTCTCATAAGGAACAGTTTGAACACTGTTCCTGTAAAACCAAAAGAGTGATATTCGGAGCACATTGAAGACTATGGCAAAAAGTGCAATCTCGTCCAGTAAAAAAGAGAAAGAAGCACTCAAAGAAACTGCTCTCTGACATGCCCATTCTTTTCACAGTGTTAAAGTTTACTCTACATTTCCCAGTTTAAAAGTCGGCCTCTGAGGGTTTTGTGAAGCAATAGTAAGCAACAACCGGAGGCCTGTGTCAAGCAAGGAAATGTCTCCCATTGAAAATTGCAGAGAAGCTTTCTGTGCAACACTTTTGTGATGTTTGTGTTCATCTCGAAGAGATAAATCAATGTTTGGATTGAGTAGTTTGAAATTACCGTTTCTGTGGAATCTGAGAAAGGACATTTGGAGACGCTCTTTAGAAAACCCTGGAAAATATATAACCTGAGAGAGACACCAGAAGGAAGCTTTCTGTGAACCTGCTCTGTGTCATGTGAATTACGCTCACACAGTTAGGCTTCTCTTTTCACTGAGCAGTATCATAACACTGTTTTTGTTTAGACTGCAAAGAGATATTCAGGAGCGATTTGAGGGTTACGGTGAGAAAGGATGCGTCTTCAGATAGAACCTGGAGAGAAGCTTTGTGAGAACCTGCTTGGTGACTTGTGCATTCCACTCACAGAAAAATACCTTTCGTCTCCTAGTGGATTCTGGAATCCCTTTTGGTGAAAAAGCTACCAAGAGACATTCGGGAATATAGGGAAGGTTATGGTGAAAAAGGAAATATCCTCAGACAAAACTGGAAAGAAGATTTATGTGAAACTGCTTCCATTTAGGTGTATCAATTCATCTCGTATAATTCAAACCTTTCTTATAGTACACAGTTTGGAAACTCCGTCATGCATGAATCCGTGAAGGGACATTTGGGAGCACCTTCAGCCCTACAGTGAAAGAGGAGATATCTTCAGATGAAAACTGGATAGAAGCTTTCTGATAAACTACTTGTGATTTGTGCATTCCACTCAGGGAGTTATACCTCTTTTGTCACAAGGCAATGTTAAACACCATTCCTGTGTATCCGAAAATGTCATATTTCGGAGCGAACAGAGGACTATGGCAAATAGTGAAATATACCACAATAAAGTTGAGAAAGAGTCATTACAAGAATCTGCTCTCTGATATGTGCATTCACTTCACAGAATTTATGCTTACTCTATGTTGCCCAGCTTCGAAATTCTGTCTTTGAAAAATCTGTGAAGGGATATTGAGTGACGCCCGGAGGCTTGTGGTGAGCAAGGAAATATCTTCTGCTAAACCTGCAGAGTAACATTCTGAGCAACTTCTTTGCGATGTGTGTATTCGTCTCATAGATTTAAACCGTTCTTTGGATTGAGCAGATTGAAGTCACTGTTTTTGTGGAATCTGAGTGAGGACATTTGGGAACAATCCTTAGAACATGGAGAAAGAAATATCCTCAGGTAAAATCCAGAAGGAATCTATCTGTGAAACTACTCTGTGTCATCTTAATTGCTCTCGCTAAGTTAAGTCTCTCCTTACGTTGAATAGTTTTATAACCCTGTGTATGTTTAGCATGTGATGGGATATTCAGGAGCACTTTGAGGCTTACAGTGAAAAAGGAAATATGTTCAGCCTGAAAGTGGAGAGAAGCATACCGAGGAACTGCTTTGTTATGTGTGCATTCCACTCACAGTATTATACCTCTCTTCTCATACAGCCTTGGGGAAACCTTTTTGGAGAAACAGGTAACAAGTGATATTCGGGAGCATGTTGATGCTGATGATAAAAAGGGAAATAGCCTCAGACAAAACCTGGAAAGAAGCCTTCTAGGAAACTACTCTGTGATATGTGTAATCATCTCACAAAGATAAAGGTTTCCTTACATTACACAGCTTGAAAACTGTCATGGATGGATCCATGAAGGGACTTTCGGGAGCACACTCAGGTCTATGGTGAAAAAGGACATATCTTCGGATAAAAACTGGAAAGAAGTTTTCCGTGAATCTGCTTTTTTCTATGATTACTCTTCTCACATAGATGAAGCTTTCTTTACATTTAGCAGCTTGGCAACTCCCTTGTGATTGGGTACATGAAGGGATATTAGGAATCACATTTGGGCCCACATTTTTATCCTCAGGTAAATTCCGGAAGGAAGCTTTCTGTGAAATTACTCTGTGTCTTCTTAATTTCCTTCACTTAGTTAAGCCTCTCCTTCCTGATTTGTTTTTATAAGACCACCAGAGCGAGCTCAAAAGAACCAGTGAGTGGGCAAGGGTAGGAGCAAAACTGCAAATTTATTTTTGGTCACCTATCTTCAGGGAAGAAGGTGGGTAGGGAGAGGTCTGTCAGCCTCTGTTAAAGGAGGCCAGGAGAGTCACGCCATGGAGCTCTCGGACGGAGTTCCTAATGCAGTTGCTACGGGAGTTGGGGTCAGGGAAGTCCACCCGAGAAGCTCACCAGAAGCGGCTTTTCTACGAGTGGGAGGGCAATAGGTGGGGCACGGGCTCATTGGGGGCGTTCCGTAGGTGTGACGAGATAAATCTTGGTCTCCTCAGATTGATGTCACCTGGCGCATGCCAGGTTGGTCTGCACCTTCCCAGGCGCCGGCTGCATTGTCACGCGCATGGGAAAAGTTGGTGATGAAGGACCCGGAATTGTGCCATCTTGCCTCTGTTTATCCAAACAGTCCAATCTTTTACTGATAATAGTGATAAGGGGCGCCATAGTCTGTCTGGCTACTTCCTGCTCTTAAGGGTCATCGTTAAGGTAAGAGCCTACGGTTGGTATTTGGACGTGCGGATGAAGAATAAAATAAGACACAGTATCAGTATAGGAATGAGGAATGGATGCATTTGTTGGAATATGGGCAAAACCCAGAAGGAAGGTTGTGGCACGGTTGGGATATTAAGGTTCTGTATTTCAGTTTTTTATTTTATTGAGAGTTTGAATGTTAGTGTCTACTAGGCCTGACTTGCTAACATTATAGCAGTACTCTTCTCCAAGGAAGAGACAAGTGCGTCCTTTTTCCACTCTAAGCAAGTCTGGAATTCGCCTGTTTTGGGCAGCTGCTTGGGCTATTGAGGTAGTTCAGTGCTGCAGGGAGGCCACGCTTTCAGCTGATTCCAATAAGAAGAGGGAGGAAGACGGCCCGTTTTTGTAAGCAATTGGCAGGAGGGTGTAGCTGCAGTGTCAGTTCGACTAGTTCAGCCTTGCTATACAGGGTGAGGCTGGGCACTAAGGATACTGGGACACAGAGAGATTGAGATTGAGTTGTGACAGTTTGGTTAAAGGTTTTAGAAAGGGACTCCTTCCACGAGAAATAGCCTCCAATAGGGGCTGTTTGACCTCCATTGGGCACCTGAATATGATTACCCCAGGATGAATTTGGGGTTGAATAACGAAAAGGAAGGATTGGGCTACTTGGATTTTGGTATAGTGGCGCCTGGATTGTGAGTAAATTGTGGGATATTTGACCAGTTGTGTTGAAGGCCATGGGCAGGGGGCTGCCACTGGGGGGGCCTTCTAAAGCCTCACAGAGGAAGCAATGGGAGAGATTGGTTATATTCACAGTGTAGGTTAAGTTTAGCTCTTGTGGAGAAGTGTGAGCCATGAGAAGAGGTCTCTATTGTCCAGAGAGAAGTTTGACAGCCTTAAGGAAGACAACTGGCAGAACTATGTACTACTGAGTGTGTTCGGCTGTCTTGTGACCAAGTTTCAGTGATGAAAAAAAAATTGCCATACAGTAGGCAGACGAGCAAAGGTCTGAATGTATGAGTGAGACAGCAATATAGGTATAAAATGAGACTTCATTTTCAGTGTAGTCACAGAGTGTCCCTTGACACTGAAGATGTTCGATGAAGGTTAGGAGACAGGAGAACCACTGCTCTGGACCATTGTCTGGAGGTAGATATGGGCCTGGGGTTATGTATTGAAAGTCTGATAGGTTTATGTAGAAAATGGAGGGAAAGAGAGCTAAGCACCAGGGGTCAGGGAGCATGAGATATTCGAGGAAGTTTTGTAAGTTTGAGGCGAGTGGGGGAAAGTTGAACTGATGTCCACTGATTGTTCTTGGTGGGGGCCCTTTTTAGCTGAGAAATATGAATCCAATGCATGTGTAATAGGAGTTTTGCTGCTGTATGTGTAGACAGGAGGACAGTGTATGGGCCTTTCCACCTGAGCTATAAGTCTTTGGCTTGGATATCTTATATGTATACTTGGTCTCCGGGACTGAGGGAGAGATGTGGGTTGTAGGCGTCTGTTGGAGGAGGGTGTGCTAACTCAGCGTGTTGTCTTAGGAGTTGTCTGAAAAGAGTGAGATATGGGAGGTAGTTCGCCAAAGGGACGGGCAGGGAAGGTATTTGCTGGAGGGTTAGGGGCCGTCCATAGACTACTTCGAACGGACTGATGCCTGTTGGGCTTCGAGGTGCTGCCCGCAGCAGGGTCAGGGCTAAGGGAAGGAGAGTTACCCACAACTGCCGGGTTTCAATTGAGAGTTTGGTGAACTCTTGTTTGATGAGTCCGTTAGCCTTTTCTTCCTTATCAGAAGACTGAGGCGTCTAAGGGATGTGGAGTTTCCAAGTGATGTGTAGGAGGGCTGCCATCTGTTGGACTACCTTAGAGATGAATGCTGGA
>NW_012118243.1:407186-414586 GCF_000951035.1 Colobus angolensis palliatus
TAGGATAGGCCTCTATCCACCCTGAAAAGGTGTCCACAAGGGTTAAGAGGTATTTGAATTTTTCATGTCTTGGCATATGTGTGAAATCAATTTGCCAATCGTCACCTGGTTGGTGTCCTCTGAGTTAAGACTGGGATGGGGATTGCGCAATGCACCTTGAGGATTTGCCTTTAGACAGGTAGAGCACTGCTGGTTGATTGTAAGTAAGTGTTTTTGTAGTGTTGGACAGTGGAGGAGGGGATTTAGAAAATTGTATAAGGCTTTGGGTCCTATATGTGAAGAATTATGTATGTCTGTTAGAATGGTATGGAGCAGTGTTTCAGGAATGACTAATTTATTATTAATATATATCCAGTCACCTGTAGTTAGTTTGGCTGTTGGATTTTGTAATAGCTTAGCCTTTTCTTCCTGAGTATAATTAGGGGCATACTGGGGGGAGAGAAAGCAGACGAAGTAGGCTTGGGGTGGAAAATCTAGCGGCTGACTTGGCAGTAATGTCAGCGAAATTGTTGCCAGCTGCTACTGGGTTAGATGAAGTTTGGTGACCTTTACAATGTATAATGGCTACCTTGGAAGGTGCCAACAGTGCATCTAGTAGTTTGAGTATTTGGTTTTTGTTAATAACACGAGTAACGCCAGTGGTTAAAAACCCTCTCTCTTTCCAGATGACTGAATGGGTGTGTGTGATTAGAAAAGCATATTTCGAATCTCTGCATATGTTTACTGTTTTTCCTTTTGATAGTAGGAGTGCCTTGGTTAGTGCAGTGAGTTCTGCCTGCTGTGATGTGGTCCCTTGTGGTAGAGGATTTGCCTCTAAAACTGTGGAGGAGGTAACTACTGCATATCCTGCCTGTCTGTTTCCTTGGTGGTTGATAAAGGAGCTGCCATCCACAATTAGGGTTAGCTGTGCTTTCTGAAGGGGTATCTAAATTCCTTTATCTATATGGTAGGATTTGCTGAGAAATCACCTAAACGCTTCTCAATTTTGTAAAGATTGGCCAGTGAAAAAGGGACATGTACTCTGACTACACCCTCTGCCCCAGCTACCTCTTGCAAAGGTGCTAACACTGTAGGAGGGTGTGGGGCAGGAGTGAGGGCATCAGCAGGGCACTTAGAGTGGGAGTGGGCAGAGACAGGAGACTCAAGACAGCCAGTTGTGGGCCCCGAAGGAGGCACGGGACCGAGTGGATTACTTGTAGATAAGGAAGAGGAAGGAGGAGTCTGAGGAGTCTGGACAGAGGGAGGAGGAGAAGTGTAGGGTGGAAGTGAGGGAAACCCTAGGTCCTCCAGCTGAACAGAAAGGAATGAAGACTCCTCTTTTTCGGGTTCCTGTGAGACGGCTCCCTTGGCTAGCATAACTAGGGCCAAAGAAAACTGGCTACACAGGTCGGGACAAGAGGGTAAGGCCCAATAGTCTTCTTGGAATTAATTTCGGACCACTTGCCTAGCCACTGGCAGAAATTGCTAGGAGGCACCATAAGAGGGTGCTCTTTTGAAGTTTGGACTGAGGGTTTCCCATTTGTTTCCTCTTTATTCACACAATGGACACAATGGAAATGGAAGTTGATCTCTGCCTGGCTTCAAAGCGTCCTTGGGAACCAGCAGAGGCAGACTGGAGGCTCTTGGAGCCAAGGTGGAGATTACCTTCAGGTGGACGTCTACATCCAGAACGGATCTCCTGAGCCACTTGGTGGCTCAAAAGTGGGCCTCGGACCTGCATAGGATTTTTGGCCAAGGAAGGTAAGGAGGAGACAAGGTCACCTAACCCAGAGAGGCCGTGAGAGTGAAGGAAGCGGGTCTCAGGTCTTGGTCCACCCAAGGTGTGGAAGGAAGTGGAAGAGGCTCCCCGGACTCTGAGGGCCCTGAGGAGTGGTCTCCTCCCGGGTTGGGCACCAACTGATTTGTTTTCTAAGACCACCAGTGCGAGCACAAAAGAACCAGCGAATAGGCAAGGGTAGGAGCAAAACTGCAAATTTATTTTTGGTCACCTAGCTTCAGGGAAGAAGGTGGGTAGGGAGAGCTGTCAGCCTCTGGCAAGTGAAGCCAAGAGAGTCACCGCATGGAGCTCTTGGACGGAGTTCCTAATGCAGTCCTGACAGGAGTGGGGGACTGGGAAGTCCGCACGAGACGCTCACCGGGATCGGCTTTTCTAGGAGTGGGAGGACAATAGGCGGGGCATGAGCGTGTCAGGGCGTTACGTAGCTGTGACCAGGTGAATCTTGTTGTCTTCGGATTGACGTCACCTGGTGCATGCCCGGTTGGTGTGCACCTTCTTGAGTGCTAGCTGCATTTAGCGTGCATGGGAAAAGTTGATGATGAAGAACCTGGAAGCACGCCATCTTGCCTCCGTATATCCAAACACTTACGTTGATAGTTCTATAACCCTGTGTATGTAAAGAGTATGATGGGACATTCGGGAACACTTTGAGGCTTATGGTGAAAAAGGAAATATTTTCAGACAGAAACTATAGAGAAGCTTACTAAGGAACTGCTTTGTGACGTGTGCATTTCACACACAGAAATATACCTTTCTTCTCCTAGAGGATTCCGGAATCCCTTTTGGAGGAAAAGCTACCAAGAGACATTTGTGAGAACAGGGACAGCTCTGCTGAAAAAAGAAATATCCTCAGACAAAACTGTGGAGAAGATTTCTGTGAAACTGCTTCATGATATGTACATCTATTCACCCCGCATAGTTCAAAAATTTACTATATTCCTCACTTTGGATTCTCCGTCCTGAACGAATTTGCAAAGTGACATATGGGAGCAGATTCAGGCCTATGGTGAAAGAGGAGATATCTTCAGACAAAAACTGGATAGAAGCCTTCTGAGAAACTACTTTGTGATGTATGCATTCCACTCAGGGAGTTATACCTCTTTCCACACAAGGCAGGGTTTGAACCCTGTTCCTGTGAAACCGAAGAAGTGATATTTCAGAGCACAATGAGGACTATGGCGCATACTGAAATATACTGACAAAAAATCGAGTTAGAAGCGTTCCAAGAATCTGCTCTCTGACAGGTGCATCCACTTCAAATAATTTATACTAAATCTATGTTGCCCAGTTTCGAAATTTTTTCTTTGAACAATATGTGAAGGGATATTTAGTGACGCCCGGAGGCTTGTGGTGAGGAAGAAAACATCTCCCGATGAAACCTGCAGAGTAACTTTCTGAGCAACTTCTTTGCTATGTGTGTATTCATCTCATAGATTTAAATCATTCTTTGGATTGAACACATTGAAATCACTGTTTTTGTGGAATCTGAGGAAGGTCATTTGGGAACGATCGTTAGAACAAGGAGAAAGAAATATCCTCAGGTAATATCCAGAAGGAAGCATTCTGTGAAACTACTCTGTGTCATCTTAATTAGTCTTGCTTAGTTAAGCCTCTCCTTACGTTGAGTAGTTTTACAAAACTGTGTATGTTTAGAGTGTGACAGGACATTCAGGAGCACTTTGAGGCTTACAGTGAAATAGGAAATATGTTCAGACCGAAACTGGAGAGAAGCTTTCCGAGGACCTGCTTTGTGACATCTGCATTACACTCACAGTGTTATACCTCTCTTCTCATACAGCGTCGGGGAAACTCTTTTGGAGAAACAGGTACCAAGTGATATTTGGGAGCATGTTTATGCTGATGATGATAAGGGAAATAGCCTCAGACAAAACCTGGAAAGAAGCTTTCTAGGAAACTACTCTGTGATATGTGTAATCATCTCACAGAGATAAAGATTTCCTCACATTCCACAGCTTAAAAACTGTCATGGACGGATCCACGAAGGCACTTTCGGGAGCACATTCAGGACCATGGTGAAGAAGGAAATATCCTCAGATAAAAACTGGAAGGAAGCTTTCTGTGAATTTGCTTTTCTCTATGTTTATTCTTCTCACATAGATGAAGCTTTATTTATATTATGCAGCTTGGAAACTCCCTCGTGGATGGATCCACGAAGGGGTATTTGGGACCCCATTTGGGCCTATGGTCAAATACGAAATATAGTCAGTTAAATAATGGAGAGAAGCTTTCTGAGAAACTGCATGGTGATGTGTGCATTCCACTCAGGGGGTTTTAATGTTCTTTTCATGAGGCACTGTTTGAACACTGTTCATGTAAAACGAAGAGAGTGATATTCGGAGCACATTGAAGACTATGGGAAAAAGGGAAATGTCGTCCAATAAAGAACAGAAAGAGGCACGTGAAGAAACTGCTCTCTGAAATGCCCATTTTTTTCACAGGGTTAATGATTACTGTACATTTCGCAGTTGGAAATTCGGCCTCTGAGTTTTCTGCGAAGCGATAGTAAGTGGCAACCGGGGGCCTGTGTCAAGCAAGGAAATGTCTCCAATCGAAATTTGGGGTGAAGCTTTCTGCCCAACACTTTTGTGAAGTTTGTATTCACCTCAAAGTGTTAAATCCTTCTTTGGATTGAGCAGTTTGAAATCACTGTTTCTGTGGAATCTGCGAAAGGACATTTGGGGATGCTCTATAGAATACCCTGCAAAAGAAACAACCTCAGAGAGAAGCCAGAAGGAATCTTTCTGTGAACCTGCTCTGTGTTACGTGAATTCCACTCACACAGTTAAGCTTTTCTTTTAGTTGAACAGTACCATAACACTGTTTTTGTTTAGGATGCGAAGGGATATTCAGGAGTGAATTGAGGGTTATGGTGAGAAAGGAAACGTCTTCAGATAGAAACTGCAGAGAAGCTTTCTGAGGAGCTGCTTTGGGACGTGTGCATTCCACTCACAGAAATACACCTTTCTTCTCCTAGAGGATTCTGGAATCACTTTTGGAGGAAAAGCTATCAAGAGACATTCGGAAGTGTAGGGATGGCTATGGTGAAAAAGGAAGTATCCTCAGATAAAAAACTGGAAAGAATATTTCTGTGAAACTGCTTCATGTAAGATATGTCTATTCATCTCGCATAGTTAAAACCTTTCTTATGTTACACAGTTTTGAAATTCTGTCATGCACGGATCCGCGAAGGGACACTCGGGAGCACATTCTGGCATTCAGTGAAAGAGGAGATATCATCAGATAGGAACTAGAAAGAAGCTTTCTAAGAAACTACTTTGTGATGTATGCATTCCCCTCAGGGAGTAATACCTCTTTGCTCGCAAAGCAGCATTTGAACATTGCTCCTGTGAAACTGAAAAAGTGATATTTCGGAGCACACTGAGGAATATGGCGAATAGTGAAATATACTGAAATAAAATCGAGGAAGAAGCGTTCCAAGAATCTGCTCTCTCATATGTGCATTCAATTCTCAGAACTTATGCTTACTCTATGTTGCCCAGTTTCGAAATTCTGTCTTTGTAGAATTTGTTAAGGGATATTTAGTGATGCCCAGAGGCTTGTGGTGAGAAGGAAAACACCTTCTGATGAAACCAGCAGATTAAAATTCTGAGCAACTGCTTTGCGATGTGCGTATTAGTCTCGTAGATTTAAACCATTCTTTGGATTGAGCAGATTAAAATCACTGTTTTTGTGGAATGTGAGGGAGGACATTTGGGAACGATCCTTAGAACATGGAGAAAGAAATATCCTCAGGTAAAATCCAGAAGGAAGCTTTCTGTGAAACTACTCTGTGTCATCTTAATTCCTCTCATTCAGTTAAGCCTCACCTTACGTTGAGTAGTCTTATAACCCTGTGTATGTTTAGCATGTTACGGGATGTTTGAGAACACTGAGGCTTACGGTGAAAAAGGAAATAGGTTAAGACCGAAACTGGAGAGAAGCTTTCCGAGGAACTGCTTTGTGACTTGTGCATTCCACTCACAGAAATATACATTTCTTCTCCTAGAGAATTCCGGAATCCCTTTTGGATAAAATCTACCAAGAGACATCGGGATTATAGGGATGGCTATGGTGAAAAAGGAAATATACTCAGACAAATGTGGCAAGAAGATTTCTGTGAAACTACTCCGTGTTAGATGTATCTATTCATCTCGCATAGTTCAAACCTTTCTTATATTACGCTGTTGGGAGACTCCGTCATGCACAAATCCACAAAGGGACATTCAGGATCACATTCAGGCCAATGGTGATACAGGAGATATCTTCAGGTAAAAACTGGATAGAAGCTTTCTGAGAAACTACTTGTTATGTATGCATTCCACTCAGGGAGTTATACCTCTTTTCTCACAAAGCAGTGTTTAAACACTTTTCCTGTGTAACTGAAAAAGTGATATTTCTGAGCGCATTGTGGACTATGCCAAATAGTGAAATATACTGAAATAAAATCAAGAAACAAGTGTTTCAAGAACCTGCTCTCTGATATGTGCATTCACCTCACAGAATTTATGCTTACTCTATGTTGCCCAGTTTCGAAATTCTGTCTTTGAAGGATCTGTGAAAAGATATTTAGTGATGCCCAGAGGCTTGTCGTGAGCAAGGAAACATCATCCGATGAAACCTGCAGAGTAACTTTCTGAGCAACTGCTTCACGATGTGTGTATTCGTCTCATAGATTTAAACCGTTCTTTAGATTGAGCAGATTGAAATAATTGTTTTTCTGGAATCTGAGGAAGAACATTTTGGAATGATCCTAAGAACATGGAAAAAGAAATATCTTCAGGAAAAATCCAGAAGGAAGATTTTTGTGAAACTACTCTGTGTCATCTTAATTCCTCTTGCTTAGTTAAGCCTCTTCTTACGTTGACTAGTTTTATAACCCTGTGTATGTTTAGCGTGTGATGGGACATTCGGGAGCACTTTCATGTTTACGGTGAAAAAGGAAATATGTTCAGACCGAAACTGGAGAGAAGCTTTCCGAGGAACTGCTTTGTGACGTGTGTATTCCACTCACAGGAATATACCTTTCCTCTCCTAGAGGATTCCGGAATCCCTTTGGAGAAAAAGCTACCAAGAGACAGTCATGAGTACAGGGATGGCTACAGTGAAAAAGGAAATATCCTCAAACAAACCAGTAGAAAAGATTTCTGTGAAACTGCTTCGTGTTAGATATATCTATTCATCTCACGTAGTTCAAACCTTTCTTATTTTACGCAGTTTGGAAACTCGATCATGCACGAATCTATGAAGGGATATTTGGGAGCACTTTCAGGCCTAAGGTGAAAGAGGAGATATGTCCAGATAAAAATCGGATGGCATTTTTCTGAGAAACTACTTGTGATGTGTGCATGCCGCTCAAGGATTTATACCTCTTTTCTCACAAGGCAGTGTTTAAACACCGTTCCTGTGTAACCGAAAATGTGATATTTCAGAGCACATTGAGGACTATGCCAAATAGTGAAATATAATGAAATAAAATAGAGAAAGAAGCGTTCCAGGAATCTGCTCTCTGATATGTGCATTCACATAACAGAATTTATGTTACCCTATGTTGCACACTTTTGAAATTTTGACTTTGAAGAATCTGTGAAGGGATATTTAGTGA
>NW_012118243.1:419585-425160 GCF_000951035.1 Colobus angolensis palliatus
GCTTTGTTTACCTACTTAAGCCTCAGCAGTGGCGGGCACCCCTCCCCCAGCCTCGCTGCTGCCCTGCAGTTAGATCACTGCAGACTGCTGTGTTAGCAAGGAGGGAGGCTCTGCAGGCGTGGGACCCTCCCGGCCAGGCATGGGGTATATTCTCCTGGTGTGCCCGTTAGCCTACAACGCAGTATTGGGGTGAGAGTTACCCGACTTTCCAGGTGTTGTGTGTCTCAGTTCCCCTGGCTATGAAAAGGGATTCCCTTCCCCCTTGCACTTCCCAGGTGAGGTGATGCCTCGCCGTGCTTCAGCTCTCGCTGGTCGGGCTGCAACAGCTGACCAGCACCGATTGTCCGGCACTCACTAGTGAGATGACCCCAGTACCTCAGTTGAAACTGCAGAAATCACCGGTCTTCTGTGTCCTTCGCGCTGGGAGTTAGAGACTAGAGCTGTTCCTATTCGGCCATCTTGCTCCCGCAGCCCCGCAGTGTAACATTCTGAACAACTGCTTTGCGATGTGTGTATTCATCTCATAGATTTAAACCGTTCTTTGGATTGAGCAGATTGAAATCACTGTTTTTGTGGAATCTGAGGAAGGATATTTGGAAACGATTCTTAGAACATGGAGAAAGATATATCGTCAGGTAAAATCCAGGAGGAAGTTTCTGTGAAACAACACTGTGTCATCGTAATTACTCTTGCATAGAGAAGCCTCTCCTTACATTGAGTTGTTGTATAACCCTGTGTATGTTTAGCATGTGATGGGACATTCAGGAGGACTTTGAGGCTTACGTTGAAAAAGGAAATATGTTCACACTGAAACTGGAGAGAAGCTTTCCGAGGAAATGCACTGTAACATGTGCATTCCTCTCACAGTGTTATACCTCTATTCTCATACAGCGTCGGGGAATCCCTTTTGGAAAAACAGGTACCAAGTGATATTCGGGAGCATGTTCATGCCGATGATGAAAAGGGAAATAGCCTCAGACAAAACCTGGAAAGAAGCTTTCTAGGAAACAACTCTGTGATATGTATAATCATCTTACAGAGATAAAGGTTTCCTTACATTACACAGCTTGCAAACTGTCATGGACGGATCCACGAAGGGACTTTCAGGAGCAAACTCAGGACTATGGTGAAAAAGGAAATATCTTTACATAAAAACTGTAAAGAAGCTTTCTGTGAATCTGATTTTTTCTATGTTTATTCTTCTCACATTAATGAAACTTTCTTTACATTACTCAGCTTGGAAACTCCCTCGTGGATGGATCCACGAAGGGATATTTCGCATCATTTTCAGGCCTGTGATCAAATACGAAATATGGTCAGATAAAAACTGGAGAGAAGCTTTGTGAGAAACTTCTTGGTGATGTGTGAATTCCACTCAGGGAGTTTTAATGTTCTTCTCAAAAGGCACAGTTTGAACACTGTTCCTGTAAAACCAAAAGAGAGATATTCGGAACATATTGAAGACTATGGCAAAAAGTGAAATGTCGTCCAATAAAAAACAGAAAGAAGCCCTCGAAGAAACAGCTCTCTGACATGCCGATATGTTTCACAGGGTTAAAGCTTACCCTACATTTCTCAGTTTGAAAGTCAGGCTCTGAGGCTTCTGTGAAGGGATAGTATGTGGCAACCGGAGACCTGTGTCGAGCAAGGAAATATCTCCAATCGAAAATTGCAGAGAAGCTTTTTGAGAAACTGCTTGGTGATGTGTGCATTCCACTCAGGGGGTTTTAATGTTCTTCTCATAAGTCATAGTTTGAACACTGTTCCTGTAAAACCAAAAGAGTGATATTTGGAGCACATTGAAGACTATGGCAAAAAGTGATATGTCATCCAATGAAAAAGAGAAAGAAGAACTCGAAGAAATTGCTCTCTGACATGACGATCTTTTCACAGGGTTAAAGAGTACTCTACATTTCTCAGTTTGAAAGTCGGACACTGAGGTTTCTGCAAAGGAGTAGTATGTGGCAACCAGAGGCCTGTGTCAAGCAAGGAAATGTCTCCCATCAAAAATTGGAGAGAAGCTTTCTGCGCAACTCTTTTGGGATGTTTGTGTTCATCTCAAAGAGTTAAATCATTCTTTGGATTGAGCAGTTTGAAATCACTGTTTCTGTGGAATCTGAGAAAGGACATTTTTAGACTCTCTTTAGAATATCCTGAAAAAGATATAACCACAGAAAGAAACCAGAAGGAAGCTTTCTGTGAAACTACTCTGTGTCAGGTGAATTCTGCTCACAGAGTTAAGCTTCTCTTTTCACTGAGTCGTATTATAACCCTGTTATTGTTCAGACTGAGAAGAGATATTCAGGAGCGATTTCAGGGTTACGGTGAGAAAGGAAACGTCTTCAGATAGAAACTGGAAATAAGCTTTCTGAGCAGCTGCTTTGTGATGTGTACATTCAACTCACAGAAATATGCCTTTCTTCTCCTAGAGGATTTCAGAATCCCTTTTGGAGAAAAAGCTACCAAGAGACATTCGGGAGTATAGGGAGGGCTATGATGAAAAAGGAAGTATCCTCAGAACAACCTGGAAAGAACATTTCTGTGAAACTGCTTCGTGTTAGATACATCTATTCATCTCACATAGCTCAAACCTTTCTTATATTACGCAGTTTGGAAACTCCGTCATGCACAAATCCGTGAAGGGATATTCGGGACCACATTCAGGTCTATGGTGAAAGAGGAGATATCTTCATATAAAAACTAGATAGAAGCTTTATGAGAAACTACTTGTGATGCATGCATTCTGCTCAGGGAGTTATACTTCTTTTCTCACAAGGCAGTGTTTAAACACTATTCCTGTGTAACCGAAAACGTGATACTGCCGAGCACACTGAGGACTATGGCAAATAGTGAAATATACTGAAATAAAATCGAGAAAGAAGTGTTCCAACAATCTCCTCTCTGATATGTGCATTCACTTCACAGAATTTATGCTTACTCTATGTTGCCCATTTTCCAAATTCTGTCTTTGAGGAATCTGTGAAGGGATATTTAGTGACGCCCTGAGGCTTGTGGTGAGCAAGGAAACATCTTCCAATGAAACTTGCAGAGTAACTTTCTGAGCAACTGCTTTGCGATGTGTGTATTCGTCTCATAGATTTAAACCGTTCTTTGTATTGAGCAGAATGAAATCACTGTTTTTGTGGAATCAGAGGAAGGACATTTGGGAACGATCCTTAGAACATGGAGAAAGAAATATCTTCAGGTAAAATCCAGAAGGAAGCTTTCTGTGAAACTACTCCATGTCATCTTAATTTCTCTTGCTTAGTTAAGCCTCTGCTTACGTTGAGTTGTTTTATAACCCTCTGTATGTTTAGCGTGTGGTGGGACATTGGGAAGCATTTTGAGGCTTATGGTGAAAACGGAAATATGTTGAGACCGAAACTGGAGAGAAGCTTTCCGAGGAACTGCTTTGTGACGTGTGTATTCCATTCACAGTGTTATTCCTCTCTTCTCATACAGCATCGGGGAAACCCTTTTGGAGAAGCAGGTACCAAGTGATATTCGGGAGCATGTTGATGCTGATGATGAAAAGGGAAATAATTTCAGACAAAATCTGGAAAGAAGCTTTCTAGGAAACTACTCTGTGACATGTGTAGTCATCTCACATAGATAAAGATTTCCTTACATTACACAGCTTAAAAACTGTCATGGACGGATCTACGAACGGACTTTCGGGAGCACAATCAGGTCTACGGTGAAAAAGGAAATATCTACAGATAAAAACTGGAAAGAAGCTTTCTGTGAATCTACTTTTTTACATGTTGATTATTCTCACATAGATGAAGCTTTTCTTACATTACACAGCTTTGAAACTCCCTCGTTGATGGATTCACAAAGGGATATTTGGGATCACATTCGGACCTATTGTCAAATAGGAAATATAGTCCGATAACAACTGGAGAGAAGCTTTCTGAGAAACTGCTTGGTGATGTGTGCATTCCACTCAGGGAGTTTTAACATTCTTCTCATGAGGCACATTTTGAACATTGTTCCCGTAAAACAAAAACTGTGATATTCGGAGCACATTGAAGACTATGACAAAAAGTGAAATCTCGTCCAGTAAAAAACAGAAAGAAGCACTGAAAGAAACTATTCTCTGACATGCCCATTCTTTTCACAGGGTTAAAGCTTACTCTACATTTCCCAGTTTGAAAGTCAGCCTCTGAGCGTTTTTCAAAGGAATAGTAAGTGGCAACCGGAGGCCTGTGTCAAGCAAGGAAATGTCTCCCATCGAAAATTGGAGAGAAGCTTTCTGCGGAACTCTTTTGTGATGTTTGCGTTCATCTCGAAGAATTAAATCATTGTTTGGATTGAGCAGTTTGAAATCACTGTTTCTGTGGAATCTGAGAAAGGACATTTGGAGACGCTCTTTAGAATACCCTGAAAAAGACATAACCTGAGAGAGACACCAGAAGGAAGGTTTCTGTGAACCTGCTCTGTGTCACGTGAATTCCGCTCACACAGTTAAGCTTCTCTTTTCACTGAGCGGTATCATAATACTGTTTTTGTTCAGGCTGCGAAGGGATATTCAGGAACCATTTGAGGGTTATGTTGAGAAAGGAAACGTCTTCAGATAGAAACTGGAGAGAAACTTTGTGAGGAGCGGCTTTGTGACTTCTGCATTCCACTCACAGAAAAATACCTTTCTTCTCCTAGAGGATTCCGGAATCCCTTTTGGTGAAAAAGCTACCAAGAGACATTCAGGAGTATAGGTGCAGGTATGGTGAAGAAGGAAATATCCTCAGACAAAACTGGAAAGAAAATTTATGTGAAACTGCTTCGTGATAAGTTTATCTATTCATCTCGCATAATTCAAACGTTTTTAATAGTACGCAGTTTGGAAACTCCATCATGCACAAATCCGTGAAAGGACATTTGGGAGCACATTCAGGCCTACGGTGAAAGAGGAGATATCTTCAGATGAAAACTGGAGAGAAGCTTTCTGATAAACTACTTGTAATGTGTGCATTCCCCTCAGGGATTTATACCTCTTTACTCACAAATCAGTGTTTAAACACTATTCCTGTGTATCCAAAAAAGTAATATTTCGGAGCACACTGAGGACTATGGCAAATAGTGAAATATACTACAATAAAGTCGAGAAAGAGGCATTTCAAGAATCTGCTCTCTGATATGTGCATTCCCTTCACAGAATTTATGCTTACTCTATGTTGCCCAGTTTCAAAATTCTGTCTTTGAAGAATCTGTGAAGGGATATTTAGTGACGCCCGGAGGCTTGTGGTGAGCAAGGAAACATTTTCTGATGAAATCTGCAGAGTAACTTTCTGAGCAACTGCTTTGTGATGTGTGTATTTGTCTCATAGATTTAAACCATTCTTTGGATTGAGCAGATTGAAGTCACTGTTTTTGTGGAATCAGAGGAAGGACATTTGGGAACGATCCTTAGAACATGGAGAAAGAAATATCCTCGATAGAGCAAGATGGCCGAATAGGAACAGCTCCAGTCTCCAACTCCCAGCGTGAAGGACACAGAAGACCGGTGATTTCTGCATTTTCAACTGAGGTACTGGGGTCATGTCACTAGTGAGTGCTGGACAATTGGTGCTGGTCA
>NW_012118243.1:430072-434649 GCF_000951035.1 Colobus angolensis palliatus
AAAAAAAAAAAAAGAAATATCCTCAGGTAAAACCCAGAAGGAAGGTTTCTGTGAATCTACTCTGTGCCATCTTAATTCCTCTCACGTAGTTAAGCCTGTCCTTACGTGGAGTTGTTTTATAACCCTGTGTATGTTTAGCCTGTGATGGGACATTCAGGAGCACTTTTAGGCTTATGGTGAAAAAGGAAATATGTTCAGACCAAAACTGGAGAGAAGCATACCGAGGAATTCCTTTGTGACGTGTGCATTCCACTCACAGTGAACTATATTCCACTCAGTAGAACTATGTACTACTGAGTGTGTTCGGCTTTCTTGTGACATAGTTTCAGTGATGAAAAAATCATTGTCATACAGTAGGCAAACTAGCAAATGTCTGAGTGTATGAGTGAGACAGCAATATAAGTATAAAATGAGACTTCATTCACATACAGCGTTGCAGAAACCCTTTTGGAGAAACAGGTACCAAGTGATATTCGGGAGCATGTTGATATCGATGATGAAAAGGGAAATAGCCTCAGACAAAACCTGGAAAGTAGCTTTCTAGGAAACTACTCTGTGATATGTGTAATCATCTCACAAAGATAAAGGTTTCCTTACATTACACAGCTTGAAAACTGTCATGGACGGATCCATGAAGGGACTTTCGGGAGCATACTGAGGACTATGGTGAAAAAGGAAATATCTTCAGATAAAAACTGGAAAGAAAGCTTTTTGTCAATCTGCTTTATTCTATGATTAATCTTCTCACATAGATGAAGCTTTCTTTACATTTCACAGCTTGGAAACTCCCTTGTGGTTGCATACACGAAGGGGTATTAGGAATCACATTTGGGCCCACATTTTTATCCTCAGGTAAAATCCAGAAGAAAGCTTTATGTGAAGCTATTCTGTGTCATCCTAATTTCTCTCGCTTAGTTAAGCCTCTCCTTACTGATTTGTTTTTCTAAGACAACCAGAGCGAGCACAAAAGAACCAGCGAGTGTGCAACAGTAGGGGCAAACCTGCAAATTTATTTTTGGTCACCTAGCTTCAGGGAAGAAAGTGGGTAAGAGAGGTCTGTTGGCCTCCGGTAAAGGAGGCCATGAGAGTCACCCCGTGGAGCTCTCAGACGGAGTTCCTAATGCAGTCACGACGGGAGTGGGGGTCAGGGAAGTCCTCCCGAGAGGCTCACCCTGAGCGGCTTTTCTAGGAGTGGGAGGGCAATAGGCGGGGCACAGGCGTGTCGGGGTGTTCCATAGGGGAGATCAGGTAAATCCTGGTCTCTTCGGATTGATGTCACCTGGCGCATGCCGGTTGGTCTGCACCTTTCCGGGCACCGGCTGCATTTTCACACTCGTGGGAAAAGTTGGTGATGAAGGACCCGGAAGTGTGCCATCTTGCCTCTGTTTATGCAAACAGTCCAACCTTTTATTGATAATAGTCATAAGGGGCACCGTGGTCTGTCTGTCTACTTCTTGCTGTTAAGGGGCGTCGTTCAGTTTGCGGCCTATGGTTGGTAATTGGACGTACGGATGAAAAATAAAATAAGGCACAGTATTAGTATAGGAATGAGAAATGGAAGCATTTGTTGGAATATGTGCAAAACCCAGAAGGAAGGTCCCGGCAAGGTTGGGGTATTAAGGTTCTGTATTTCAGTTTTTTATTTTATTTAAAGTTTGAATGTTAGTGTCTACTAGGCCTGACTTGCTAACATAATAGCAGCACTCTTCTCCAAGGAAGAGACAAGTGCCTACTTTTTCCGCTGTAAGCAAGTCTAGGGCTCGCCTGTTTTGGGCAGCTACCTGGGCTATTGAGGTATTTCGGTGCTGCAGGGAGGCCAGGATTTCAGCTGATTCCAATAACTAGACGGAGGAAAACAGCCCGTTTTTGTAAGCGATTGTCAGGAGGGTGTTGCTGCAGTGTCAGTTCGACTAGTTCAGCCTTGCTATACAGGGTGAGGCTGGGCACTAAGGATACTGGGACACAGAGAGATTGAGATTGAGTTGTGACAGTTTGGTTAAAGGTTTTAGAAAGGGACCCCTTGCACCAGAAATAGCCTCCAATCGGGGCTGTTTGGCCTCCATTGGGCACCTGAGTATGATTACCCCAGGATGAATTTGGGGTTGAATAACAAAAAGGAAGGATTGGGCTATTTGGATTTTGGTATATTGGAGCCTGGAGTGTGAGTAAATTGTGAAACGTTTCACCACTTGTGTTGAAGGCCATGGGCAGGGGGCTGCCACTGGGGGGGGCCTTCTAAAGGCTCACAGAAGAAGCAATGGGAGAGATTGGTTATATTCACAGTGTAGGTTAAGTTTAGCCCTTGGTGGATAAGTGTGAGCCATGAGAAGGCATCTCTATTGTCTGGAGAGATGTTTGACAGCCTTAAGGAAGACAACTGGCAGAACTATGTACTACTGAGTGTGTTCGGCTGTCTTGTGACAAAGTTTCAGTGATGAAAGCATCATTGCCATACAGTAGGTGGACTAGCAAAGGTCTGAGTGTATGAGTGTGACAGCAATATAAGTATAAAATGAGACTTCATTTTCAGTGTAGTCGCAGAGTGTCCCTTGCCACTGAAGATGTTCAATGAAGGTTAGAAGACAGGAGAACCACTTCTCTGGACTATTGTCTAGAGGTAGATATGGGTCTGGGGTTATGTATTGAAAGTCTGATAGGTTTATGTAGAGGATGGTGGAAAAGCGATCTAAGCACCAGGGGTTGGGGAGCATGAGATAGTCAAGGAAGTTTTGTAAGTTTGAGGCGAGTGGGGGAAAGTTGAACTAATGTCCACTGATTGTTCTTGGTGGGGGCCCTTTTTAGGTGGGAAATATGAATCCAATGCGTGTGTCCTAGGAGTTTTGCTGCTGTATGTGTAGACAGGAGGACAGTGTATAGGCCTTTCCACCTGGGATGTAAGTTTTGGCTTGGATATCTTTTATGTATACTTGGTCTCCGGGACTAAGGGAGAGATGTGGGTTGTAGACGTCTGTTGGAGGAGGGTGTGCTAACTCAGCATGTTGTCTTAGGAGTTGTCTGAGCAGAGTGAGATATGGGAGGTAGTTCACCAAAGGGGCGGGCGGGGAAGGTATTTGCTGGTGGGTTAAGGGCCATCCATAGACTAATTCGAACGGACTAAGGCCTGTTGGGCTTCGAGGTGCTGCCTGCAGCTGGGTCAGCGCTAAGGGAAGGAGAGTTGGCCACGACTGCCGGGTTTCGATTGAGAGTTTGGTGAGCTGTTGTTTGATGAGTCCGTTAGCCTTTTCCACCTTACCAGAAGACTGAGGCGTCTAAGGGATGTGGAGTTTCCAAGTGATGTGTAGGAGGGCTGCCATCTGTTGGACTACCTTAGAGATGAATGCTGGACCATTGTCGGATTGAAGAGTGACCAGGAGGCCAAACCTAGGAATAATATGTTCAGTGAGTATAGAGGCAACAATGTTAGCGGTTTCTCCTGTGGTAGGATAGGCCTCTATCCACCCTGAAAAGTGTCCACAAGGGTTAAGAGGTAATTGAATTTTCTTGTCTTGGCATATGTGTGAAACCAATTTGCCAATCTTCACCTGGTTGGTGTCCTCTGAGTTGATGGCTGGGATGGGGTTTACGCAATGTGCCTTGAGGATTTGCATTTAGGCAGGTAGAGAACTGCTGGTTGATTGTAAGTAAGTGTTTTTGTAGTGTTGGACAGTGGAGGAGGGGATTTAGAAAATTGTATAAGGCTTTGGGTCCTATATGTAAAGAATTATGTATGTCTGTTAGAATGGTATGGAGCTGTGTTTCAGGAATGACTAATTTGTCATTAATATATATACAGTCACCTGTAGTTAGTTTGGCTGTTGGATTTTGTAATAGCTTAGCCTTTTCTTCCTGAGAGTGATTAGGGGCATACTGGGGGGAGAGAAAACAGACAGAAGGAGGCTTAGGGGTGGAAAATCCGACTGCTGACTTGGCAGTGACGTCAGCAAAATTGTAGCCAGCTGCTACCGTGTTAGATGAAGTTTGGTGACCTTTACAATGTATAATGGCTACCTTGGAAGGTGCTGATAGTGCATCTAGTAGTTTGAGTATTTGGTTTTTGTTAATAATAGGGTTACCGCCATTGGTTAAAAACCCTCTCTCCTTCCAGATGACCGAACGGTTGTGTGCAATTAGAAAAGCATATTTAGAATTTGTGTATATGTTTACAGTTTTTCCTTTTGGTAGTAGGAGTGCCATTGTTAGTGCAGTGAGTTCTGCCTGCTGTGATGTCATCCCCTGTGGTAGGGGTTTTGCCTCTAAAACTGTGGAGAAGTTAACTACTGCGTATCCTGCCTGTCTGTTTCCTTGAGGGTTGATAAAGGAGCTGCCATCCACAAATAGCGTTAGTTGTGCATTCTGATGGGGCTGGTCATGCAAGTGTAGGAGGCTGGGGGGTTGAGCATCCAGGACCTCAGGACAAAAATCTCTAGTATGGGGTGTTTTAAGAGGGTCTGGCAGTAAAGTGGCTGGATTTAGAGAGGAGCTGACTTCTAAAGTAACAGTGGGGTCTTCTATGAATAAGAGATGGAAAAGTTGGAGCCAGGATGGAGTTAGGTGACTAATACTTTTATGAGAGATGA
>NW_012118243.1:434699-440415 GCF_000951035.1 Colobus angolensis palliatus
TCAGGACAGGAATGTTTAGTATGGGGTGGTTTAAGAGGGTCTGGCAGTAAAGTGGCTGGATTTAGAGAGGAGCAGACTTCTAAAGTAACATTGGGGTCTTCTATGAATAAGAGATGGAAAAGTTGGAGCCAGGATGGAGTTAGGTGACTAATACTTTTATGAGAGATGAGATCCTGAAGGCGGTGTGTGGAGAGGACTATTAGGTTACTACCTCTAATGAGTTTGTTTGCTTCCTGGGTCAGGCAGGGTGCCACTGCTAATGCACACAGACAGGGTTGCCAGCCTTGTACAGTTGGGTCTAGTTGTTTGGATACATAGGCCACAGGGCGGTGGGTGCTGCTGACTGGCTGGGCTAAATGACAAACTGCCACTTTCTGCCTTTCATCTGTAAAGAGTTGGAAGGGACACTGGAAATCAGGCAGTGAAAGAGTGGGTTGTGAGAGAAGGCAAGCTCTTAAGCGGGTGAAATGAATCGAGATTAACTTAGGGTTGGACAAAGGCCCATGTGGGGTTTCTTTAACTGCGGCATATAAAGGTTTGGCTAAGATTCCAAAATTGGGGATCCAATGTCTGAAGAAGCCTATTAGACCTAGGAAGGATTGAATTTATTTTGCATTTTGAGGGGGAAGAATGTTATGTATTAGGGCCATGCGTTCGGTAGTTAGTGACAGGGTTGTTGGGGTGATTTCAATTCCTATGTATGTGACGGTTTGGCAAGAAATTTGGGCCTTGTGTTTAGATACTCTATAACCTAATGAGCCTAAATGGTTGAGGAGAGTTGCAGTGTCTAGAAGAGTCTTGTTTGGTAGGGCTACAGATGAGGAGATCATCCACATACTGCAGAAATTTGCTATTAGTGAGAGGGCAGGAGGCAATGTATTTTGCTAAGGCCTGACCAAAGAAATGGGGGCTGTCCCGGAACCCTTGTGGGAGGACTGTCCACATGAGTTGAGTGGAGATATGTGTGTCTGGGTCCTCCCATGTGAAAGCAAAAAGGAACTGGCAGTCTGTGTGTAGGGGTATGGTAAGGAAAGCACCCTTAAGGTCTACCACAGTAAAATAAGTAGAATTGGTGGGGATATGGGACAGAAGGGTGTAAAGGTTGGGAACTCCAGGGTGCGTTGGACGGATAGTCTCATTGTCAAGCTGAAGATCCTGTACTAACCTATACATTCCATCGGCCTTCTTAACTGGAAGTATTGCAGTGTTACAGGGGGAATGTGTGCGGACAAGTATATGTTGGCTAAGTAGTCATGTGATAATAGGCTTTAAACCTTGTAGATGTGTTGGAGAGAGAGAGAATTGGGGGTGGTTTGGGAAACGGGTGGGATCTTTGAGCTTGACAAGAACTGGTGGGTGGTGGGCAGCTATGACCGGGGTGGATGTGTCCCACACTTGAGGGTGTACAGAAATAGGGAACATGGGGGGTGGGGGCGATGAAGGAGGAGCATGTGCGCCTGCACAAAGCATGAGCAACAGGTCGTGAGGGGGTTGAAGGGGAGTGGATGGGTTGGTGGGAATGTATATGGAGGCCTTTAAGATGCTCAGGATGTCTCGGCCTCGTAAGGGGGTAGCGCATGGGGATATAATGAGGAACGAGTGCGCAAAGTAGTTGTTGGCCAGGCAGCAATTAAGGAGTGGAGTTTTTGGTGGATTGGGTGGCTTTCCGTCTACTCCTACTACAGAGATATTGGATGGAAGGCTAGGTCCAGAGAAGGATGGCAAAACAGAATAGATAGCCCTGCTATCTATTAAAAAATTAATTATCTTACCCGCTACCAGGAGAGTTACCCGCGGCTTGGCAAGGGTGATGGGGGTCTCTGAGTCTTGGCACCTTCAGTGGTTGTCGTCCAGATGTAGGAGCAGTAAGGAGCTCCCAGGATCCTGGGAAAGGGGTTAACGTGGAGACACGGCACCTGTTGTTCTCAGGTTGGGGCAATCAGACTTCCAGTGTCCTCCCTGTTGGCAAGCAGGGCAAGGGGTTGCTGGTGGATGAGGGTTAGGACATTCACTGGCCCAATGTCCTGATGCCTTGCACTTATAGCAAGGCTGCGTTGGGGCTCGGGGAACTTGCGGACACCTGTTGGCATAGTGTCCTGCCTTGCCGCACTTATAGCAGGCTCCTTTTGTAGCCTTGGAGTCTGCAGGGTGTGTGCTCTCTGGCCCGGGGTTACGACTGGGCTTTAAAGCTGCTGCTAGGAGCTGTGCTTTCTGTTTAAGGCGAGCCTGTCACTGTGCTTCAGCTGTCTCCTCTCTGGAGTTATAGACCTTAAAGGCTAATTTAACCAGATCTTCTATTGGTGCCTGAGGACCATCCTCTACGCTTTGAAGTTTTTTACGGATGTCAGGTGCTGATTGAGAAATGAAATAAGACGCCAAAATGGTGGCCTCTGTGGGGGAGGGTGGATCTAACTGGGTATATTGGGTTAGAACCTCAGTCAGCCTATTTAAGAATGTGGCTGGATTTACTTCTGGATTTTGAACAATTTTTTTTTAATTTGTTAAAATATACGGTTTTGTTTGAGGCTGCTTGCATACCAGCCAACAAACACTAAACCGTTATGTCTCACTTATGGCGCCCAGGCTGGCCTGCTTGGTATTTCCAGTCTGGGTCTGCCGAGGGGACTGCTTGCTCCCCTAGTGGGATGGCAGCATCAGTTAAATGTAGTTGGTTGGCATGCTGCCTGGTGACTGTTAGGATGCGCTCTTGCTCCTCAGGGTTTAGGGTGGAGGTTAGGATAACCTGGAGGTCATGCCAAGTTACATCATAGGCCTGACAAAGGTATCTAAATTCCTTTATGTATATGGTAGGCTTCGCTGTGAAATCACCTAAACGCTTCTCAATTTTGGAAAGATCGGCCAGTGAAAAAGGGACATGTACTCTGACTACCCCCTCCACCCCAGCTACCTCTTGCAAAGGTGGTAACACTGTAGGAGAGTGTGGGGCAGGAGTGAGGGCATCAGCAGGGCACTTAGAGGGATGTGGGCAGAGACAGGAGACTCCAGACAGCCAGTTGGGGGCCCCGAAGGAGGCATGGGACCAAGTGGGTTACTAGTAGATAAGGAAGAGGAGGGAGGAGTCTGGACGGAGGGAGGAGGAGAAGTGTAGGGCAGAAGTGAGGAAAACCCTAGGTCCTCTGACTGAAGAGAAAGGAATGAAGACTCCTCTTTTTCACGTTCCTGTGAGCTGGCGTCCTTGGCTAGCATAACTTCACCCAAAGTGCACCAGCTACACAGTTCGGGACAAGAGCGTAAGGCCCAAAAGCCTTGTATGTATGTAATTTCGGACCACTTGCCTAGACGCTGGCAGAAATTGCTGAGGTCAGTCAGAACATTGCAGTCTACAGTGCCCTCTGGTGGCCACTGAGACTGATTGTCTAGTTGGTGTCGGGGACACACGACAGTGGAAAGGAAAATTAACTGCTTCCTCCTACGGTCTTGTTCGAGCTCTAAGGTTTTTAAATTGGCTTGGAGGCACCCTAAGGGGGTGCTTTTGGAAATTTGGACTGGGGATTTCCCATATGTTTCCTCTTTACTTACACAATGGACACAATGGAAATGGAAGTGGATCTCTGCGTGGCTTCAAAGCGTCCTTTGGAACCAGCAGAGACAGACTGGAGGCTCTTGGAGCCAAGGTGGAGATTACCTTGAGGTGGATGTCTCCGTCCTGAAAGGGTCTCCCGAGCCACTTGGTGGCTCAAAAGTGGGCCTCGGATCTGTGCAGGATCCTTGGCCAAGGGAGGTAAAGAGGAGATAAGGGCACTTACCCCAGAGAGACCACGAGAGTGAGGGAAGCGGGTCTCAGGTCCTGGTTGGTCCGCAGCATGGAAGGAGGAGGAGGAAGCTCCCCGGACCCTGGGGGCCGTGAGGAGGGGTCTTCTCCCAGGTTGGGCACCAACTGATTTGTTTTCCTAAGATCACCAGAGCAAGCACAAAAGAACCAGCAAGTTGGCAAGGGTAGGAGCAAAACTGCAAATTTATTTATGATCACCTAGCTTAAGGGAAGAAGGTGGGTAGGCAGAGGTCTGTCAGCCTCTGGCAAAGGAGACCAAGAGAGTCGCCCCGTGGAGCTCTTGGACGGAGATCGTAATGCAGTCCCGACAGGAGTCGGGGACTGGGAAGTATGCGTGAGACGCTCACTGGGAGCAGCTTTTCTAGGATTGGGAGCACAATAGGCGGGGCACAGGCGTGTCGGGGCGTTTTGTAGGTGTGAACAGGTAAATCTTGCTCTTTTCGAATTGACATCACCTGGCGCATGCCTGCTTGATCTGCACCTTCACGGGCGCCATCTGCAATTTCACGTGTGTCGGAAAAGTTGATGATGAAGAACCCGGAAGTATGGCATCTTCCCTCCGGTGCTCCAAACACTTACGTTGAGTAGTTTTATAACCCTGTGTATGTATAGCATGTGATGGGACACTCAAGAACACTTTGAGGCTTATGGTGAAAAAGGAAATATGTTCAGACCGAAACTGAAGAGAAGCTTCCTGAGCAACTTCTTTGTGATGTGTGCATTCCAGTCACCGTGTTATACCTCTCTTCTCATACAGCATCGAGGAAACCCTTTTGGAGAAACCGGTACCAAGTGATATTAGGGAGCATGTTGATGCCGATGATGAAAACGGAAATAGCCTCAGACAAAACGTGGAAAGAAACTTTCTAGGAAACTACTCTGTGATATGTGTAATCATCTCAAAGAGAAAAAGCTTTCCTTACATTACACAGCTTGAAAACTGTCATGGACGGATCCACGAAGGGACTTTAGGGGGCACACTCAGGACTATGGTGAAAAAGGAAATATCTTCAGCTAAAAACTGGAAAGACGCTTTCTGTGAATCTGCTTTTGTCTATGTTTATTCTTCTCAAAGAGATGAAGTTTTCTTTACATTTCACAGCTTGGAAACTCCCTCGTGGTTGGATCCACGAAAGGATATTTGGGATCACATACGGGCCTATGGTCAAATAGGAAATAGAGTAAGATAAAAACTGGAGAGAAGCTTTCAGAGAAACTACTTGGTGATGTGTGCATTTCACTCAGGTAGTTTTAATGTTCTTCTCATAAGGCACAGTTTGAACAGTTTTCCTGTAAAACCAAAAGAGTGATGTTCAGAGCATATTGAAGACTAGGGGAAAAAGTGAAATGTCATTGAATAAAAAACAGAAAGAAGCACTCGAAGAAGCTACTCTCTGACATGCCCATTCTTTTCACAGAGTTAAAATTTACTGTACATTTCCGAGTTTGAAAGTCGGCCTCTGAGGATTCTGTGAAGGGATATTAAGTGGCAACCAGAGACCTGTGTCGAGCAAGCAAATGTCTCCCATTGAAAATTGGAGAGAAGCTTTCTGCACAACTCTTTTGTGACGTTTGTATTCTTTTCAAAGAGGTAAATCATTGTTTGGATTGAGCAGTTTGAAATCACTGTTTCTTTGGAATCTGAGAAAGGACACTTGGAGATGCTCTTTAGAATACCCTGCAAAAGAAATAAACTCAGAGAGAAACCAGAAGGAATCTTTCTGTGAAGCTGCTCTGTGTCACGTGAATTCCGCTCACACAGTTAAGATTCTCTTTTCAAGATCAACAAAATTGACAGACCACTAGCAAGACTAATAAAGAAGGAAATAGAGAAGAATCAAATAGACGCAATTAGAAATGATAAAGGGGATATCACCACCGACCCCACAGAAATACAAACTACCATCAGAGAATACTATAAAC
>NW_012118243.1:442415-454051 GCF_000951035.1 Colobus angolensis palliatus
TCACACCAGTTAGAATGGCAATCATTAAAAAGTCAGGAAACAACAGGTGCTGGAGAGGATGTGGAGAAATAGGAACACATTTACACTGTTGGTGGCATTGTAAACTAGTTCAACCATTATGGAAAACAGTATGGCGATTGCTCAAGGATCTAGATCTAGTTGTGCCATATGACCCAGCCATCCCACTTCTGTGTATATACCCAAAGCATTACAAATCATGCTGCTATAAAGACACATGCACATGTATGTTTATTGCGGCACTATTCACAATAGTGAAGTCTTGGAATCAACCCAAATGTCCATCCGTGACAGACTGGATTAAGAAAATGTGGCACATATACACCATGGAATATTATGCAACCATAAAAAAGGATGAGTTTGCGTCCTTTGTAGGGACATGGATGCACCTGGAAACCATCAAACTTAGCAAACTATCACAAGAACAGAAAACCAAACACCGCATGTTCTCACTCATAGGTAGGAACTGAACAATGATATCACTTAGACTCGGGAAGGGGAACATCACACATCAGGGCCTATCATGGGGTGATGGGGGAGGGATTGCATTGGGAGTTAGACGAGATATAAATGACGAATTGATGCGTGCTGACGAGTTCATGGGTGCAGCACACCAGTTGGCACAAGTATACATATGTAACAAACCTGCACGTTATGCACATGTACCCTAGAACTTAAGTATAATAAAAAAAAAAAGATTCCCTTTTCATTGAGCAGTATCATAACACTGTTTTTCTTTAGACTACGAAGGGATATTCAGGAGTGATTTGAGGTTTACGGTGAAAAAGGAAACGTCGTCAAATAGAAACTGGAGAGAAGCTTTGTGAGGAGCTGCTTTGTGCCGTGTGCATTAAACTCACAGAAATATACCTTTCTTCTCCTAGAGTATTCCGGAATCCATTTTGGAGAAAAAGCTGCCAAGAGACATTCGGGAGTATAGGGACGGCTATGGTGAAAAAGGAAATATCCTCAGACAAAACTGGAAAGAGGATTTACGTGAAACTGCTTCGTGTTAGATATACCTATTCATCTCGCATAGTTCAAACCTTTCTTATATTATGCAGTTTGGAAACTCCGTCATGCATGAACCCGTGAAGGGACATTTGGGAACACATTCAGGCCCACGGTGAAGGAGGAGTTATCTGCAGATAAAAACTGGATAGAAGTTTTCTGAGAAACTACTTGTGATGTATGCATTCCACTCAGGGAGTTATACCTCTTTTCTCACAATGCAGTGTTTAAACACTCTTCCTGTGTAACCGAAAAAGTGATGTTTCGGAGTGCATTGAGGACTATGGCAAACAGGGAAATATTCAGAAATAAAATAGAGAAAGAAGCGTTTCAAGAATCTGCTCTCTAACATGTGCATTCACTTCACAGAATTTTTGCTTACTCTATGTTGCCCAGTTTCGAAATTCTGTCTTTGAAGAATCTGTGAAGGGATATTTAGTGACGACCGGAGGCTTGTGGTGAGCAGGGAAACATCTTCCAATGAAACATGCAGAGTAAGTTCCTGAGCAATGCTTTGCGATGTGTGTGATCGTCTCCTAGATTTAAACTGTTCTTTGAATTGAGCAGATTGAAATTGCTGTTTTTCTGGAATCTGAGGAAGGACATTTGAGAACAATCCTTAAAACTTGGAGAAAGAAATATCCTCAGGTAAAATCCAGAAGGAAGCTTTCTGTGAAACTACTCTGTGTCGTCTTATTTCCTCTCACTTAGTTAAGCCTCTCCTTACGTTGAGTACTTGTATAACACTGTGCATGCTTAGCGTGTGATGGGACATTCGGGAGGACTTTGAGGCTTATGGTGAAAAAGGAAATACGTTCAGACCGAAACTGGAGGGAAGGTTTCCGAGGAACTGCTTTGTGACATGTGCATTCCACTCACAGTGTTATACCTCTCTTCTCATACGGCGTCAGGGAAACCCTTTTGGAGAAACAGGTACCAAGTGATATTCGGGGGCATGTTGATGCCGATGATGAAAAGGGAAATAGCCTCAGGCAAAACCCGAAAAGAAGGTTTCTAGAACACTACTCTGTGACATGTATAATCATCTCACAGAGATAAAGGTTTCCTTACATTACACAGCTTGAAAACTGTCATGGACGGACCCACGAAGGGACTTTTGAGATCACACTCAGGACAATGGTGAAAAAGGAAATATCTTCAGATAAATTCTCGAAAGAAGCTTTCTGTGAATCTGCTTTTTTCTATTTTTATACTTTTCTCAGAGATGAAGCTTTCTTTACATTATGCAGCTTGTAAACCCCCTCGTGGATCGATTCACGAGGGGATATTTGAGATCGTATTCAGGCCTACGGTCAAATTGGAAATAGAGTCAGATAAAAACTGGAGAGAAGCTTTCTGAGAAACTGCTTGGTGATGTGTGCATTCCACTCAAGGAGTTTTAATGTTCTTCTCATAAGGCACAGTTTGAACACTGTTCCTGTGTAACAAAAGAGTGATATTTGGAGCATATTGAAGACTATGGCAAAAAGTGAAATGTCGTCCAATTAAAAACAGAAAGAAGCAATGGAAGAAACTGCTCTCTGACATGCCCATTCTTTTCACAGGGTTAAAGCTTATTCTCCATTTCCCAGTTTGAAAGTCCACCTCTGAGGGTTCTGCCAAGGGATAATAAGTGGAAACTGGAGGCCTGTGTCAAGCAAGGAAATGTCTCCCATCGAAAATGGGAGAGAAGCTTTCTGCGCAACTCTTTTGTGATGTTTGTGTTCATCTCAAAGAGTTAAATCCTTCTTTGGATTGAGCAGTTTGAAAACACTGTTTCTGTGGAATCCGAGAAAGGACATTTGGAGACATTCTTTAGAATATCCTGAAAAAGAGATAACCTCAGAGAGAAACCAGAAGGAAACTTTCTGTGAAGCTACTCTGTGTCACGTGAATTCCTCTCACACAGTTAAGCTTCTCTTTGCATTGAGCAGTATTATAACACTGTTTTGTGTAGACTGTGAAGGGATATTCAGGAGCAATTTGAGGGTTATGGTGAGAAAGGAAACGTCTTCAGATAGAAACTGGAGAGAATCTTTCTGAGGAGTCGCTTTATGATGTGTGCATTCCACTCACAGAAATATACCATTCTTCTCCTAGAGAATTCCGGAATCCGTTTTGGTGGTAAAGCTACCAAGAGACATTCTGGAGTATAGGCATGGCTGTGGTGAAAAAGGAAATATCCTCAGATAAAACTGGAAAGAAGATTTCTCTGAAACTGTTTCATGTTAGATATATCCATTTGTCTCGCATAGTTGAAACCTTTCTTTTATTACGCAGTTTGGAAACTGCGTCATGAACGAATCTGCGAAGAGACACGTGGGAGCACATTTAGGACTGCGGTGAAAGAGGAGATATCTTCAGAGAAAAACTGGATAGAAGCTTTCTGAGAAACTACTTGTGATGTATGCATTCCGCTCAGGGAGTTATATCTCTTTTCTCACAAGAGCAACTTCAAATCATGGTTTTTCTGGAATCTGAGGAAGGACATTAGGGAATGATCCTTATAATATGGAGAAAGAAATATCCTCAGGTAAAATCCCGAAGGAAGTTTTCTGTGATATCACTCTGTGTCGTTTTAATTCCTCTTGCTTAGTTAAGCCTCCCCTTACATTGAGTAGTTTTATAATACCGTGTATGTTTAGCATATCATGATACATTCGCGAACACTTTGAGGCTTATGTTGAAAAAGGAAATAAGTTCAGACCGAAACTGGAGAGAAGCTTTCTGAGGAACTGCTTCATGACGTGTGCATTCCACTCGCAGTGTTATACCTCTCTTCTCATACAGCGTTGGGGAAACCCTTTTGGACAAACAGGTACCAAGTGATATTCGGGAGCCTGTTGATACCGATGGTGAAAAGGGAAATAGCCTCAGACAAAAACTGGAAAGAAGCTTTCTAGGAAACTACTCAGTGATATTTTTAATCATCTCACATAGATAAATCTTTCTTTACATTATGCAGCTTGGAAACTGTCATGAACTGATCGAGGAAGGGATCTTTGGGAGCACATTCAGGACTATGGTGAAAAAGGAAATATCTTCACATAAAAACTGGAAAGAAGCTTTCTGTGAAACTGCCTTTTGTTATGTTCATTCATCTAACATAGGTGAAGCATTCTTTACATCACACAGCTTGGAAACTCCCTCATGGATGGATCCCCGAAGGGATATTTGGGATCACTTTCGGGCCTATGGTGAAATGGGAAATGTAGTCAGATAAAAACCGGAGAGAAGCTTTCTGAGAAACTGCTTGGTGACATGTGCATTCCACTGAGGGAGTTATAACTATTTTCTCATAAGGCACAATTTGAACACTGTTCCTGTGAAACCAAAAGAGTGATATTCGGATCACATTGAAGACCATGGCAAAAAGTGAAATGTCGTCCAATAAAAAACAGAAAGAAGCACTCGAAGAAACTGCTCTCTGACATGTCCATTATTTTCACAGGGTTAAAGCTTTCTCTACATTTCCCAGTTTGAAAGGCGGTCTTTGAGGGTTCTAAGAAGGGATAGTAAGGGGCAACCAGAGGCCTGTGTCAAGCAAGGAAATGTCTTCCATCGAAAATTAGAGGGAAGCTTTCTGAGAAACTCTTTTGTGATGTTTGTATTCATCCCATAGTGTTAAATCATTCCTTGGATTGAGCAGCTTGAAATCACTGTTTCTGTGGAATCTTAGAAAGGACTTTTGGAAATGCTCTTTAGAATATCCTGAAAAGAAATAACCTCAGAGAGAAACCAGAAGGAAGCTTTCTGTGAAAGTGCTCTGTGTCACCTGAATTCTGCTGACACAGTAAAGCTTCTCTCTTCATTGAGCAGTATCATAACACTGTTTTCATTTAGTCTGTGAAGGGATATTCAGGAGCGCTTTGAGGCTTATGTTGAGAAAGGAAACGTCTTCAGATAGAAACTGGAGAGAAGCTTTCTGTGTAGCTGCTTTGTGACGTGTACATTCCACTCACAGAAATATACCTTTCTTGTCATAGAGGATTCCGGAATACCTTTTCGAAGAAAAAGCTACCAAGAGACATTCAGGAGTATAGAGACGGCACTGCTGAAAAAGGAAATACCCTCAGACAAAAACTGGAAAGAAGATTTCTGTGATACTGCTTTGTTTTAGATATATTTATTCATCTTGCATAGTTAAAACTTTTCTAATATTATGCAGTTTGGAGACTCCGGCATGCACAGATCCACGAAGGGACTTTCAGGAGCACATTCTGTCCTACAGTCAAAGAGGAGAAACACTTTTGGAGAAACAGGCACAAAGTGATATTCAGGAGCATCTTGATGCCAATGATGAAAAGGGAAATAGCCTCAGATAAAAACTGGAAAGGAACATTCTGGGATACTATTTTGTGATATGTGTAATCATCTGACATAGATAAAGCTTTCTTTACATTACACAGCTTGGAAACTGTTATGGACGGATCCACGAACGGACCTTCGGCAGCACATTCAGGACTGTGGTGAAAAAGGAAATATCTTCAGATAAAAACTGGAAAGAAGCTTTCTGTGAATCTGATTTTTGCTATGTTTATTCATCTCACATAGAAGAAGCTTTCTTTATATTACATAGCTTCAGAACTCCCTCGTGGATGGATCTGCAAAGGGATATTTGGAATCACATTCGGGCCTATGGTCAAATAGGAAATCTAGTCAAATAAAAACTGGAGAGAGGCTTTGTGAGAATCTGCTTCGTGATGTGTGCATTCCACTCAGGGAGTTATAACTTTCTTCTCATAAGACACAGTTTGAACACTGTTGCTGTAAAACCAAAAGAGTGATATTCGGAGCACATTGAAGACTATGACAAAAAGTGAAATGTCGTCCAAAAAAAAAAAAAACAGAAAGAAGCACTCAAAAAAACTGTTCTCTGACATGCCCATTCTTTTCAGAGGGTTAAAGCTTACTCTACAATTCCCAGTTTGAAAGTCAGTTTTGATGGTTCAGCGAAGGGATAATAAGTGGCAACTGGATGCCTGTGTTGAGCAAGGAAATGTCAACCATCGAAAATTGGAGAGAAGCTTTCTACACAACTCTGTTGTGATGTTTGTATTCATATCATAGAGTGAAATCATTCTTCGCATTGAGCCATTTGAAATCATTGTTTCAGTGGAATCTGTGAAAGGACATTTGGAAACTATCTTTAGAATATCTTGAAAAAGAAATAACCTCAGAGAGAAATCAGAAGGAAGCTTTCTGTGAAACTGCTCTGTGTCACGTGAATTCCGCTCACACAGTTAAGCTTCTCTTTCCATTGAGCAGTATAATAACACTGTTTTACTTTAGTCTGTGAAAGGGATATTCTGCAGCGCTTTGAGGCTAATGGTGAGAAAGGAAACGTCTTCAGACAGAAAGTGGAGAAAAGATTTCTGAGGAGCTGCCTTGTGACATGTGCATTCCACTCACAGAAATATACCTTTCTTCTCATAGAGGATTCCTTAATCCCTTTTGGAGAACAAACTACCAAGAGACATTCGTGAGTATAAGAATGGCTATGGTGAAAAAGGAAATATCCTCAGACAAAAACTGGAAAGAAGATTTCTGTGAATTGCTTTGTGTTAGGTATATTGATTCATGTCTCATTGTTAAAACTTTTCTTATATTATGCAGTTTGGATATTTCATCATTCTCGGATCCGTGAAGGGACGTTCAGGAGCACATTCAGGCCTATGGTGGCAGAGGAGATATCTTCAGCTAAAAACTGGATAGAAGCTTCCTGAGAAACTGCTGTGTGATGTATGCATTCCACTCAGGGAGTTATACCTCTTTTATCACAAGGCAGTGTTTCAACAGTGTTCCTGTGAATCCGAAAAAGAGATGTTTCGGAACGCATTGAGGACTATGGTGAATAGTGAAGTATACTGAAATAAAATCAAGAAAGAAGCATTCCAAGAATCTGCTCCTATATATGCATTCACTTCACAGAGTTAATGCTTACTCTATGTCTTCCCAGTTTCAAAACTGTGTCTTTGAAAAATCTCTGAATGGATATTTAGTGAAACCTGGAGACCTGTGGTGAGCAAGGAAATGTCTTCCAATGAAACCTGCAGAGAAATTTTCAGAGCAACTGCTTTGTGATGTGTATATTATTCTCAGAGAGTTAAACCATATTTCGGATTGAGCAGTTGAAATCACTGTTTTCGTGGAATCTGAGGAAGGACATTTGGGAACGATACTTAGAATATGGAGAAAGAAATATCCTCAGGTAATATCCAGAAGGAAGGTTTCTGTGAAACTGGTCTGTGTCATTTTAATACCTCTTGCTCAGTTAAGCCTCTTTTTTGATTGAGAAGTTTTCTAACCCTGTGTATGTTTTGTGTGTGATTGGATATTTGGGAGAATTTTGAGGCTTACGGTGAAAAAGGAAGTATGTTCAAACCGAAACTTGAGAGAAGCTTTCTGAGGAACTGCTTTCTGACTTGTGCATTCCACTGAAATATTATACCTCTCTTCTCATACAGCGTCAGGGAAACCCTTTTGGAGAAACAGGTACCAAGTGATATTCGGGAGCATGTAGATGTCGATGGTGAAAAGGGGAATGACTCATACAAAAAATGGAAGAAGCTTTCCAGGAAACTACTCCGTGATATGTGTAATCATCTCACATAGATAAAACTTTCTTTATATTACGCAGCTTGGAAACTGTCATGGACGGATCCATGAAGGGACATTCGGGAGGACATTCAGGACTATGTTGAAAAAGTAAATATCTTCAGATAAAAACTTGAAAGAAGCTTTCCGTGAATCTGCATTTTGCTATATTTATTCATCTCACATAGATGAAGTGTTCTTTGAATTACACAGCTTGGAAACTCAATCATGGAAGGATCCGCGAATGGATATTTGGGATCATATTCGGACGTATGGTGAAATAGGAAAAATAGTCAGATAAAAACTGGAGAGAATCTTTCTGAGAAACTGCTTTGTGATGTGCGTATTCCACTCAGGGAGTTATAACTTTCCTCTCATAAGGCACAGTTTGAACACTCTTCCTGTAAAACTAAAAGAGTGATTTTCGGAGCAGATTGAAGATTATTGCTAAAAGTGAAATATCATCCAATAAAAAACAGAAAAAACACTCGAAGAAACTGCTCTGTGACGTGTCATTCTATTCACAGGATTAAAGCTTACTCTACATTTCCCAGTTTGAAAGTCAGTCTTTGAGGGTTCTGTGAAGGGATAGTAAGTTGCAAACGAAGGCCTGTGTTGAGCAAGGAAATGTCTTCCAACGAAAATTGGAAAGAAGCTTTCTATGCAACTCTTTTGTGATGTTTGTATTCATCTCATAGAGTTAAATCATTCGATGGATGGAGCAGTTTGCAATCACTCTCTCTGTGGAATCTGAGAAAGGACATTTGGAAACACTCTTTAGAATGTGCCAAAAAGGAAATAATCTCAGAGAGAAAGAAGATGGAAACTACTATCTGTCACGTGAATTCTGCTCACACAATTAAGGTTCCCTTTTCATTGAGTAGTATCATAACACTGTTTTTGTGTAGTCTTTGAAGGGATGTTCAGGAGCACTTTGAGGCTTATGGTGAAAAAGGAAACGTCTTTAGATAGAAACTGGAAAGAAACTTTCTGAGGAGCTGGTTTGCGACGTATGCATTCCACTCACAGAAATATCTTTCTTCTCTGAGAGGATTCAGGCATCCCTTTTGGAGAAAAAGCTACTAAGAGACATTCAGATGTATAGAGACGACTATGGTGAAAAAGGAAATATCCTCAAGACAAAAAGTGAAAGGAAGATTTCTGTGAAACTGCTTTGTGTTAGATATATTGATTTGTCTCGCGTTGTTAAAACTTTTCTTAATTTACGCAGTTTGGAAACTCCGTCATGCATGGATCCGGGAAAGGACATTCGGGAGCACATTCAGGCCTACAGTGAAAGAGGAGATATCTTCAAATAAAAACTGTATAGAAGCTTTCTGAGAAACTACTTTGGAGGTATGCATTCCACTGAGGGAGTTATACCTCTTTCCTCACAAGGCAGTGTTTGAACTCTTTTTCTGTGAAACCAGAAACTGATACTTCAGAACGCAATGAGGACTATGGCAAATAGTGAAATATACTGAAATAAAATCGAGGAAGAAGCTTTCCAAGAATCTACTCTCTGATATGTGAATTCACTTCACAGAGTTAATGCTTACTCTATGTTGCTGAGTTTCGAAACTCTGTCTTTGAAGAATCTGTGAAGGGATATTTAATGATGCCCGGAGGCTTGTGGTGAGCATGGAAACGTCTTCCGATGAAACTTTCAGAGAAACTTTATGAGGAACAGCTTTGCAATGTGTGTATTCGTCTCATAGATTTAAACCATTATTTTGATAGAGCAGTTTGAGATCACATTTTTTGTGGAATCTGAGGAAGGACATTTGTAAACAATCCTTAGATTACAGAGAAAGAAATATCCTCAGGAAAAATGCAGTAGGAAGCTTTCTGTGAAACTGCTGTGTGTCTTCTTAATTCCTTTCACTCAGTTAAGCCTCTCTTTTCAATGAACAGTTTTCTAACCCTGTGTAAGTTTAGCATGTGATGTGACATTCTTGAGCACATTGAGGCCTACGGTGAAAAAGGAAATATGTTCAGACCGAAACTGGAGAGAAGCATTCCGAGGAACTGCTTAGTGACGTGTGCATTCCACTCACAGTGTTATACCTCACTTCTCATACAGCGTCGGGAAACCCTTTTGGAGAAACAGTTACCAAGTGATATTCGGGAGCATGTTGATGCCGACGGTGAAAAGGGAAATAGCCTCAGACAAAAACTGGAAAGACGCTTTCTAGGAAACTACTCTGTGATATGTGCAATCATCTCACATAGATAAAGCTTTCTTTACATAATGCAGCTTGGAAAATCCCTCGTGGAGCGATCTGCGAAGGGATACTTGGGATCACATTTGGATCTATAGTGAAATAGGAAATATAGTCAGATAAAAAATGGAGAGAAGTTTTCTGAGAAACTGCTTGGTGATGTGTGCATTCCACTCAGGGACTTATAACATTCTTCTCATAAAACACAGTTTGAACTCTGTTCCTGTAAAACCAAAAGAGTTAAGTATGGAGCACATTGAAGACTATGGCAAAAAGTGAAATGTCGTCCATTAAAAAAGAGTAAGAAGCACTTGAAGAAATTGGTCTCTAACATGTCCATTTTTTTCACAGGGTTAAAGCTTACTGTACATTTCGCAGTTTGAAAGTCGGTCTTTGAGGGTTCTGCGAAGGGATAGTAAGTGGCAACCGGAGGCCTGTGTGAGCAAGGAAATGTCTTCACTCGAAAATTGGAGAGAAGCTTTCTGCACAACTCTTTTCTGATGTTTGTATTCATCTCATAGAGTTAAATCATTTTTTGGATTGAACAGTTTGAAATCACTGTTTCTGTGGAATCTGAGAAAGGACATTTGGAAACAATGTTTAGAATATCCTGAAAAACGAATAACCTCAGAAAGATACCAGAAGGAAGCTTTCTGTGAAACTGCTCTGTGTCACGTGAATTCCACTCCCACGGTTAAGCTTCTATTTTCATTGAGCTGTATCATAACACTGTTTTTGTTTAGATTTCGAAGGGTTATTCAGGAGTGATTTCAGGCTTTCGGTGAGAAAGAAAACGTCTTCAGATAGAAACTGGAGAGAAGCTTTCTGAGGAGCTGCTTTCTGACGTGTACTTTCAACTCACAGAAATATACCTTGCGGGGGGCGGAGCAAGATGGCCGAATAGGAACAGCTCCAGTCTCCAACTCCCAGCGTGAGCGACACAGAAGGCCGGTTATTTCTGCATTTTCAACTGAGGTACTGGGGTCATCTCACTAGGGAGTGCCGGACAATCAGGCCTGGTCAGCTGCTGCAGCCTGAGCAGCGAGAGCTGAAGTACGGCAAGTCATTGCCTCACCTGGGAAGCACAAGGGGGAAGGGAATCCCTTTTCCTAGCCAAGGGAACTGAGACACACAACACCTGGAAAATTGAGTTACTCCCACCCCAAAAACGCACTTTAAGCAAACGGACACACCAGGAGAATATATTCCTCACCTGGCCGGGAGGGTCCCACACCCACAGAGCCTCCCTCATTGCTAACACAGCAGTCTGCGCAGATGTAACCACAAGGCAGCATCGAGGCTGGGGGAGGGGTGCCAGCCATTGCTGAGGCTTAAGTAGGTAAACAAAGCCACTGGGAAGCTCGAACAGGGTGGAGCTCACAGCAGCCCAAGGAAACCTGCCTGTCTCTGTAGACTCCACCTGTGGGGACAGGGCACAGCTGAAAAACAACAGGGGAAGCAGCAGAGGCCTCTGCAGATGCGAATGACTCTGTCGGACAGCTTTGAAGAGAGCAGTGGATCTCCCAACACGGAGGTTGAGATCTGAAAACGGACAGACTGCCTGCTCAAGAGGGTCCCTGACCCCTGAGTAGCCTAACTGGGAGACATCCCCCACTAGGGGCAGTCTGACAACCCACACCTCACAGGTTTGAGTACACCCCTGAGAGGAAGCTTCCAAAGCAAGAATCAGACAAGTTCACTTGCTGTTCAGCAATATTCTATTTTCTGCAAACTCTGCTGCTGATACCCAGGCAAACAGGGTCTGGAGTGGACCTCAAGCAATCTCCA
>NW_012118243.1:456021-468828 GCF_000951035.1 Colobus angolensis palliatus
CCATTAAGCTACCAATAAGTTTCATCACAGAATTGGAAAAAAGCAATCTTTCAGAAAGCTTCTCTCTAGTTATTATCTCAGGATATTTCCTTTTTCACCATGGGCACCAATGGGCTCCCAAATATCACTTTGCAGATTCCACGAAAAGAGTGTTAGCAAACTGCTTCCTGAGGACTAAGATGTAACTCTGTGAGATGAATTCACAGATCACAAAGAAGTTTCTCAGAAAGCTTCTTTCACGTTTTTAACTGATGATATTTCCTTTATCAACGTAGGCCTTAATGCGATCCAAAGTAGCCCTTCTCAGGTTCCTCAAAGACAGTGTTAATGGACTACTCCATGAAACAGAAGTGTAACTCTGTGAGATGAACTCGCACATCACCAAGAAGTTTCTCAGAAAGCTTCTTTCTACTTTTCATCCGAGGATATTTCCTTTCTCACCGTAAGCTTCATTGGGCTATGAACTATCCCATTGCAGATTTCAAGGAAACTGTGTTAGCAACGAGACCACTGAAGAGAAACGTGTACTTCTGTGAGTTGCATTTACACATTGCAACGCAGTTTCTCAGAAGGCTTCTTTCCAGTTTTTCTGAGGATATTTCCTTTTCCACCATAGCCCCCAAGTAGCTCCCAATTATCACTTTGCAGAATCCACGACAACAGTGTTAGCAAACTGTTCCATGTAGGGAATGGTGGAACTCTGTGAGATGAAATCACACATTGTAAAGCAATCTTTCAGAAAGCTCCTCTCTAGTTGTTACCTCAGGATATTTCCTTTTTCATCATGGGCCCCAATGGTCTCCCAAATATCACTTTGCAGATTCCACGAAAAGAGTGTTAGTAAATTGCATCCTGAGGACTAAGATGTAACTCTGTGAGATTAATTCACAGGTCACAAAGAAGTTTCTCAGAAAGCTTCTTTGACGGTTTTAACTGATGATATTTCCTTTATCAACATAGGCCTCTATGTGATCCAAAGTAGCCCTTCTCAGGTTCCTCAAAGACAGTGTTAATCGACTGCTCCATGAAAAGTAAGTGTAACTCTTGAGAAGAATTCACACATCTCAAAGAAGTTTCTAAGAAAACTCCTTTCTAGTTTTTATCTGAAGATATTTCCTTTGTCACCATAACCTTCAGTGCACTAAGAAATATCTGAAGGCAGATTTCAAGAAAACAGGGTTAGTGAACAGATCCATGAAAAGGAAACTATAACTCTGTGAGTTGCATTCACACATCGCAATGCAGTTTCTCAGAATGCTTCTTTCCAGTTTTCATCTGAGGAGATTTCCTCTTTCACCATAGCCCACAATGAGCTCCTTAATATCACTTTACAAAATCCACGAAAAGAGTGTTAGCAAACTGCTGCAAGAAGGGAAAGGGGAAACTCTGTATGATGAATTCACACATCAGAAAGCAGTTTCTGAGAAAGCTTCTTTCTAGCTATTATCTGAGGATGTTTCCTTTTTCACCAAGGGCCTCAAAGCACTCCGAAATATCGCTTGGCAGATTCCAAGAAAACACGGTCAGCAAACTGATTCGTGAAGACCGAGTTGTTACTCTGTGAGATGAATTCACATCTCACAAAGAAGTTTCTCCCAAAGCTTCTTTCAGGTTTTTAATTGAGGATATGTCCTTTATCAGCATAGGCCTCAATGAGACCGAAATTAGGCCTTGTCAGGTTCCTGAAACACAGTGTTCATCGACTGCTCCAGATAACATAAGTGTAACTCTGTGAGATGAATTCACACATCACAAAGAAGTTTCTCAGAAACCTTTTTTCTACTTTTCATGTGAGGATATTTCCTTTGACATGGTAATCTTCATGGTGCTAAGAAGTATCCCATTGCAGATTTCAAGAAAACTGTGTTAGCAAACTGATTACTGAAGAGAAAAATGTAACTCTGTGAGTTGCATTCACACATCACAATGCAGTTTCTCAGAAGGCTTCTTTCCAGTTTTTATCTATGGAGATTTCCTTTCTCATCATAGCCCATAATAAGCTCCTAAATATCACTTTCCAGAATCCACGAAAAGAGTGCTAGCAAACTGCTGCAAGAAGGGAAAAGTGAAACTCTGTATGGTGAATTCACACATCAGAAAGCAATTTCTGAGAAAGCTTCTTTCTAGCTATTATCTGAGGATGTTTCCTTTTTCACCATGGGCCTCAATGCGCTCCCAAATATCACTTGGCAGATTCCATGAAAACACGGTCAGCAAACTGCTTCGTGAAGACTGAGTTGTAACTCTGTGAGATGAATTCACATCTCACAAAGAAGTTTCTCCCAAAGCTTCTTTCAGGGTTTTAATTGAGGATATTTCCTTTATCAGTGTAGGCCTCAATGCGACCAAAACTACCCCTTGTCAGGTTACTCAAAGACAGTGTTACTCGACTGCTCCGTGAAAAGTAAGTGTAACTCTGTGAGAAGAATTCAAATATCACAAAGAAGTCTATAAGAAAACCACTTTCTGGTTTTTATCTGAACATAATTCCTTTGTCACCATAACCTTCAGTGCGCTAAGAAATATCCCAAGGCAGATTTCAAGAAAGCAGGGTTAGCAAACAGATGCATGAAAAGGGAAGGGTAACTCTGTGAGTTGCATTCATGTGTCACAATGCAGTTTCTCAGAACCCTTCTTTTCAGTGTTCATCTGTGGATATTTCCTTTTTCGCTGTAACCCTCACTGGGCCCCGAAATATCACTTTGCCAATTCCACGAGAACAGTCTTAGCGAACGGCTTCATGATGAGAAAGGTGAAACTCTGTGAGACGAATTCACATATCACAAAGAAGTTTTTCAGAAACCTTCCTTCTCATTTTCCTTGGCGGATATTTCCTTTTGGCCCTATAGTCTTCAAAGATATCCGAAATATCAGTTCTAAGATTCCACAAAAACGGGCTAGGCAATGGCTCCACGAAATACAGCTGCAACTCAGTGAGTTGAATTCACATATCACCAAGCAGTTTCTCAGAAATCTGCTTTCTTTTGGAGCTGAGGTTATTTGTGGTCTCGGAGCACCACCGAGTGTCTTATTGCAGATTCTGCAAAAACACTCTCAGCAAGCTTCTCAATGAAAACAATGAGGAAACACTGTGAGCTGAATTCACCCACAACCAAGAAGTTACTGAGAAGGCTCCTCTACAGATTTGTCTGAAGATATTTCATTCTTCAGCATGGGATTCAATGATATCCAAGATATCACTTCTGAGATTCCACAAAATCAGTGCTAGCAACCTCATCCATGAAAGAGTGGTGTAACACTGTGAAGTGAATTCACTCATCACAGAGCAGTTTCTCAGAAAGCTTCATTCCAGTTTTTCTCGGAGGATACTTCCTTTGGCCTTAGACCCTTCAAATCCAGCCCAAATACCAGTTCTCAGAAATCATAAAGACAGTGCTAAGTAACGGCTGCACAATAGAGTAGTGTAACTCTCTGAGATGAATTCACATATCAGAAAGCAATCTCTCAGAAAGCTTCTTCCAAGTGTTTACCTGAGGATATTTCCTTTCTCACCACAAGCTGCAGAGAGCTAAGAAGTATCCCATGGCATATTTCAAAGAATCTGTGTAAGCAAACTGCTGACTGAAGAGAAAAGTGTAACACTGTGAGTTGAATTCACACATCGCAATGCAGTTTCTCAGAACACCTCTTTCCAGTTTTCATCTGAGGAGATTTCCTTTTTCACCATAGCCACGAATGAGCTCCTAAATATCACTTTCCAGAATCCAGGAAAAGAGTGTTAGGAAACTGCTGCAAGAAGGGAAAGGTGAAACTCGGTATGATGAACTCACGCATCAGAAAGCAGTTTCTCAGAAAGCTTCTTTCTAGCTATTCTCTGAGGATATTTCCTTTTTCACCATGGGCCTCAAAGCACTCCCAAATATCACTTGGCAGATTTCATGAAAACACTGTCAGCAAACTGCTTCGTGAAGACTGACTTGCAACTCTGTGAGATGAATTCACATCTCACAAGGAAGTTTCTCCCAAACCTTCTTTCAGTGTTTTAATTGAGGATATTTCCTTTATCAGCATAGGCCTCAATGTGACCCAAAGTATCCCTTTTCAGGTTCCTCAAATACAGTGTTCATTGACTGCTACAGGAAACATAAGTGTAACTCTGTGAGATGAATTCACACATCACAAAGAAGTTTCTCAGAAACCTTTTTTCTACTTTTTATGTGAGGATATTTCCTTTGATACTGTGATCTTCATGGTGCTAAGAAGTATCCCGTTGCATATTTCAAGAAAACTGTGCTAGCAAACTGATGACTGAAGAGAAAAGTGTAATTCTGTGAGCTGCATTCACACATCGCAATGCAGTTTCTCAGAAGGCTTCTTTTAAGTTTTTATCTGAGGAGATTTCCTTTGTCACCATAGCCCACAATGAGCTCCTAAATATCACTTTCCAGAATCCACGAAAAGAGTGTTAGCAAACTGCTGCAAGAACGGAAAGGTGGAATGCTGTATGATGAATTCACACATCAGAAAGCAGTTTATGAGAAAGATTCTTTCTAGCTATTATCTGAGGATATTTCCTTTTTGGCATGGGCCTCAATGCCCTCCCAAATATCACTTTGCATATTCCATGAAAACACTATCTGCAAACTACTTCGTGAAGACTGAGTTGTAACTCTGAGACGAATTCACATCTCACAAAGCAGTTTCTCACAAAGCTTCTTTCAGGGTTTTAATTGAGGATATACCCTTTATAAGCGTTGGCCTCAATGCGACCAAAACTAGCCCTTGTCTGGTTCCTGAAAGACAGTGTTAATAGACTGCTCCATGAACAGTAGGTGTAACTCTGTGAGAAGAATTCACACAACACAAAGAAGTTTCTAGGAAAACTCCCTTCTAGTTTTTATCTGAAGATATTTCCTTTGTCACCATAACCTTCAGTGCACTAAGAAATATCCCGTTGCAGATTTCAAGAAAACAGGGTTAGTGAACAGATCCAAGAAAAGGAAAGGGTAACTCTGTGAGTTGCATTCACGTGTCACAATGCAATTTCTCAGAACGGTTCTTTCCAGTGTTTCTCTGAGGATATTTCCTTTTTCACCGTACCCTCACTATGCTCCAAAATATCACTTTGCCAATCCCACGAGAACAGTCTTAGTGACCGGCTTGATGAGGAGAAAGATGTAACTCTGTGAGATAAATTGACAGGTCACAAGAACTTTATCAGAAAGCTTCTTTCTCATTTGGATTGGCGGAGATTTCCTTTGGCCCTATAGCCTCCAAAGGGATTCGAAATATCAGTTCTCAGATTCCAACAAAAGGGGGCTAGCCAACGGCTCCAAAAAATACAACTGGAACTCAGTGAGTTGAATTCACACAGCACAAAGCCGTTTCTCAGAAAGCGTCTTTCCTTTGGAGCTGGGTTTATTTGTGGTCTCGGTGCGACAGCATGTGTCATTTTGCAGATTCTACGAAAACGATCGTAGCAAGCTTCTCAATGAAAACCATGAGGAAACTCTGTGACCGGAATACAACCACAACCCAGAAGGTCATGAGAAGGCTTCACTGCAGATTTGTCTGAGGATGTATCATTATTCAGCATGGGATTCCATGATATGCAGGATATCACTTCTGAGATTCCAGAAAATCAGGGCTACCAAACTCCTCCATGAAAGAGTGGTGTAACACTGTGAAATGAATTCATGCTTCACAAAGCAGTTTCTGAGACAGCTTCATTCTGGTTTTTCTCGGAAGATATTTCCTGTGTCCTTAGACTCTTCAAATCTATCGGAAATATCAGTCCTCAGAATCCACAAAGACAGTGCTAGCAAATGGTTGCAGGATATAGTAGTGTAACTCTGTGAGATGAAGTTACAGATCAGAAAGCCATCTCTCAGAAAGCTTCTTTCTAGCTATTATCTGAGGACCTTTCCTTTTTCCCCATAGGCCTCAAAACACTCCCAAATATCATTTTCCAGATTAAACGAAAACACTGTCAGCAAACTGCTGCATGAAGACTAAGTTGTAACTCTGAAAGATGAATTCACATTCACAAAGAAGTTTCTCACAAAGCTTCCTTCACGTTTTTAATTGAGGAGATTTTCTTTATCAGTGTAGGCCTCAATGCGACCCAAACTAGCCCTTCTCAGTTTCCTCAAAGCCAGTGTTAATCGACTGCTTCTTCAAATGTAACTGTAACTCTGCGAGATGAATTCACACATCTCAGAGAAGTCTCTAAGAAAGCTTCTTTCTAGTTTTTATATGAGGATATTTCCTTTCACACCGTAAGATTCATTGCACTAAGGTGTATCCCATTTCAGATTTCAAGAAAACTGTGTTAGCAAACTGATGACTGAAGAGAAAAGTGTACCTCTGTGAGATACATTCACACATGGCAATGCAGTTTCTCAGAACGATTCCTTCCAGTTTTTGTCTGAGGATATTTCCCTTTTCACCATATGCCACAATGAGCTCCCAAATCTCACTTTCCAGAGACCATGAAAAGAGAGGTAGCAAACTGCTGCCAGAAGGGAAAGGTGAAACTCAGTATGATGAATTCACACAAGAGAAAGAAATCTCTCAGAAAGCTTCTTTCTAGCTACTATCTCAGGATATTTCCTTTTTCACCATACGCCTCATTGCACTCCCAAATATCACTTTCCAGATTCCATGAAAACACTGTCAGCAAACTGCTTCATGAAGACTACTTTGTAACTCTGTGAGATGAATTCATGTATCACAAATAAGTTTCTCAAAAAGCTTCTATCACGTTTTTAATGGAGGATATTTCCTTTATCAGCGGAGGCCTCAAAGCGACCCAAATTAGCCCTTCTCAGTTTCCTCAGAGACGGTGTTAACCTTCTGCTCCTTGAAAAGTAACTGTAACTCTGTGACATGAATTCACACATCACAGAGAAGTTACTAACAAAGTTTCTTTCTAGATTTTATATAAGGATATTTCTTCTGACAACGTAAGCTTCATTGCGCTAAGATGTATCCCATTCCAGATGACAAGAAAACTGTATTTGCAAACTGATGACTGAAGAGAAAAGTGTAACTCTGTGAGTTGCACCCACACATGCAATGCAGTTTCTCAGAACGCTTCCTTCCAGTTTTTATCTGCGGATATTTCCCTTTTCACCATAGGCCACAATGAGCTCCAAAATCTCACTTTCCAGAATCCATGAAAAGAGTGTTAGAAAACTGCTACCAGAAGGGAAAGGTGAAACTCTGTATGATGAATTCACACATCAGAAAGCAATCTCTCAGAAAGCTTCTTTCTAGGTATTATCTGAGGATATTTCCTTTTTCACCATAGGCCACAATGCACCCCCAAATATCACTTTACAGATTCCACGAAAACACTGTCAGCAAACTGCTTAATGAAGATTAAGTTGTAAATCTGTGAGATGAATTCACTTATCACAGAGAAGTTTCTCAGAAAGCTACTTTATAGATTTTCTCTGAGGACATCTCCTTTGTCACCATAAGCTTCATTGCGCTACGATATATCCCAATGCAGATTTCAAGAAAACAGGGTTAGCCAACGGATCCATGAAAAGGAGAGGGTAACTCTGTGAGTTGCATTCACATGTCACAATGCAGTTTCTCAGAATGCTTCTTTCCAGTGTTTCTCTGAGGATATTTCCTTTTTCACCATAGCCCACACTGGGCTCCCAAATTAATCTTGGCAAACTACTTGAGAGCTGTCGTAGAGAACGGCTTCATGACGAGAAAGGTGTAACTCTGTGAGATGAATTCACAGGTCACAAAGAACTTTCTCAGAAAGCTTCTTTCTCATTTGTATCGGTGGAGATTTCCATTGGCCCTATAGTCTCCAAAGGGATTCGAAATATCAGTTGTCAGATTCCACCAAAACGGGGCTAGCCAACGGCTCCACGAAATACAACTGGAACTCAGTGAGTTGAATTCACACAGCACAAAGCCGTTTCTCAGAAAGCGTCTTTCCTTTGGAGCTGACTTTATTTGTGGTCTCGGAACGACCCCGTGTGTTCTTCTGTAGACTCTGAGAAAAGGCTCTTACCAAGCTTCCCAATGAAAACCTGAGGAAACTCTGGGAGCTGAATACACGCACAACCCAGAAGTTTCTGAGAAGGCTTCACTGCAGATTTGTCTGAGGATATCTCATTATTCACCATGGGATTCCACGATATGCAGGATGTCACTTCTGAGATTCCAGAAAATCAGTGCTGGCAAACTCCTCCATGAAAGAGTGGTGTAACACTGGGAAATGAATTCACGCTTCACAAAGCAATTTCTCACACAGCTTCATTCCGGTTTTTCCCGGAAGATATTTCCTGTGTCCTTAGACCCTTCAAACTTCTCGGAAATATCAGTTCTCAGAATCCACAAAGAGAGTGCTAGCAAAAGGTTGCAGGAAATTGTAGTGTAACTCTGTGAGGTGAAGTTACAGATCAGAAAGCAATCTTGCAGAAAGCTTCTTTCTAGCTATTATCTGAGGATCTTTCCTTTTTCCCCATAGGCCTCAAAGCGCTCCAAAATATCACTTTCCAGATTCCACGAAAACACTGTCAGCAACCTGCTGCATAAAGACTAAGTTGTAACTCTGTGAGATGAATTCACATTCACAAAGAAGTTTCTCACAAAGCTTCTTTCACGTTTTTAGTAGAAGATATCTCCTTTATCAGTGTAGGCCTCAATGAGACCCAAACTAGCCCTTTGCAGTTTCCTCAAAGACAGTTTAATCGACTTATCCTTGAAATGTAACTCTAACTCGGTGAGGTGAATTCACACCTCATGAGAAGTTCATAAGAAAGCTTGTTTCTAGTTTTTATATGAGGATATGTCCTTTGACACCGTAAGCTTCATTGCGCTAAGTTGTATCCCATTGCAGATTTCAAGAAAACTGTGTTAGCAAACTGATGACTGAAGAGAAAAGTGTACCTCTGTGAGTTGCATTCACACATGGCAATGCAGTTTCTCAGAACGCTTCCTTCCAGTTTTTGCCTGAGGATATTTCCCTTTTCACCATAGGCCACAATGAGCTCCAAAATCTCAATTTCCAGAATCCACGAAAAGAGTGTTAGCAAACGGCTAACAGATGGGAAAGGTGAAATTCTGTATGATGAATTCACACAGCAGAAAGCAATCTCTCAGAAACCTTCTTTCTAGCTATTATCTGTGGATAATTCCTTTTTCACCATAGGCCTCAAAGCACTCCCAAATATCACTTTACAGATTCCACGAAAACACTGTCAGCAAACTGCTTCATGAACACTACATTGTAACTCTGTGAGATGAATTCACGTATCACAAACAGGTTTCTTACAAAGCTTCTTTCAAATTTTTAATGGAGGATAATTCCTTTATCAGCGTAGGCATCAACGCGACCCAAACTAGCCCTTCTATGTTTCCTCAAAGACAGTTTAATCGACTGCTCCTTGAAATGTAACTGTAACTCTCTGAGGTGAATTCACACCTCACAAGAAGTTTCTAAGAAAGCTTCTGTCTAGTTTTTTTATGAGGATATTTCCTTTGACACCATAAGCTTCACTGCACGAAGATGTCTCCCGTTGCAGATTACAAGGAACTCTGTTGGCAAACTGATGACTGAAGAGAAAAGTGTACCTCTGTGAGTTGCATTGAAACATGGCAATGCGGTTTCTCAGAACGCTTCCTTCCAGTTTTTCTCTGCGGATATTTCCCTTTTCAACATAGGCCACAATGAGCTCCCAAATATCACTTTGCAGAATCCACGAAAAGTGTGTTAGCAAACTGCTACCAGGAGGGAAAGGTGAAACTCTGTATGATGAATTCACACATCAGAAAGCAGTCTCAGAGAAGGCTTCTTTCTAGCTATTATGTGAGGATGGTCCCTTTTTCACCATACGCCTCAATGTGTTCCCAAATTTCACTTTACAGATTCCAGGAAAACTATGTCAAGAAACTGCTTCATGAAGACTAAGTTGTAACTCTGTGAGATGAATTCACTTATCACAGAGAAGGTTCTCAGAAAGCTACTTTCTAGATTTTCTCTGAGGATATCTCCTTTGTCACAGTAAGCTTCAATGTGCTACGAAATATCCCAATGCATATTTCATGAAAAAAGGGTGAACCAACTGATCCATGAAAAGGAGAGGGTAACTCTGCAACTTGCGTTCACCTGTCCCGATGCAGTTTCTCAGAACGCTTCTTTCCAGTGTTTCTCTGAGGATATTTCCATTTTCACCATAGCCCTCACTCGGCTCCCAAATATCACTTTGCAAACTACAGGAGAACTGTCTTAGCGAACGGCTTCATGAGGAGAAAGGTGTCACTCTGTGAGATGAATTCACAGGTCACAAAGAACTTTCTCAGAAAACTTCTTTCTCATTTGTATCGGCGGAGATTTCCTTTGGCCCTATAGTCTCCAAAGGGATCCGAAATATCAGTTCACAGATTCCACCAAAACGGGGCTAGCCAACGGCTCCACGAAATACATCTGGAACTCAATGAGTTGAATTCACAAGGCAGAAAACCATTTCTCAGAAAGCGTCTTTCCTTGGAGCTGAGTTACTTTGTGGTCTCGGTGCGCCACCGTGTGTCCTTTTCGGATTCTGCGAAAATGCTCTTAGCAAGCTTCTCAATGAAAACCATGAGGAAACTCTGTGAGCTGCATTCACCCACAACCAAGAAGTTTCTGAGAAGGCTTCTCTGCAGATTTGTCTCAGGATATCTCATTATTTAGCATGAGATTGAACGATATCCGGGATGTCACCCCTGAGATTCCAGAAAATCAGTGCTAGCAAACTCCTCCAGGAAAGTGTGGTGTAAAACTGTGAAATGAATTCACGCATCACAGAACAGTTTCTCAGAAAGCTTCATTCTGGTTTTTCTCCGAAGACACCTCCTGTGTCCAGAGACTCTTCAAACCTATCAGAAATATCAGTTCTCAGAATCCACAAAGAGAGTGCTAGCAAGCTGTTGCAGGAAACTGTAGTGTAACTCTGTTAGTTGAACTTACAGATCAGAAAGCAATCTCTCAGAAACTTCTCTCTAGCTATTTTCTGAGGATCTTTCTTTTTCCCCATGGGCATCAATGAACTCCAAAATACCACTTCCCAGATTCCATGAAAACACTCTCAGCGAACTGCTTCCGAAGACTAAGTTGTAACTCTGTGAGATGAATTCATATATCACAAAGAAGTTTCCAACTAAGCTACTTTCACGTTTTTAATGGAGGATATTACCTTTATCAGTGTAGGCCTCAATGCGACCCAAACTAATCCTCCTCAGTTTACTCAAAGAGAGTGTTAATCGACTGCTCCTTGAAATGTAATTGTAACTCTGTGAGATGAATTCACACCTCACAGAGAAGTTTCTAAGAAAGCTTCTTTCTAGTTTTTATAAGAGGATATTTCCTTGGACACCGTAAGCTTCATTGCGCTAAGATGTATCCCATAGCAGATTTCAAGTAAACTGTGATAGGAAACTGAAGACTGAAGAGTAAAGTGTACCTCTTTGAGTTGAATTCACACATGGAAATGCAGTTTCTCAGAATGCTTCCTTCCAGTTTTTCTCTGAGGATATTTCCCTTTTAACCATAGGCCACAATGAGCTCCGAAATCTCACTTTTCAGAATGCACGAAAAGAGTGTTAGCAAACTGCTACTAGAAGGGAAAGGTGAAATTCTGTATGATGAATTCACACAAGAGAAAGCAATCTCTCAGAAAGCTTCTTTCTACCTATGATCTGAGGATATATCCTTTATCACCATACGCCTCAATGCGCTGCCAAATATCACTTTCCAGATTCCACGAAAACACTGTCAGCAAACTGCTGCATGAAGAATAAGTTGTAATTCTGTGAGATGAATTCACATATCACCAAGAAGTTCATCACAAAGCTTCATTCACGTTTTTAATGGAGGATATTTCTTTTATCTGCGTAGGCCTCAATGCGACCAAAACTAGCCCTTCTCAGTTTCCTCAAAGATAGTGTTAACGAACTGCTCCTTGAAATATAACTCTAACTCTGTGAGACGAATTCAACCAGCACAGAGAAGTCTCTAAGAAAGGTTCTTTAAAGATTTTATATGAGGATAATTCTTTTGACACCACAAGCTTCATTGCGCTAAGATGTATCCCATTTCAGATTACAAGAAAAATGTGTTGGCAAACTGTTGACTGAAGAGAATACTGGAACTCTTTGAGCTGCATTCACACATGGCAATGCAGGTTCTCAGAAGGCTTCCTTCCAGTTTTTGTGTGTGGATATTTCCCTTTTCACTATAGGCCACAATGAGCTCCAAAATCTCTCTTTCTAGAATCCACCAAAAGAGTTTCAGCAAACTACCACCAGGAGGGAAAGGGGAAACTCTGTATGACGATTTCACACATCAGAAAGCAATCTCTCAGAAAGCTTCTTTCTAGCTTTTATGTGAGGATATATCCTTTTTCACCATAGGCCTCAACGTGCTCACAAATATAACTTTCCAGATTCCACGAAAACGCTATCAGTAAACTGCTGCATGAAGACTAAGTTGCAATTCTGTGAGATAAATTCACATATCGCAAAGAAGTTTCTCACAAAGCTTCTTTCACGTTTTTAATGGAGGATATTACTTTTATCAGTGTAGGCCTTCAGGCGACACAAACTAGCCCTTCCCAGTTTCCTCAAAGACAGTGTTCACCGACTGCCAATTGAAATGTAAATGTAACTCTGTGTGATGAATTCACACATCACAGAGACATCTCTTAGAAAGTTTCATTCTAGATTTTGTATAAGAATACTTCTTCTGACACCGCAAGCTTCACTGCGCTAAGATGTATCCCGTTTCAGATTACAAGAAAACTGTGTTGGCAAACTGTTTACTGAAGAGAAAAGTGTAAC
>NW_012118243.1:469066-470710 GCF_000951035.1 Colobus angolensis palliatus
AGCTATTATCTGAGGATATATCCTTTTTCACCATAGGCCTCAATGCGCTCCGAAAAATCACTTCACAGATTCCACGAAAACACTCTCAGCCAACTTCTTCATGAAGACTAAGTTGTAACTCTGTGAGATGAATTCACTTATCACAGAGAAGATTCTCAGAAAGGTACTTTCTAGGTTTTCTCTGAGAATAACTCCTTGGTCACCGTGATAAGCTTTGGTGCGCAACGAAATATCCAAATGCAGATTTCAAAAAAACAGGGTTAGCCAAGGGATTCATGAGAGAGACTGGGTAACTCCGTGAGTTGCATTCATGTGTCCCAATGCAGTTTCTCAGAAGGCTTCCTTCCAGTGTTTCTCTGAGGAAAATACCTTTTTCAACATAGCCCTCACTGGGCTCGTAAATATCACTTTGCAAACTCCACGAGAACTGTGTTAGCGAACGGCTTCATCAGGATAAAGGTGTAACTCTGGGAGATGAATTCACAGGTCACAGAGAACTTTCTCAGAAAGTTTCTCTCTCATTTGTATCGGCGGAGATTTCCTTTGGCCCTGTGGTCTCCAAAGGGATCCGAAATATCAGTTCTCAGATTTCACCAAAACAGGGCTAGCCAACGGCTTCATGAAACACAACTGGAACTCAGTGAGTTGAATTCACACAGCACAAAGCCGTTTCTCAGAAAGCCTCTTTCATTGGGAGCTGAGTTTATTTGCGGTCTCGGAGCGCCACCATGTGTCCTTTTGCAGATTCTGCGAAAACGCTCTTAGCAAGCTTCTCAATGAAAACCATGAGGAAACTCTGTGAGCAGAATTCACCCACAACCAAGAAGTTTCTGAGAACGCTTCTCTGCAGATTTGTCTGAGGATACCTCATTGTTCAGCATGGGATTCCACGTTATCCAGGATGTCACCTCTGAGATTCAAGAAAATCAGTGCTAGCAAACTCCTGCATGACAGACTGGTGTAACACTGTGAAATGAATTCACGCATCACAAAGCAGTTTCTCAGAAAGATTCATTCCAGTTTTATTCGGAAGATAATTCCTGTGTGCTTAGACTCTTCAAACTTATCGGTACTATCAGTGCTCAGAATCCACAAAGACAGTGCTAGCACACGGCTGCAGGAAATAGGAGAGTAACTCTGTGAGATGAAGTTACAGATCAGAAAGCAATCTCTCAGAAAGCTTCTTTCCAGCTTTGTCCTTTTTCACCATAGGCCTCAATGCGCTTGAGAATAAGCGCAATAGTTCCAATAGAACTGGAACTCAGAGAGCTGAATTCACACAGAACAAAGCCGTTTTTCAGAAAGCCAATTTCTTTGGCAGCTGAGTTTATTTGTGGTGTTGGGGCGCCACCGTGTGTCCTTTTGCCAACACGGCGTGAACGCTCTTAGCAAGCTTCTCAATGAAAACCATGAGGAATCTCTGTGAGCAGAATTCACCCACCACCAAGAAGTTTCTGAGAACGCTCCTCTGCAGATTTGTCGGAGGATATCTCATTATTCTGCACGGGATTCCACGTTATCCGGGATGTCACCTCTGAGATTCCAGAAAACCAGGACAACAAACTCCTCCATGAAAGAGTGGTGTAACACTGTGAAATGAATTCACGCATCACAAGGCAGTTTCTCAGAAGGCTTCATTCCAGG
>NW_012118243.1:473097-474352 GCF_000951035.1 Colobus angolensis palliatus
ACTCTGTGAGATGAATTCACAGGTCACCAAGAACTTTCTCAGAAAGCTTCTTTCTCATTTGTATCGGCGGAGAATTCCTTTGGCCCTGTCGTCTCCAAAGGGATCCGAAATATCAGTTCTCAGATTCCATCAAAACGGGGCTAGCCAACGGCTCCAGGAAACACAACTGGAACTCAGTGAGTTGAATTCGCACAGCACGAAGCCACTTCTCAGAAAGCCTCTTTCTTTGGGAGCTGAGTTTATTTCTGGTCTCGGAGCGCCACGTGTGTCCTTTTCCAGATGCTGCGAAAACGCTCTTAGCAAGCTTCTCAATGAAAACCATGAGGAACTTCTGTGAGCAGAATTCAGCCACAACCCAGAAGTTTCTGAGAAGGCTTCTCTGCAGATTTGTCTGAGGATATCTCATTATTCAGCATGGGATTCCACGATATCCAGGATGTGACCTCTGGGATTCCAGAAAATCAGTGCTAGCAAACTCCTCCATGAAAGAGTGGTGTAACACTGTGAAATGAATTCACGCATCACAAGCAGTTTCTCATAAGGCTTCATTCCAGGTTTTCTCGGAAGATATTTCCTGTGTCCTTAGACTCTTGAAACCTATCGGAAATATCAGTGCTCAGAATCCGCAAAGACAGTGCTAGCAAACGGTTGTGAGAAATAGGAGTGTATCTCTGTGAGATGAAGTTACAGAGAAGAAAGCAGTCTCTCAGGAAGCTTCTTTCTAGCTCTTATGTGAGGCCTTTTCCTTTTTCAGCATAGGCCTCAATGCGCTCCCAAATATCACTTTCCAGATTCCACGAAAACACTGTCAGCAAACTGCTGCACGAAGACTAAATTGTAACTCTGTGAGATGAATTCACTTTTCACAGAGAAGGTTCTCAGAAAGCTACTTTCTAGTTTTTCTCGTAGGATAACCCCTTTGTCACCGTAAGCTTCATTGCCCTACAAAATATCCCAATGCAGATTTCAAGAAAACAGGGTTAGCCAACGGATCCATGAAAAGGACAGAATAACTCTGTGAGTTGCATTCACGTTTCACAATGCAGTTTCTCAGAACGCTTCTTTCCAGTGATTCTCTGAGGATATTTCCTTTCTCACAGGAGCCCTCACTGGGTTCCCAAATATCAGTGTGCAAACGCCACGAGAACTGCCTTCGCGAACGGCTTCATGAGAAGAAAGGTGTCACTCTGTGAGATGAATTCACAGGTCACAAAGTCCTTTCTCAGAAAGCTTCTTTCTCATTTGTATCGGCGGA
>NW_012118243.1:477636-481768 GCF_000951035.1 Colobus angolensis palliatus
GACCCAAACTAGCCCTTCTCACTTTCCTCAAAGACAGTGTTATCGGACTGCTCCTTGAAATGTAACTGTAACTTTGTGAGATGAATTCACACCTCACAGAGAAGTTTCAAAGAAAGCTTCTTTTTAGATTTTATATGAGGATATTTCTTTAGACACTATGAGCTTCATTGCACTAAGATGTATCCCGTTTCAGATGACAAGAAAACTGTGTTGGCAAACTGATGACTGAAGAGATAAGTGTAACTCTGTGAGTTGCATTCACACATGGCAATGCAGTTTCTCAGAAGGCTCCCTTCCAGTTTTTGTGTGAGGATATTTCCCTTTTCACCATAGGCCACAATGAGCTCCCAAATCTCACTTTCCAGAATCCACGAAAAGAGTGTTAGCAAAATGCTACCACAAGGAAAAGGTGAAACTCTGTATGATGAATTCCCCCCCGAGGAAGCAATCTCTCAGAAAGCTTCTTTCTAGCTATTATTGGAGAATATTTCCTTTTTTACCACAGGCCTCAAGGTGCTGCCAAATATCACTTTACAAATTCCACAGAAACACTGTCAGCAAACTGCTGCATGAAGACTATGTTGTAACTCTGAGAGATGAATTCATGTATGACAAAGAAGTTTCTCACAAAGCTTCTTTCACGTTTTTAATGGAGGATATTTCTTTTCTCAGTGTAGGCCTCAAAGCGAGCCTATCTAGCCCTTCTCAGTCCATAGACTGAGTCCATAGACTCTTCAAACCTGTCGGAAATATCAGTGCTCAGCATCCACAAAGACCGTGCTAGGAAACTCTTGAAGGAAATAGTAGTGTAGCTCTCTAAGATGAAGTTACGGATCAGAAAGCAATCTCTCAGAAAGCTTCTTTCTATCTATTATCAGAGGATCCTTCCTTTCTCCCCTTAGGCCTCAATGCGCTCCCAAATATCACTTCCCAGATTCCACGACAACACGGTCAGCAAACTGCTGCATGAAGACTAAGTTGTCACTCTGTGAGATGAATTCACATATCACAAAGAAGTTTCTCACAAAGCTTCTTTCACGTTTTTAATGGAGGATATTTCCTTTATCAGCGTAGGCCTCAATGCGATCCAAACTAGCTTTTCTCAATTTCCTCAAACACAGTGTTCACGGACTGCTCCTTGAAATGTAACTGTAACTCTGTGAGATGAATTCACACATCACAGAGAAGTCTCGAGGAAGGCTTCTTTCTAGATTTTATATGAGGATATTTCTTTTGAGACCGCAAGCTTCATTGCACTCAGATGTATCCCGTTTCAGATGACAAGAAAACTTTCTTGGCAAACTGTTGCCTGAAGAGAAAGGTGTAACTCTGTGAGTTGCATTCACACAAGGCAACGCAGTTTCTCAGAAGGCTTCCTTCCAGTTTTTGTGTTAGGATATTTCCCTTTTCAGCGTAGGCCACAATGAGCTCCCACATCTCACTTTCCAGAATCCACGAAAAGAGTGTTAGCAAACTGCTACCAGGAGGGAGAAGAGAAACTCTGTATGATGAATTCACAGATCAGAAAGCAATCTCTCAGAAAGCTTCTTTCTAGCTATTATCTGAGGATATATCCTTTTTCACCATGGGCCTCAGTGCGCTTCCATATATCACTTTCCATATTCCACGAAAACACTGTCAGGAAACTGCTGCATGAAGACTGAGGTGTCACTCTGTGAGATGAATTCACTTATCACAGAGAAGTTTCTCAGAAAGCTACTTTCTAGATTTTCTCTGAGGATAACTCCTTGGTCACCATAATAAGCTTCATTGTGCTACGAAATATCCCAATGTAGATTTCAAGAAAACAGGGTTAGCCAACGGATCCATGAAAATGATAGGGTAACTCTGTGAGTTGCATTCAGGTGTCACAATGCAGTTTCTCAGAACACTTCTTTCCAGTGTTTCTCTGAGGATATTTCCTTTTTCACCATAGGCCTCACTGGGCTCCCAAATATCACTTTGCAAACTCCACGAGAACTGTCTTAGCGAACGGCTTCATGAGGAGAAAGGTGTAACTCTGTGAGATGAACTCACAATTCACAATGAAGTTTCTGAGACAACCTCTTTCTCATTTGTATCGGCGGAGATTTCTTTTGGCCGTGTAGTCTCCAAAGGGATCCGAAATAGCAGTTCTGAGATTCCACCAAGACAGGGCTAGCCAACGGCTCCACGAAATACAACTTGAACTCAGTGAGTTGAATTCACACAGCACAAAGCCGTTTCTCAGAAATCGTCTTTCTTTTCGAGCTGAGTTTATTTGTGGTCTCGGAGTGCCACCGTGTGTCCTTTTGCAGATTCTGTGAAAACGCAGTTAGCAACCTTCTCGATGAAAACCATGAGGAACATCTGTGAGCTGAATTCAAGCACAACCAAGAAGTTTCTGAGAAGGCTTCTCTGCAGATTTGTCTGAGGATACCTTATCATTCAGCGTGGGATTCCACGATATCCAGGATGTCACCTCTGAGTCTCCAGAAAATGAGTGCTAGCAAACTCCTCCATGAAAGTGTGTTGTAGCACTGTGAAATCAATTCACCCATCACAAAGCAGTTTCTCAGAAAGCTTCATTCCGATTTTTCTCGGAAGATATTTCCTGTGTCCATAGACTCTTCAAACCTATCGGAAATAGCAGTGCTCAGAATCCCAAAGACCGTGCTAGCAAACGGTTGCGGGAAATAGCAGTGTAACTCTGTGAGATGAATTTACAGATCAGAAAGCAATCTCTCAGAAACCTTCTTACTAGCTATTATCAGAGGATCTTTCCTTTCTACCCATAGGCCTCAATGCGCTCCCAAATATCACTTCCCGTATTCCACGACAACACGGTCAGGAAACTGCTGCATGAAGACTAAGTGGTCACTTGGTGAGGTGAATTCACATATCACAAAGAAGTTTCTCACAACGCTTCTTTCACGTTGTTAATGGAGGATATTTCCTTTATCAGCGTAGGCCTCAATGCGATCCAAACTAGCCCTTCTCAGTTTCCTCAAACACAGTGTTAACGGACTGCTCTTTGAAATGTAACTGTAACTCTGTGAGATGAATTCACACATCACAGAGAAGTCTCGAAGAAAGCTTCTTTCTAGATTTTATATGAGGATATTTCTTTTGTACTGCAAGCTTCATTGTGCTCAACTGTATCCCGTGTCAGATGACAAGAAAGCTATGTCGGCAAACTGTTGACTGAAGAGAAAAGTGTAACTCTGTTAGTTGAATGCACACATGGCAACGCAGTTTCTCAGAAGGCTTCCTTCCAGTTTTTGTGTGAGGATATATCCCTTTTCACCATAGGCCACAATGAGCTCCCAAATCTCACTTTCCAGAATCCACGAAAAGAGTGTTAGCAAACTGCTACCAGGAGGGAGAAGAGAAACTCTGTATGATGAATTCACACATCAGAAAGCAATGTCTCAGAAAGCTTCTTTCTAGCTATTATCTGAGGATATATCCTTTTTCACCATAGGCCTCAATGCGCTCCCAAATATCACTTCCCAGATTCCACGAAAACACTGTCAGCAAACTGCTTCATGAAGACTAAGTTGTCACTCTGTGAGATGAGTTCACTTTTCCCAGAGAAGTTTCTGAGAAAGCTAGTTTTTAGATTTTCTGTGAGTATATCGCCTTTGTCACCATAAGCTTCATTGTGCTAGGAAGTATCCCAACGCATATTTCAAGAAAACAGGGTTAGCCAACGGATCCTTGAAACTGAGAGGGTAGCGCTGTGAGTTGCATTCGCATGTCACAATGCAGTTTCTCTGAACGATTCTTTCCTGTTTTTCTCTGAGGATATTTCGTTTTTCAGCATAGCCCTCACTGGGCTCCCAAATATCACTTTGCAAACTCCACGAGAACTGTCTTAGCCAACGGGTTCATGAGGAGAAAGGTGTAACTCTGTGAGACGAACTCACAGTTCACAATGAAGTTTCTCAGAAAGCTTCTTTTTTTTTAATTTCTATTCTTTTTTTTAATTTTTTTATTATACTTTAAGTTCTAGGGTACATGTGCATAACTTGCAGGTTTGTTACATGTGTATACTTGTGCCATGTTGGTGTGCTGCACTCATCAACTCGTCAGCAGCCATAAATTCATCATTTATATCAGGTATAACTCCCCAATACAATCCCTCCCCCCT
>NW_012118243.1:485540-486002 GCF_000951035.1 Colobus angolensis palliatus
GATGGTTTCCAGCTGCATCCATGTCCCTACAAAGGATGCAAACTCATCCTTTTTTATGGCTGCATAGTATTCCATGGTGTATATGTGCCACATTTGTTTAATCCAGTCTGTCACTGATGGACATTTGGGTTGATTCCAAGTCTTGGCTATTGTGAATAGTGCCGCAATAAACATACATATTCATGTGTCTTTGTAGTAGAAGAATTTATAATCCTTTGGGTATATACCCCGTAGTGGGATGGCTGGGTCATATGGTACATCTAGTTCTAGATCCTTGAGGAATTGCCATACTCTTTTCCATAATGGTTGAACTAGTTTATAGTCCCACCAACAGTGTAAAAGTGTTCCTATTTCTCCACCTCCTCTAAAACACCTGTTGTTTCCTGGTTTTTTAATGTTTGACATTCTAACTGGTGTGAGATGGTATCTCATTGTGGTTTTGATTTGCATTTCTCTGATGGC
>NW_012118243.1:488822-489260 GCF_000951035.1 Colobus angolensis palliatus
CCTGTTGAATTGATCCCTTTACCATTATGTAATGGCCTTCTTTGTCTCTTTTGACCTTTGATGGTTTAAAGTCTTTTTTATCAGAGACTGGTGTTGCAACCCCTACTTTTTTTTGTTCTCCATTTTCTTGGTAGATCTTCCTCCATCCCTTTGTTTTGAGCCTATGTATATCTCTGTGTGTGAGATGGGTCTCCTGAATACAGCAGACTGATGGGTCTTGGCTCTTTATCCAGTTTGCCAGTCTGTGTCTTTTAATTGGACCATGTAGTCCATTTACATTCAAGGTTAATATTGTTATGTGTGAACTTGATCCTGCCATTATGGTATTACCTGATTATTTTGCTCGTTAGTTGATGCAATTTCTTCCTAGCCTCGATGGTCTTTACATTTTGGCATGTTTTTACAATGGCTGGTACTGGTTTTTCCTTTCCATGTTTA
>NW_012118243.1:489716-490032 GCF_000951035.1 Colobus angolensis palliatus
TCTTTTTCTTCTTTTTTCTTTAGACTTCTCTTCTCACTTCATTTCATTCATTTGATCCTCAATCACTGATACTCTTTCTTCCAGTTGATCGAGTCTGTTACTAAAGGTTGTGCGTTTGTCATGTATTTCTCGTGTCATGGTTTTCATTTCTCTCAGTTCGTTTATGGCTTTCTCTGCATTAATTATTCTGGTTATCAATTCTTCCACTCTTTTTTCAAGATTTTTAGTTTCTTTGCGCTGGGTATATAATTCCCCCTTTAGCTCTGAGACGTTTGATGGTCTGAAGCCTTCTTCTCTCATCTCGTCAAAGTCATTC
>NW_012118243.1:490082-504310 GCF_000951035.1 Colobus angolensis palliatus
GAGATGTGTTCTTATTTTTTGAATTTCCAGCTTTTCTGCCCTGCTTTTTCCCCATCTTTGTGGTTTTATCTCCCTCTGGTCTTTGATGATGGTGACGTACTGATGGGGTTTTGATGTGGGTGTCCTTCCTGTTTGTTAGTTTTCCTTCTAACAGTCAGGACCCCCAGCTGTAGGTCTGTTGGAGATTGCTTGAGGTCCACTCCAGACCCTGTTTGCCTGGGTGTCAGCAGCAGAGGCTGCAGAAGATAGAATACTCATGAACAGTGACTGTACCTGTGTGATTCTTGCTTTGGAAGCTTCCTCTCAGGGGTGTACTCCACCATGTGAGGTGTGGGGTGTCAGTCTGCCCCTAGTGGAAGATGTCTCCCAATTAGGCTACTCATGGGTCGGAGACCCACTTGAGCAGGCAGTCTGTCCATTCTCAGATCTCAACTTCCATATTGGGAGATCCACTGCTCTCTTCCAAGCTGTCAGTGTCGTTTGCATCTGCAGAGGTTTCTGCTGCTTGTTTTTATTTTTTTTTGTTGTTGTTGTTGTTTAGCTGTGCCCTGTCCCCAGAGGTGGAGTCTACACAGACTGGCATGCCTCCTTGAGCTGCTGTGAGCTCCACCCAGTTCGATCTTCCCAGGGTTTTGTTTACCTACTTAAGCCTCAGCAATGGCGAGTGCCCGTGCCCCAACCTTGCTGCTGCCTTGTAGTTAGATCGCAGACTGCTTTGCTAGCAATGAGGAAGGGTCCGTGGCCGTGGGACCCTCCAAGCCAGGTGTGGGATATAATCTGGTTAGCCTGTTTGTGTTTGGACTAACAGAGGCAAGATAGTGCACTTCCGGGTTCTTCATCACCAACTTTTCCCGTGCGCGTGAAAATGTAGCTGGTGCCCGCGATGGTGCAGATCAACTGGGCATGCGCCAGGTGACGTCAATCTGAAGAGACCAAGATTTACCTGGTCGCACCTACGGAACACCTCCTTACACCCCCGTGCCCCGCCTATTGCCCTGCCACTCCCAGAAAAGACGCTCCCAGCAGGCGTGCCGCACGGACTTCCTCAGCCCCCCACTCCTGTCGGGACTGCATCAGGAACTCCGCCCGAGAGCTCCACTGGGCGACTCTCTCGGCCTCCTTTGCTGGAGGCCGACAGACCTCACCCTCCACACCTTCTTCCCTGAAGCTAGGTGACCATAAATAAATTTGCAGTTTTGCTCCTAGCCTTGCCTACTTGCTGGTACTTTAGTGCTCGCTCTGGTGGTCTTAGGAAAACAAATCAGTTGGTGCTGAAAGTCCCGGAGAAGACCTCTCCTTAGGCCTCTGAGGATTGAGGAACTTTCTCCTGCTTCCACGCCACAGACGGACGAGGACCTGAGACCCGCTTCCCTCACTCTCACGGCCTCTCTGGGGTAAGTGCCCTTGTCTCCTCTTTACCTCCCTTGGCCAAAAAACCTGCGCAGGTCCTAGGCCCACTTTTGAGCCCCCAAGTGTCTCAGGAGACCCGTTCAGGATGGAGACATCTGCCAGAAGGTAATGTCCGCCTTGGCTCCAAGAGCCTCCAGTCTGTCTCTGGTGGTTCCAAAGGACGCTTTGAAGCCAGGCAGAGATCCACTTCCATTTCCATTGTGTCCATTGTGTAAGTAAAGAGGAAACAAATGGGAACCCCCTGTCCAGATTTCCAAAAAGCACCCCCTTAGGGTGCCTCCTAGCCAATTCAAAAACCTTACAGCTCGAACAAGACCTTAGGAGAAAGCGGTTAATTTTCCTTTCCACTGTGGTGTGGCCCCAATACAAACTAGACAATCAGTCTCAGTGGCCACCACAGGGCACCCTAGACCACAATGTTCTGATTGACCTCAGCAATTTCTGCCAGCAGCTAGGCAAGTGGTCCGAAATTAATTACATACAAGGCTTTTGGGCCTTATGGTCTCGTCCTGACCTGTGCAGCCTGTGCTCTTTGGCCCAAGTTATGCTAGCCAAGGACGCTGGCTCACAGAAACCCGAAAAAGAGGAGTCTTCATTCCTTTCTGTTCAGCCGGAGGACCTAGGGTTTCCTTTGGCCTCCGCACCCTCACTCCCGCCCTACACTCCTCCTCCTCCCCCCGCCGAGACTCCTCCTTCCTCCTCCTTATCTACTAGTAATCCACTCAGTCTTGTGCCTCCTTCGGGGCCCCCAACTGGCTGTCTTGAGTCCCCATCTCTGCCCACACCCACTCTAAGTGCTTTGCTGATGCCCCCACTCCTGCCCCACACCCTCCTACAGTGTTAGCACCTTTGCGAGAGGTAGCTGGGGTGGAGGGGCTAGTCAGAGTACATGTCTCTTTTTCACTGTCTGATCTTTCCAAAATTGAGAAGCGTTTAGGTGATTTCTCAGCTAATCCTACCATATACTTAAAGGAATTTAGATACCTTTGTCAGGCCTATGACTTAACTTGGCATGACCTCCAGGTTATCCTAACCTCTACCCTAAACCCTGAGGAGCAAGAGTGCATCCTATCGTCCACCAGGCAGCACGCCAACCAACTACATTTAACTGACATTGCCATTCCACTAGGGGAGCAAGCAGTCCCCTCGGCAGACCCAGACTGGGACTATCAAGTAGGCCAGCCTGGGCGCTGTTGGCGAGATGTAAACGTCCAGTGTTTGTTGGCTGGTATGCAAGTTGCCTCAAACAAAACTGTAAATTTTAACAAATTAAAGAAATTATTCAAAATCCAGAAGAAAATCAAGCTGCATTCTTAAATAGGGTGACTGAGGCTGTAGCCCAATATACCCGGTTAGATCCGGTCTCCCCCACAGGGGCCACCATTTTGGCGTCTTATTTCATTTCTCAATCGGCTCCTGACATTCGCAAAAAACTTCAGAAAGTAGAAGAGGGTCCTCAGGCCCCAGTACAAGACCTAGTTAAATTAGCCTTTAAGGTCTATAACTCCAGAGAGCAGATGGCTGAGGCACAGCGGCAGGCTCACCTCAAACAGAAGGCACAGCTCCTAGCAGCTGCTTTACAGCCCAGTCGTAACCCCAGACCAGAGAGCACACACCCCGCACACTCCAAGGCTACAAAAGGAGCCGGCTATAAGTGCGGCAAGGCAGGACACTATGCCAACAGGTGTCCACAAGGTCTCTGAGCCCGAATGCAGTCTTGCTATAAGTGCAAGGCAGCAGAATATTGGGCCAGTGAATGTCCTAACCCTCATCCACCAGCAACCCCCTGCCCTGCTTGCCAACAGGAAGGACACTGGAAGTCTGATTGCCCCACCCTGAGAACAGGTGCCATGTCTCAACGTGACCCCCTTTCCCAGGATCCTGAGAGCTTCTTCCAGCTCCTACATCTGGATGATGACAACTGAAGGTGCCAAGACTCGGGGACCCCCATCACCCTCACTGAGTCACGGGTAACTCTCCTGGTAGTGGGTAAGACAATTAATTTTTTAATAGACAGTGAGGCTACCTATTCTGTTTTCCCATCTTTCTCTGGACCTAGCCTTCCATCCAATATCTCTGTAGTAGGAGTAAACGGAAAGCCATCCACTCCACGAAAAAATTCCCTCCTTAATTGCTGCCTGGCCAACAACTACTTTGTGCACTCGTTCCTCATTATACCCTCATGCCCTACCCCTTTACTAGGCCGAGACATCTTAAGCACCTTAAAGGCCTGCATAACCATTCCCACTAACCCATCCACTCCCCTTCATGTCGCCCCCACTCCCCATCTTCCCTATTTCTGTACACCCTCAAGTGTGGGACACTTCCACCCCGGTCATAGCAGCCCACCACCCACCAGTTCTTATCAAGCTCAAAGATCCCACTCGTTTCCCAAACCGCCCCCAATTCTCTCTCTCTCCAACACATCTACAAGGTTTAAAGCCATCACGCGACTACTTAGCCAACATATTCTTGTCCGCACACATTCCCCCTGTAACACTCCAATACTTCCAGTTAAGAAGGCAGACGGAATGTATAGGTTAGTACAGGATCTTCGGCTAGTCAATGAGGCTATCCGTCCAACAAACCCTGTGGTTCCCAACCCTTACACCCTTCTGTCCCATATCCCCACCAATTCTACTTATTTTACTGTGCTAGACCTTAAGGATGCTTTCTTTTCCTCTCCACACACCATCTTCAGGATCTCATCTCTCATAAAAGTATTAGCCACTTAACTCAATTCCGGCTCCAACTTTTCCATCTCTTATTCATAGAAGACACCACTGTTACTTTAGAAGTTTGCTCCTCTCTAAATCCAGCCACTTTACTGCCAGACTCTCTTAAACCACCCCATACTAAACATTCTTGTCCTGAGGTCCTGGAGGCTCAACCCCCCAGCCACTTACACTTGCATGACTGGCCCCTTCAGAATGCACAACTAGCCCTATTTGTGGATGGCAGCTCCTTTATCAACCCTCAAGGAAACAGACAGGTGGGACATGCAGTAGTTACCTCCTCCACAGTTTTAGAAGCAAAACCCCTACCACAAGGGACCACATCACAGCAGTCAGAACTCACTTCACTAACCAGGGAGCTCCTCCTATCAAAAGGAAAAACAGCAAACATATACACAGATTCTAAATATGCTTTCCTAATTGCACACACCCATTCAGTCATCTGGAAAGAGAGAGGGTTTTTAACCACCTGCGGTACCCCTATTATTAACAAAAACCAAATACTCAAACTACTAGATGCACTGTCGGCACCTTCCAAGGTAGCCATTATACATTGTAAAGGTCACCAAACTTCATCTAACCCAGTAGCAGCTGGCAACAATTTTGCTGATGCCACTGCCAAGTCAGCCGCTGGATTTTCCACCCCCAAGCCTCCTTCTGTCTGATTTCTCTCCCCCAAGTATGCCCCTAATTACACTCAGAAAGAAAAGGCCCATACACTGTCCTCCTGTCTACACATAGAGCAGCAAAACTCCTAGGACACACGCATTGGATTCATATTTCCCAGATAAAAAAGGCCCCCACCGAGAACAATCAGTGGACCTCAGTTCAACTTTCCCCCACTCACCTCAAACTTACAAAACTTTCTTAACTAGCTCATGCTCCCCGACCACTGGCGCTTAGCTCGCTTTCTCACCATCCTCTACATAAACCTATCAGACTTTTAATACATAACCCCAGACCCATATCTACCTCCAGACAACAGTCCAGAGCAGTGGTTCTCCCACCTCCTAACCTTCACTGATCATCTTCAGTGGCAGGGGACACTCTGTGACTACACTGAAAATGAAGTCTCATTTTATACTTATGTTGTTGTCTTACTCAGACACTCAGACCTTTGCTAGTCCGTCTACTGTATAGCAATTTTTCATCACTGAAACTTGGTCACAAGACAGCCAAACACACTCTGTAGTACATAGTTCTGCCAGTTGTCTTCCTCAAGGCTGTCAAACTTCTCTCCAGACAATAGAGACCCCTTCCCATGGCTCACACTTATCCACCAAGGGCTAAACTTAACCTACACTGTTAATATCACCAATCTCACACATTGTTCCCTCTGTGTGGCCTTAGGAGGCCCCCCTTGGTGGCTGTCCCTCTGTCCAAGGCCTTTGATACCACTAGTGAGACACCCCACAATTCCCACAATTCACCTACCCTCCAGGCATAACTATACGGAAACCCAGACAGCCCAATTCTCCCTTTTTGTTATTCAACCCCAAATTCATCCTGGTGTAATCATACTCAGGCGCCCAATGGAGACCAAACAGCCCCCATTGGAAGCTATTTCTGGTGCAAGGGTCCCTTTCTAAAACCTTTGACCAAACTGTCACAACTCTATCTCAATCTCTCTGTGTCCCAGAATCCTTAGTGTCCAGCCTCACCCAGTATAGCAAGGCTGAACTAGCCGAACTGACACTGTAGCTACACCCTCCTGCCAATGGCTTACAATAACAGGCTGTTTTCCTCCCTCTAGTTATTGGAATCTCCCTAGCCTCCTCTCTGGTAGTGTCTGGTCTTGGAACTGGAGCCCTTGGTTATTCACTCCAGTCAGACAAAGCTACACAAGCTCTAATACAGAAAGCCATTGAAGCTTCAGTTGAAAACCTGGCTTCCCTGCAGTGCCAAATTACCTCAATAGCCCAAGTAGCTGCCCAAAACAGGCAAGCCCTAGACTTGTTTACAGCTGAAAAAGGAGGCACTTGTCTCTTCCTTAGGGAAGAGTGCTGCTATTATGTTAATGAGTCAGGCCTAGCAGACACTAACATTCAAACCCTCAATAAAATAAAAACTGAAATACATAACCTTAATACCCCAACCTTGCCAGGACCATCCTTCGGGGTTTTGCCCATCTTCCAACAAATGCTTCCATTCCTCATTCCTATACTAATACTGTGCCTTATTTTATGTTTTGCCCCCATTTTGATCAAATTTCTCTGTGCCAAGATTCAAGAAATCACTCGCATCACCTTCAACCAAATGCTTCTTCATCCATACGTCCAAATACCAACCATAAGCCCCGACCTTAACGATGCCCTTTAACAGCAGGCAGTAGCCAGAAAGAAAACGGCTCCCCTTATCACTATTATCAATAAAAGGTTGGACTGTTTGGACTAAAGGAGGCAAGATGGCACACTTCTGGGTTCTTCATCCCCAACTTTCCCTGAGCACGCGAAAATGTAGCTGGCACCCGGGAAGGTGCAGATCAACCGGGCATGCGCCAGGTGACGTCAATCCGAAGAGCCCAAGATTTACCTGGTCGCACCTATGGAATGACCCCCGACACGCCTGTGCCCCGCCTATTGCCCTCCCACTCCCAGAAAAGACACTCCCGGCAGGCACGCCACGCAGATTTCCTCAGCCCCCCACTCCTGTTGGGACTGCATCAGGAACTCCGCCCAAGAGCTCCACCGGGTGACTCTCTCGGCCTCATTTGCCGGAGGCCAAGAGCCCTCACCCTCCACACCTTCTTCCCTGAAGCTAGGTGACCAAAAAATAAATTTGCAGTTTTGCTCCTAGCCTTGCCTACTTGCTGGTTCTTTAGTGCTCACTCTGGTGGTCTTAGAAAAACAAATCAGTTTGCTTAAAGCGCAGTATTGGGATGGGAGTTATCCGATTTTCCAGGTGTTGTGTGTCTCACTTCCCCTGGCTAGGAAAAGGGATTCCTTTCCCCCTTGCACTTCCCAGGTGAGGCTTCAGCTCTCGCTGGTCGGGCTGCAACAGCTGACCAGCACACCGATTGTCCAGCACTCCCTAGTGAGATAACCCAGTAGCTCAGTTGAAAATGCAGAAATCACCTGTCTTCTGTGTCACTCATGCTGGGAGCTGGAGACTGGAGCTGTTCCTATTTGGCCATCTTGCTCCGCCCTGCTTCTTTCCATTTTTTAACTGATGATATTTCTTTTTTCACCTTAGCCCTCAATGCGCTCCCAACTATCGCTTTGCAGATTCCCCAAAAGCAGTGTTAGCAAACTGCTTCATGAAGATTGAGTTGTAACTCTGTGAGATGAATTCACATGTCACAAAGAAGTTTCTCAGAAAGCTTCTTTCACATTTTTAATTGAGGACATTTCCTTTATCAGGATAGGCCTCAATGTGATCCAAAGTATCCCTTCTCAGAATCCCCAAAGACAGTGGTAATAGACTGCTCCATGAAATGAAAGTGTAACTCTGTGAGATGAATTCACACATCACAAAGCAGTTTCTCATAAAGCTACTTTCTCATTTTTATCTGAGGATATTTCCTTTGTTACCATAAGCTACAATGCACTAAGAAATATCCCATTGCAGATTTCAAGTAAACAGTGTTAGCAAACTAATCAATGTAAAGAAAAGTGTAACTCTGTGAGTTGCATTGACATGTCACAATGCGGTTTCTGAAAATGCTTCTTTCCGTTTTTTATCTGACGATATTTACTTTTTCATCATAGCTCTCAAAGGGCTCCCAAATACCACTTTGCAAATTCCCGAAAGTAGTGTTACCAAACTGCTTCATGAAGACTGAGTTGTACCTCTGTGAGATAAAATCACATGGCATGAAAAAGTTACTCAGAAAGCTTCTTTCACGTTTTCAATTGAGGATATTTCCTTTATCAGGATAGGCGTCAATTGGATCCAAACTATTCACTCTAAAGATTCCCCAAAGATAGTGCTAATAGACTGCTCCATGAAACGAAGGTGTAACTCTGTGAGATGGATTCACACATCACAAAGCAGTTTCTCAGACTGTATCTTTCTAGTTTTTATCTGAGGATATTTCCTTTGTCACCATAAGCCTCACTGCATTAAGACATATCCAATCGCAGATTTCAAGAAAAGAGTGTTAGCAAATTGATCAATGAAAAGAAACGTGTAATCCTGTGAGTTGCATTCACATGTCATAATGCAGTTTCTCAGAACGCTTCTTTCGAGTTTTTATCTGGTAATATTTCCTTTCTCACCACAGCCATCAATGTGCTCCTAAATATTGCTTTGCAGATTCCCCAAAAGTAGTGTTAGCAAACTGCTTCATGAAGGTTGATTTGTAACTCTGTGAGATGAATTCACCTATCACAAAGAGGTTTCTCAGAAAACTTCTTTCAAGTTTTTAATTGAGGATATTTCCTTTATCGGGATAGGTCTCAATGTGATCCAAAGTATCCCTTCTCAGATTCCCCAAAGACAGTGATAATAGACTGCTCCATGAAATGGAAGTGTAACTCTGTGAGATGAATTCAACATAACAAAGCAGTTTCTCAGAAAGCTTTTTTCTAGTTTTTATCTGAGGATATTTTTTTTGTCACCATAAGCCTCATTGCACTAAGAAATATCACATTTCAGATTTCAGGAAAGCAGTGTCAGCAAACTGATAAATGAAAAGAAAAGTGTAACTCTGTGAGTTGAATTCATATGTCACAATGCAGTTTCTCAGAACGCTTCTTTCCAGTTTTTATCTGACGATATTTCCTTTTTCACCATAGCCCTCAATGTGCTCCCAAATATCGCTTTGCAGATTCCCCAAAAGTAGTGTTTGAAAACTGCTTCATGAAGTCTGAGTTGTAACTCTGTGAGATTAACTCACATATCACAAAGAAGTTTCTCAGAAAGCTTCTTTTCCGTTTTAAATTGAGGATATTTCCTTTATCAGGATAGGCCTCAATGTGATAAAAGTATCCCTTCTCAGATTCCCCAAAGACAGTGGTAATAAGTTGCTCCATGAAACAAAAGTGTAACCCTGTGAAATGAATTCACACATCACAAAGCAGTTTCTCAGAAAACTTCTTTCTTGTTTTTATCTGAGGCTATTTCCTTTGTCACCATAAGCTTCATTGCACTAAGAAATATCCCATCACAGATTTGAAGAACACAGTGTTAGCAAACTGATCAATGCAAAGAAAAGCGTAACTCTGTGGGTTACATTCACAGGTCACAATGCAGTTTCTCGGAATGCTTCCTTCCAGTTTTTCTCTGATGATATTTCCTTTTTCACCATAGCCTTCAATTCGCTCCCAAATATCGCTTGGCAGATTCTCCAAAAGTAGTGTTAGCAAACTGCTTCATGAAGACTGAATTGTAACTTTTGAGATGATATCACATATCACAAAGAAATTTCCTCAAAAGATTTTCCCCGTTTTCAATTGAGGAAATTTCCCTTATCATGATAGACCTCAATGCAATTCAAAGTATCCTTTCTCAAATCCTCCAAAGACAGTGGTAATAGACTGCTCCATGAAACAAAAGTGTAACTCTGTGAGATGAATTCACACATCACAAAACAGTTTCTCAGAATCTTTCTTTCTAGTTTTTATCTGAAGATGTTTCCTTTTTCTCCATAAGCTTCATTGCACTAAGAAATATCCCATTGCAGATTTCAGGAAAAAAGTGTTAGCAAACTGAGCAATGAAAAGTGTAACTCTGTGAGTTGCATTCACTTGTGACAATGCAGTTTCTCAGAACGCTTCTTTCCAGTTTTTATCTGGCGATATTTTCTTTTTCACCATAGCCCTCCTGCGCTTCCAAATATCACTTTGCAACTTCCCAGAAAGTAGTGTTAGCAAACTGCTTCGTGAGGGCTGAATTGTAACACTGTGAGATTAACTCACATATCACAAAAAGTTTCTCAGAAAGCTTCTTTCACGTTTTTAATTGAGGATATTTCCTTTATCATGATAGGCTTCAATGCAAAAAAAGTATCCCTTCTGAGATTCCCCAAAGACAGTGGCAATAGACTGCTCAATGAAACGAAGGTGTAACTCTGTGAGATGATCTCACACATCACAAAGCAATTTCTGAGAAACCTTCTTTCTAGTTTTATCTGAGGATATTTCCTTTGTTACTCTAAGCTTCAGTGCACTAAGAAATATCCGATTGCAGATTTCAAGAAAACAGTGTTAGCAAACTGATCAATGAAAAGTATAACTCTGTGAGTTGCAGTGATATGTCACAATGCAGTTTCTCAGAACGCTTCTTTGCAGTTTTTATCTGGTGATATTTCCTTTTTCACCGTAGCCCTCGGTGCGCTCCCAAATATCCTTTTGCAGATTACCTAAAAGTAGTGTTAGCAAAGTGTTTAATGAAGACTGAGTTCTAACTCTGTGAGATGAATTCACATATCACAGAGAAGTTCCTCCGAAAGCTTCTTTCACGTTTTGAGTTGAGGATAATTCCTTTATTCGATAGGCCTCAATGCGATCCAAATTATCCTTTCGCAGATTCTCCAAAGACAGTGATAACAGAGTGCTCTGTGAAACGAAACTGTAATTCTGTGAGATGAATTCACACATTACAAAACAGTTTCTCAAAAAGCATTTTTCTAGTTCTTATCTGAGGATATTACCTTTGTCTACGTAGGCTTCACTGCACTAAGAAGTGTCCCATTGCAGATTTCAAGAAAGTAGAGCTAGCAAACTGATCAATTAAAAGTGTACCTCTGTGAGTTTCATTCACATGTCACAATGCAGTTTCTCAGAACTCTTCTTTCCAGTTTTTATCTGACGATATTCCCTTTTTCACGATAGCCCTCGATGCTCTCCCAAATATCGCTTGGTAGATTCCCCAAAAGTAGTGTTAGCAAACTGCTTAATGAAGACTGAATTGTAACTCTGTGAGATGAACTCATATATCACAAAGAAGTTTCTCAGAAAACTTCTTTCACGTTTTTAACTGAGGATATTTCCTTTATCAGCATAGGCCTTAATGTGATAAAAGTATCCCTTCTCAGATTCCCCAAAGACAGTGGTAATAGACAGCTCCAAGAAACGAAAGTGTAACTCTGTGAGATGAATTCACACATCACAAAACAGTTTTTCAAAAAACTTGTTCCTAGTTTTTATCTGAGGATATTTCCTTGTCACCATAAGCTTCATTGCACTATGAAATATCCCATTGCAGATTTCAAGCAAACAGTGTTAGCAAACTGATCAATGAAAAGTATAACTCTGTGAGTTGCATTCACATGTCACAATGCAGTGTCTTAGAATGCTTCTTGCCAGTTTTTATCTGATGATATTTTCTTTTTCACCATAGCCCTCAATGCGCTCCCAAATATTGCTTTACAGATTCCCGGAAAGCACTCTTAGAAAACTGCTTCATGAAGACTCAGTTGTAACTCTGTGAGATCAATTCACATATCACAGGGAAGTTTCTCAGAAAGCTTCTTTCACGTTTTTAATGGAGGATATTTCCATTATCAGGATAGGTCTCAATGCGATCCAAAGTATCCCGTCTCAGAATCCCAAAGACAGTGATAATAGACTGCTCCATGAAATGAAAGGGTAACTCCGTGAGATGAATTTACACATGACAACGCAGCTTCTCAGAAAACTTCTTTCTAGTTTTTATCTGAGGATATATCCTTTATCACCATAAGCTTCATTGAACTAAGAAATATCCAATTGCAGATTCCAAGAAAACAGTGTTAGCAAACTGATCCATGAAAGAAAAGTGTAATTCTGTGAGTTGCCTTCACGTGTCACAATGCAGTTTCTCAGAACGCTTCTTTCCAATTTTTATCTGATGATATTTCCTTTTTCACCATAGCCTTCAATGTGCTCCCAAATATTGCTTTGCAGATTTCTAGAGAGTAGTGTTAGCAAACCGCTTCATGAAGACTGACTTGTAACTATTTGAGATGAATTCACATATTACAAAGAAGTTTCTCAGAAAGCTGCTTTCACGTTTTTAATTGAGGATATATCCTTTATCAGGATAGGCCTCATTGTGATAGATATTATTTCTTCTCAGATTCCCCAAAGACAGTGGCAATAGATTGTTCCATGAAAAGAAAGTGTAACTCTGTAAGATGAATTCACACATCACAAAGCAGTTTCTCAGAAAGCTTTTTCCTTGTTTTTATCTGAGGATATCTCCTTTTTCACCGTAAGCTTCATTGCATTAAGAAATATCCCATTGCAGATTTCAAGAAAACAGTGCTAGCAAACTGATCAGTAAAAAGAAAAGTGTAACTCTGTGAGTTACATTCACATGTCACAATGCAGTTTTCTGAACGCTTCCTTCCAGTTTTTATCTGACGATATTTCCTTTTTCACCATAGCCCTCAAAGCACTCCAAAATGTCGGTTTGCAGATTCCACGAAAGTAGTGTCAGCAAACTCTTTCATGAAGACTGAGTTGTAACTCTCTGAGATGAATTCCCATATCACAAAAAATGTCTCAGGAAGCTTCTTTCACGTTTTTAATTGAGGATATTTCCTTTATCAGGGTAAGCCTCAATGCAATCCATAGTATCCCTTCTCAGATTCCCCAAAGACAGTGGTAATAGACTGCTCCATGAAACGAAATTGTAACTCTGTGAGATGAATTCACACATCACAAAGCAGTTTCTCAGAAAGCTTCTTTCTCGTCTTTATCTGAGGATATTTCCTCTGCCACATTAGCTTCATTGCGCTAAGAAATATCCAATTCCAGAATTCAAGAAAACAGTGTCAGGAAACTGACCAATGAAGAGAAACCTGTAACTCTGTGAGTTGCATTCACAATTCACAATGCAGTTTCTCAGAACTCTTCTTTCCAGTTTTTATCTGATGATATTTATTTTTTCACCATAGCCCTCAATGCTCTCCCAAATATTGCTTTGCAGAATACCCGAAAGTAGTGTTAACAAACTGTTTCATGTAGACTGAGTTGTAACACTGTGAGAAGAATTCACACATCACAAAGAAGTTTCTTAGAGAGCTTCTTTCTCATTTTCAATTGAGGATATTTCCTTTATCAGAATAGGCTTCAATGTGATCCAAAGTTTCCCTTCTCAGAATCCCCAAAGCCAGTGGTAATAGACTGCTCCATGAAACGAAAGTGTAACTCTGTGAGATGAATTCACGCATCACAAAGCAGTTTCTCAGAAAGATTCTTTCTAGTTTTTATCTGAGGATATTTTCTTTGTCACCATAAGCTTCATTGTACTAAGAAATATCTCACGGCAGATTTCAAGAAAACAGTGCTAGCAAACTGATCAATGAAAAGAAAAGTGTCATACTGTGAGTTGCATTCATATGTCACAATGCTGTTTTCAGAACGCTTCTTTCCAGTTTTTATCTGATGATATTTTCTTTTTCACCACAGCCCTCAATGTGTTCCAAAATATCACTTTGCAGATTCCATGAAAGTAGTGTTAGCAAACTGCTTCATGTAGACTCAGTTGTAACTCTGTGAGATGAATTCACATATTACAAAGAAGTTTCTCAGAAAGCTTCTTTCACTTTTTCAGTTGAAGATATTTCCTTTATCAGGATAGGCCTCAATGCGATCCAACTTATCCCTTTTCAGATACCCCAAAGACATTGGTAAGAGACTGCTCCATGAAACGAAAGTGTAACTCTGTGAGATGAATTCACACATCACAAAACAGTTTCTCAGAAAGCTTCTTTCTACTTTTGATCTGAGGATATTTCCTTTTTCACCTTAAGCTTCCATGCACTAAGGAGTATCCCATCGCAGATTTTAAGAAAACAATGTTAGCATACTGATAAATGAAAAGAAAAGTGTAACTCTGTTAGTTGCATTCACATGTCACAATGCAGTTTCTCAGAACGCTTCTTTCCAGTTTTTGTCTGACGATATTTCCTTTTTCACCATAGCCCTCAATGCACTCCCAAATATTGCCTTGCAGATTACCCAAAAGTAGTGTTAGCAAACTGCTTCATGAAGACTGAGTTGTAACTCTGTGAGATGAATTCACACATCACAAAGCAGTTTCTCAAAAAGCTTCTTCCTAGTTTCTATCTGAGGATATTTCCTTTGTCACCGTAAGCTTCATTGCACTAAGAAATATCCCATTGCAGATTTCCAGAGAACAGCGTTAGCAAACTGA
>NW_012118243.1:504360-520580 GCF_000951035.1 Colobus angolensis palliatus
TGCAGATTTCCAGAGAACAGCGTTAGCAAACTGATCAATGAAAAGCGTAACTCTGAGAGTTTTATTCATAGGTCACAGTACAGTTTATCAGAACGCTTTTTTCAGATATTATCTGACGATATTTTCCTTTTCACCCTAGCCCTCAATGCGCTCTCATTTATCACTTTGTAGATTCCCAAAAAGTAATGTTAGCAAACTGCTTCATGAAGACTGAGTTGTAACTCAGTGAGATGAATTCACATATCACAAAGAAGTTTCTCAGAAAGCTTCTTTCACGTTTTAATTAAGGATATTTCCTTTATCAGGATAGGCCTTAATGTGATCCAAAGTATCCCTAGTCAGATTCCCAAAGACAGTGGTAATAGATTGCTCCATGAAACGAAAGTGTAACTCTGTGAGTTGAATTCACACATCACAAAGCAGTTTCTCAGACACCTTCTTTCTAGTTTTTATCTGAGGATATTTCCTTTGCAACCATAAGCTTCATTGCACTAAGAAATATCCCCTTGCAGATATCAGGAAAACAGTGTTAGCAAACTCATGAAAAAAACAAAAGTGTATCTCTGTGAGTTGCATTCTCATGTCATAATGCAGTTTCTCAGAATGCTTCTTTCCAGTTTCTATCTGATGATATTTCCTTCTTCACCATAGCCCTCAATGTGCTCCCAAATATCGCTTTGGAGATTCCCAAAAAGTAGTGTCAGCACACTGCTTCATGAAGACTGAGATGTAAATCTGTGAGATTAGGAACATATCACAAAGAAGTTTCTCAGAAAGCTTCTTTCACTTTTTTAATTGGGAATTTTCCATTTTCAAAATAGACCTCAGTGCGATCCAAAGTATTCCTTCTCAGATTCTACAAAGACAGTGGTAATAGACTGCTCCATGAAATGAAAGTGTAATTCTGTGAGATGAATTCACACATCACAAAGCAGTTTCTCAGAAAGCTTCTTTCTACTTTTTATCTGAGACTATTTCCTTTGTAAGCTTCATTGCACTATAAAATATATCATTGCAGATTTCAAGAAAGTAATGTTAGCCAACTGATCAATGAAAAGAAAAGTGTAACTTTGTGAGTTGAACTGGCATGTCACAATGCAGTTTCTCGGAATGATTCTTTCCAGTTTTTATGTGATGATGTTTCCTTTTTCACCATAGCCCTCAATGCGCTCCCAAATATCATTTTGCAGATTTCCCGAAAGTAATGTTAGCAAACTGCTTCATGGAGACTGAGTTGTAACTCTAAGAGATGAATTCGCATATCACAAAGAAGTTTCTCAGAAAGCTTCTTTCACGTTTTTAATTGAGGACATTTCCTTTATCAGGATACATGTCAATGCAATCCAAATATCCCTTCTCTTATTCCTCAGAGACAGTGGTAGTGACTGCTCCATGAAACGGAAGTGTTACTCTGTGAGATGAATTCACACATCACAGAACAGTGTCTCAGAAAGCTTCTTTCTTGTTTTTATCTGAGGATATATTCTTTGTCACTGTAAGCTTCACTGCACTAAGAAATATCCCACTAGGGATTTCAGGAAAACAGTGTTAACATACTGATCAATGAAAAGAAAAATGTAACTCTGTGAGTTTCATTCACATGTCCCAGTGCAGTTTCTCAGAACGCTTCTTTCCAGTTTTTATCTGACAATATTTCCTTTTTAACCATAGCCCTCAATGCACTCCGAAATATCTCTTGTCAGATTCCCCAAAAGTAGTGTTAGCAAACTGCTTCATAAAGACTGAGTTGTAACTCTCTGAGATGAATTCACATATCACAAGGAAGTTTCTCAGAAAGCTGCTTTCACGTTTTTAATTGAGGATATTTCCTTTATCAGTTTAGGTCTCAATGCAATCCAAAGTATCCCTTCTCAGATTCTCCAAAGACAGTGGTAATAGACTGCTCCATGAAATGAAAGTGTAACTCTGTGAGATCAATTCACACATCACAAAGCAGTTTCTCAGAAAGCTTCTTTCTAGTTTTTATCCGAGGAAATTTTCTTTGTCAAGGTAAGCTTCATTGCACTAAGAAATATCCCTTTGTAGATTTCAAGAAAACAGTGTTAGCCAACTCTTCAATGAAAAGAAAAGTATAACTCTGTGAGTTGCGTTCACATGTCACAATGCAGTTTTCAGAACCCTTCTTTCCAGTTCTTATCTGACAATATTTCCTTTTACACCACAGCCCTCAATGCGCTCCCTAATATTGCTTTGCAGATTTCCCAAAAGTAGTTTTGGCAAACTGCTTCATGAAGACTGAGTGTAACTCAGTGAGATGAATTCACATATCACAAAGAAGTTTCCCAGAAAGCTTCTTTCTCGTTTTTTTCTGAGGTTCTTTCCTTTGTCACCATAAGCTTCATTGCACTAAGGAATATCCCATTGCAGATTTTAAGAAAATAGTGTTGGGAAACTGATCAATGAAAAGAAAAGTGTAACTTTGTGAGTTGCATTCACATGTAACAATGCAGTTTCTCAGAATGCGTCTTTACAGGGTGATCAAGGTTTATGAAAAATGGCAATGTCTCCAAATATTCAATACCAGGAGAATATAACTAACTCTAGCATTGATGTCTTTTTTAATTAAAATATGTAATTCAAGACAAAAGCTATTGAAACTTTAAATGATTTTGAGCCTTAAAAAAATGAGATTATGGGACCTGAGTCACTAACAGATAGCTGTAACCTAGGAAGTTGTAGTATTTGTTGCCCTGATTATAAATTAGCCTTTTTCCATTACCTACATTGTATTTTAGAATATTGTAAAAGACTAAGGAATGCCAGAGAAGACCCTTTCCCTCTTTACTTTTGATCTTCGTCATTGATTAACTTCCTTCTTCCTCATGTTACACAAAGACCTCATGACTATTACATTGTCAAAGATAAAATGCTAAAAATACTCATTTAAATTGGAAAAAGAAAACAAGCTGTAACTAATTAATTTGCTGTAACTCATAAATCAACTTTGTATGGGGAAATTTTTAATTCTGCTAAATTTCTTTGTTTTCTGCCTACGTAAGTAAAACCTTAACATTTCAACTTTGGAGGATTGACCTCATTTCCTTGGATTCTGTGTTTCCCAGATGGCCATCTTTAGCTTTGCATTTGAATAAACACTTACACCAGATTCTCATCCTATCTATTATTTCAGGTTGACATTTCTGTTGTCACCATTTTCTCAATTATATTTGTCTTTTGGGTCTTTTTTCTTCAGCATGTCAACACCCTTCTGGTCCCATCTTGTTTGACTTCATGAAAGAAAACTACTATCCAGAGAAGGGATCTCAGGAGGGTGACTCCACTCAGCCATGTTTAAGTATGGTGGTCCAGTTTGATTATGAACCATTTCTGGGCCAGCATTATGGTGCACTCCCATCTACACTGCGGACACTATTATGCTTATATTAAAATTTTCTGACTCCCATCAATATATTTAACAAGAAAGTTGCACTATACATGTCACAGATCCTTTCACATTACTGAGAGAAGAAAAACTTTTTCTTTATTTTGCATGTTTGTATATTATACAGCTATTGATGGTCTGGATGCTGATCTGTGCTTACCACTCAGTACTGTGGACCACAGCAATGAAGATTGTGCTGATTTCAGCTAATCTTTAACACTATACTACTTGCACCTGCACTCAATTTCTGTGATCTCCCTCTTCTCATTACCAACACCAACCCCAGGCTATGCGTTCTATCTCCCATTTTACTTGATCTCCACTTGGGACCCATGATGAAGCCTTTTACATATAAATAAAATATTTCCTACTTAAATATCCTGAAAGGGTTAAGAATTTGTAGTCAAAATGATTTATCTGAGTGATCTTCCTTCACTTGTTACATGAAGATGATGCTAAAAATGGGTATATTTTATGCATACAAATACCTGCTTTCCTTAGACCTCAGTTTTTTCATTTGTAAGACAAAGGGAATAGATCAAGTTTCAATGTATTTCCACATTTAAAACTCTATATTCCCAAAAAATTTTAGGTACATGAAGCAGCAGCTGTAAAAGTCAAATTATAACCCATGCACACAGACCTAAAGAAAATACACAAAATACTATAGGATTCAGGAATTTTGCTTAGCCAGTGTTAAGACCAAGAACTCTCCAGATTCACAGATATTGAATAAGTGATGTTGCTTTTCTTGTCTACTCGGCTATATCCACCCCCATTTCCTAAAATTGTTATCTGTGTACTTTTGAGTATTTTGTATATTGTCATCCGAACTACACAGTAGTTCTAAATTATAGAACATGAGGGAGACTTCTGATTTTGAAGCATGAGTACACTGATAAGTCACAAATTTCAGTTCAGTGCCTCTTTTATCTATTTTAATGCAAACCACATTCTCCAGTCATACCTGGAGTTTGAAAATAGGACTAAATATTGGAGAACTACAGGATTAATAAATTATAATGAGATTATTTTGAGGTTGATATCAAGTCTGGCCCTGTGCTTATCATAGCATGAGCCTAATTGTTTTTCTAAGTTTTATAAAGTCTTACAAGTTTTATATATTTCATCTGAAGGGAAATTGTCAGATAGAATTCAGAATTAGAATTAGACATGCAACACATACAAAAAGTCAAATCTGAGATGACTTTGCTTCAAGTGAGAAAACATGTCTCTGTAATATCCACATTGTAGTCTATCACATCCCTAAATTCACAAAGACTTACTTTATTAAAGAATGAATGTAAAAGAAAAGTGTATTAGTCAGGGTTCTCTAGGGGGACTGAACTAGTAGGAAATATATATGTGTGTGTACACATACACAGACACACACACACACAAAGGGGAGTTTATTAAGTATTAACTCACATGATCACAAAGTCCCAAAATAGGCTATCTGCAAGCTGAAGAGCAACGAGAGCCACTCCGAGTCCCAAAACTGAGGAAATTGGAGTCTGATGTTTCAGGACAGGAAGCATCCAGCACTGGAGAGGGATGTAGGTTGGGAGGCTAGGCCCATCTAGTCTTCTCACATTTTTCTGTCTGCTTTATATTCTGTCTGCATTGGCAGCTGATTAGATGTTTCCCACCCAGATTGAAGGTGGGTCTGCCTTTCCCAGCCCACTGACTCAAATGTTAATCTCTTTTGACAACACCCTCACAGACACAACCAAGATCAATACTTTGTATCCTTCAATCAAATCAAGTTGACATTCAGTATTAACCATCACAAAAAGAGACAGAGCAGGAATGTGAAAGAAGAAAAGGAGCAAACATGGTAGTAACAGCAAGACTGAGAGCATTGAGATAAACATGGGAGTCAAAGATTTGGGAGAAGACAAAATTTTGGATTCTGTAAAGAATAGAAAAATATGTAACAGACACTACTGCTGGATTACAGCTTATTTTGTTCATCTATAAAATGAGATTTATTTGATCTGTGTCCTTCAGGATCTAAATTTACCTAGAGAGAAGACATGGAAAAAATGGAGCTATCTATGACCCTTGTTTACAAGCAGTTTTACTCCAAAGCCACCTCAACCTTCAGCATAGTTACCACCTCCATTAATTAGCCTTTGTCCAGGTACCTGGAGAGAAGTAGGGGAAACAGGCAGCAAAGTTTAAGTTTGCATTATCTGTCAACACTAAAGCACTTCCAGTCAAAATGAAAAAATCTGACAAGCATGACCAACAGTTACAGAAGATTAAAAAGGAAGCTCAGATGATCATAATTTGGGTGGTATATAGATATATTTATTCAAACTTTATTGCATAATTATTCTTTCTGTACAAATATTTTCACAATTTGCTCTCGGATCTGCTTGGTCCTGACTCCATAAATGATAGGGTTAAGGGCATGTGGGACAACCACATACAAGTTAGCCAAAGGAATATGGGTATAGCGGGGAATGTTTTGGCCAAAGTGATGTGTCATAAAAGAAAAAAATACTGATATGTAAAAGCACAGCATAACACAGACATGAGAACCACAGGTATAGAAGGCCTTTAGTCGGGCATCTTGAGAGGGAAGGCGAAAAACAGCTCCAAGGATAAGCACATAGGAAGAAGAAATTAGGATCACATCCACAAAAATATAAGAAATCACCATGAGCCCATAGATTATGTTGATCTTGATAGGTCCACAGGCCAACCGGGCCAGACCCATAGGCTCACAGTATGTGTGAGGTATGATGTTTTGCCCACAGAATGGCAGACGCAGAATGAGAAACACAAATAGGGTTACAAGAACTAAATTTCTTCCAACAACCACAGAAGCTAGGATACTGATGGTTTTATTAGTGAGGATCATGGTGTATTGGAGAGGGTTGTAGATGGCAACAAAGCGGTCATAAGCCATGACCACCAACAGAACAGTCTCCATGCCTGTAAACATGTGAATAGAGAACATCTGAAGAAGGCAGCGCCCAAAGCTGATCTCTTGGACGTTGAACCAGAAGATTCCTAGCATTTTGGGGGTAGTGGATGTGGACAGACCCAGATCAATCATAGACAACATGGCTAGGAAGTAGAACATGGGCCGATGTAGACTGTGTTCGGTTTTGATCACAAAGAGAATGGTCATATTCCCCACAATGGCAATCAGGTATACAATACAGATGGGAAAGCAATCCACATATGTAAAGTTTCCAGTACTGGTATTACTAGCAGGAGAAAGAAGCGGGGATAGAAGTGGGTGTTATTGATAGAAAGCATTCTCCTAGTAAATGTCACTGAATTCCTAAGTAAGAAGGATCTCAATTTCTTTAAGGTCCTCCCTTGTCAAGTTCCTGAAGCAACAGAAAAACTCTTATCAGTGTGCTAGAGGTAATGGTATAGGTGGTTAATTTACAAACATTTGAGATTCACTTCTTTCCAGAGGGTAATAGAGGAAGCCTCTCAACACAGATTATTGTTCTGAGAACCATCATAGGCAATATTGTTCATGGCTTTATGTTTTGTAATCTTTGAGGTATTTGAAAGAACTGGAAAAACTTCATAATGCAATGCATATTTATATTAAGGCATTCCCTTCCATTACTTACCTAAGTAACCCTTCTTTACTTTTTGGGAAATCACCATCCCGTGTGTTCTTCAAAGTGTGGTCTTGAGATCTTTGGGGTTTTCTAAGTACCTTTCCAAAAGCTCACAAGCTCAAAACTATTTTTATGATAGAAAATTTTTAGCCATTCTCACTCTCATTCTCTCATAAGTACATAGTGAAAATTTCCAGAGGTTGTATGAGATGTTACCATAATAGATTAAATGAAATTGTAAATGATTTATGAGATTTCAGCTCTATTATCTTAACTTAGACAATAAAAATATTTGCAAAGGAAAATGATGCCATTCTTACAACTAATTTTCTGAAAAATAGTGATTTTAAAAAAAAGTATCAAATATGTTTTTGTAAAATAGTTTGTTAATATTATTTTAACATTAAACATTTAAATTTTGCTCTAATGTCTAATAATATAAATATTATGGATATAATTCAGGGAAACTAAAACTCTTTGAGTATCTTAATAATTTCTAGAAGTGACAGATTCCTAGTACAAAGGAGAAGTACTACTGTCTGCCACTTTCTATGTTTTGTTATAATATAAGCGTAAGGATCTTATACAGTGACATCACATTAAGTGTAGTTAATCAGTCTCTGTTAGAACTTTCCTGGTTTTAACTCAGCTAAACTGATCAGTGCATTTCTGTTATGGATTAATTGCTAGTTTTGATGCTTCTCAATCTTCATGAACAATCTGGTTTCTCTAAGATCCTGTCATTCTGATTCCCTGATATCCTTCCATTAAAATGCCTTGCATGTATCTGCCAAATTTTGTTTATCTTCCTTGCAATCTATAACATCGATCAGTAATATTAAAAAAAATCCCGTGTCCCAAAATTGTGTCTAGCTTCAGGTGTAAACAGATAAATATTTAGCATATTTTGATATTGAAATCAAAATGTTTTTAAGGACTTTTCATTGCTTCCTTGACAATAACAAGGAAAATTTCCTTATTTTAACTTTGTGTCCCTAAAGACACTGTAAAACTCTGTGGCAACTAATGTAACCTGGATTGTATAATATTTCTGCATGTACTGGCCTTATTTCTATGAAGAAAATAGCTGCAACTAAGAGTTGAGAACCAGGGGTAATCATTGTAATATGCTCAAAACTGCCACATGAATGTTGGCTCCCAGTTGTTCAGTATTCAATTGAATCAGAGTTGGGGTTTGTAATAAGTGTGCTTTTGTTTGTGTGACAGAGAGAGAGAGAAAGAGAGAGAGAAGTTTGGAGAGATAGGCATAGAGAGAGAAATCATGTTTTATTATGTATGTGGCTGCATACACCAGATGTCCTATAACTTTGCCAGGTAGCTATTTTACAGCAGAGGCACACAGGCAAAGGGGTTAATAATTCCCCATTCTATATGAGAAAAACAAGAGCATCTCTTGGTCCCCAAGGAGCTGAGAGAAAATTGAAAAAAGAACATAATGTTTGCCAGTATTGAGGAAAAGATGCCAGGCTGAAAAACCAGAGGGCTGTGGTTTTTGTGATTTCACCTGGAAGAGTCTGAGGAAATAGCTAGGATGATGTGTTGTGAGATTTACGATCCAGAGTCAGCCCAATCTTAAGGGTGGTTGTGTCTTAACATGATACTTTGCCAACTGAGAAAAACATTCCCAGGGAGGTGGCAAAGGAGACGCTTCTCTGACAGTACAATTCAAAGCTGCCACCACATCCACCCTCTCACAGTTTTACCTGAATTCTTGCCTTCTTTCTGTCATAACTTTATGCCACAGTAGCAGATAATGTATGGCCAATAACCTCAAGATCATTTTTTGAGGGCAAATTATTAAGTTTATTCTTCTTTAGATATGCACATTGACAAAGATCCCCACTGGAGTCCATCTGAAAAGAAAAATTCATAATAATTAGCAATTTCTCTCTTATTGTGCTCACCAAAGTTCACATTTTGAACTTGGGATTTTTTTTTTACATTGTTGGTTTTTTTTTTTTTTTCTGACTGTAGTAGAATAGAGATCTTCTGTGGACCTTAAAACTATTCAGACATGGCTTGAAAACCTGTTAAACCATTTACTTGCTTAAGACCCTTAGACAGATACTTTAACCAGATAGATTAGTTTTTTTCTCCTGTAAAAATGACATGATAAATTATAACTAATGTGGTTTATTTTAATGATAAATAAGACCAATGTTTGTATAGGTGCTAGTGCATAGTGTATCCTCAACAAATTATATTTACTTATTTTATTAATGCTCCCAAATATTTTCTTTATTTAATGCAAGATAGCTAAACTAATTCACCTGTTAACAGAAATAAATTATTTCATTGTAATAAGTCCAAATTATGTCACAGTTGGACATAAGATTAGATAAAGGATGGATGGATCAGAAGAGGCCAAAGTAAAGAAACAGCATAGAGTCAGACATTAATATTTATCTCTAGATTTTTATGGATACAAATATTACCTAATACTGCCATTTAGAAAGGAAATAATTTTCTCCCTTATTCTTACAGCTTTCCCAAGCTTGGTGAGACCAAAGCAGTTGATGAATGGACAAAGTGGATAAAGACCTTTATTCAGGCTCTTCTATAACTGTGCCATTGATGGTTCAGTCCAACTGATTTAGCTGATCTAGCAGGTGTATTGTGTTTACAATAAAAATGGCTTGGGTATGGTTCCATAAAGTAGGAGGGATACAGGGAACCAAGTTAAAATTGGCAATATTGAATTCACTCAGACAATGAGGGAAATAGAGAATAAAACTGTACAGACCAAATATGTTAATACCTATGTAATTTTATTTGAATATTGACATAAGTGATACCCCCCACCACCTTAAATACACACATATAAATGAAGTCTGCAATAACATCCTTTTGTCTTATTGACAAGTATTGCCATTCTACTATATGACTGGATTTGTGGTGTTTCAGCTGTGAACAGTGTAAGTGTACTCTGTTAGAGTGTGTGTGTATGTGTGTGTTTGTAAGAGAGGGGGGTGGAGAGTGAGGGGAGAGAGACAGAGAGAGAGATACAGAGACAGAAATTCTGTGCATTACTAATTGGTACACAATTGCCCTCACTTATGGATGTCTGTTCCAATCCCATGCGCTCTGTTGTGTTCCTCTGTGAAGAGAATGGTGTAATGGTGCTTGGGATAATTCCTCAGAAAACTGGAAAAATCTGGCTTCTTCTATCGTCATTTGCTCTCCTCTCCTCTGTATCTTCTCACTTCTCCTGCACAAGCATTCTTACCTCTCTAATATTTCTTCTCCTAGACCTTACTTGGAGCAGAATTGCAACATGAGCCCAGGTTCTTGAAGATGGCGGTTAGGTTTCCCTTCAAGCCTCTGAGCAACAAGCCTGCCTGGTAACGTGGAGAAAACTTTATAGTGAGTGAGAGCATCCCTATAACCAGGCATGTCCCAGAATCCCTGAGCCTAGTCTTCAGAATCCTCTGGGCGGAAACATGGACTCGAGGGTCATTAAGTCTTAGTAAGTCTTTATTCCTCTTTACTGCATCTGCAGAGAAACATCTTAACTCCTTAGCTCAGGGGAGCAGATGTGTTATGAAAGGATGGGAAGGAAAATATCCTGAACAGAGAGGAACATGTTTTGGGGATGATGTTAATTCTGCTTCCCTCAGGAGCCATGAAAGCATTGATTTTGTACCATTAAGTCTTCACAGTGTGACCATAAAACTGTTCTCAGCAACCTTTCTGTTTTAATATGTTTGTGTAAATCCTGATGTAGTTTCACAACTGTTACAATTGAGGCTTCAAAAGATGAAGGAGAAGACATCTCAAATAGACAAATTAGACTCTGTGGTACAACTCTGTTTATTGGCAGTGTGCATGCCTACAGATAATGGCAGCAACTTTCTTCCAACCCACCAAGATTCTCCTTCTCAGTCTATAACTAATGGTGAACGGATACAGTCTGTGAAGAGAGACTTGTATGTGTTTCAGCTCTTTTGGCAGAAGGTGAAGAAAATTCTACCTTTTCCTTATAAAACTTATTATATTGTCCCTTCTAGCCAGAGCAGAAGTAGTGTTTCCTGAGAGGCTCCCTTCCTTAATGATGATAAAGTAGACCTGATAGTACTACCAGGACATGCTACAGAGCCTGGTTTTCCTGACTATAGTTAGAAATAGACTGAGGGGACTCATACAGTATTTGTCCTTTTGCAACTGGCATATTTTGCTTAGCATAATGCCCTAATGGCTCACCTGTGTTGTGGCATCTGACACAATATTCTTTTTTTTTTTAAGATTTCATAATATTCCATTTTATGTATATAGCATTTTTCATTTTCCATTCATTGTCAATAGACATTTGGATTGTTTCCACTCTACCCCTCGTCTATTATAAATGATGTTTTCATGAACATGGGTGAAAATTTATCTTTAAGATCCTACGTTGAATTTTGTTTGGATATATATCCAGAAGTGGGATTACTGAAACATATTCTAATTGTATTTTTAATTTTAGTAGTATCTCCTTACTGCTTGCTCTCTGTACTACCTACACCATTTTACATTCCCATCACCAGTGCACAAGGGCTCTCCACATGCTCAACACTTACATTCTTCTCTTTTGATAGTGGCCATTCTAGTGAGTATGAATTGATGTCTCATTGTTTTGATTTGCATTTTCCTGATGATTAGTGAAGATGAGCATCTTTTCAAGTATTTATTGGCTATTCATATATCTTCTTTGGAGAATTTTCTATTCAAGTCATTTTCTCATTTTTATATTAGGTTTTATGAAATATTTAAAATAGTCAAATTGTAGAAAAGAAACAGCAGAAATGTGTTTAGCAAGGGCTGGAGAGAAGAGAAAAAGGGAATTATTAGTGTTTAGTGGGTACAGAGTCTTAGTGTTACACGATAAAAAAATTCTAGAGTTCGGTTGCACAATAATGTAAATATACTTAACACTATTGAACTGTACACTTAAAAATGGTTAAGATTGTTAGTTTATTATGTGTTTTTTACCACAATAAAAAATGCAAGCAAAAAAAGGTGAAGAAAAAATAAAAGCTTTTATAAACACACACACACACACACAAAAAGAAATCGACTGAGGAAAAAATGAGTACAAAGACAATTAGTTGGTATTTTTTGCCTTCTAAATTCGGACTATTTTGAGTTGTTAGCACAGAAATAGTAATGCTGTCTATGGTCCAAGAGAAATTCTGGTTTGATCTGCCATGTTCTTGGGTTCATTACTTCTCTTTTGATTAATGAGAAAGTAACTCCCTAGGTTCCTATTTCTCCCTCATTGTGTCCATCTTCCTTATTGTATCCATATTTATCTTCCCAAGTCAAGTCTGACTCTATCCAATTTCTGCTTAAAATTCCTCCCATGACCCATACATTCTCCATTGTATACTGCAGACTTTATGTAATAAAGAGCAAACACCATTGTTGCCAAATTCCTTCACTCAATTTCCAATCAACCTTTTATACTTTCATTGTACTACATGACTCCCAAACACACATCCTGTCTTTGATAATGAAAAGTCCTCCATATAAAATAACTACCTCTCATTTCTACTTTGCTTCAGCACTTTCTCAATTGTCCTATAGTTCTTAATGATCTTTCATATGAATCAATCTGATAAAATCTTTGTTTTTGTATTCTCAATATCAGTGTGTGCCACTATTATAACAGGCAAATTTTCTTTTGTGTTGGGTTTGTGCTTTTTCTCTTCTATTATTTTATGGATTGATATTAGAGTGATGTTTAAGTCAACTTTATCCTTCAGTTCACCTAGTATAGTGCTTTGACTGTAAGAGGTGCTCTGGCATTATTGAATCACATTATTTTTAAAATATAAAATTTCTAGTTCTGTTAGGGTCATAATATCAATAATCATATATCTCCTAACCGGTCACTGTTATCTACCCCCTCCTATTCCCAAGACTATTTCACTGTGACTTCTGGAATCAATTTTTTTTTATTAGCAGTGATATTATTTTTGGCCTTAAACCACTTCTGATGTTTGGTTTCTCTTTCTTTTGAAACAGAATCCCAGTTGTTCTCTAAGGACATTACTTCTCCTGAAAAGTGTTGAGGGATTGGATGTATTTTCCCACTATTTTCACTATTTCCTCATGCCAAATAGTCTAAAGACCTAGAGACTTTTTGTCTTGGACTTTTGACAATTTGACTTTATAATGCCTCAGGGAGGATCTTCTTGAGTTGAATTTACTTGGGGGATTTTGAGCTTTTGGATCTGGATATCTGTATCTCTCTTCACATTTTCAAAGTTTTCAGCTATTATTTTATTAAGTAGGTTTCCTTTGCCCTTTTCTTTCTCTTCTCCTTCTAGAATTCTCATAATATAAATATTTGTTTATTTAATGGTGTCCCATTAAGGGACACCATTATTTCTGTACTTTTCTTTAATCCTTCTTTTGTTTTTCTCTGACTTATTTCAAACAACCTGTCAACAGATTCTTTCTTCTGCTTGACTAAGTCTGTTATTGAATCTCTCTATTGTAATTTGAAAACTTATTCACTGAACTCTTCAGCTACAGGATTTCTATTTGATTTTTATGATTTTTATCTTCTGTTGAATTTCTCATTTGTTTCATGAATTATTTTCCTGATTTTATTGAATTGTCTATGCTGTATTTTCTTGTATTTTTCTGAGTCTTCTCAGCATCATTGTTTTTATTTTTATTTTTTGGCAATTTGTTGATTTTCTTTTTACTGGAGTCCATTGCTACAGTGTTTTGTTCCTTTGGTAGTATCATATTTCTTTGCCTTTTCACGTTTCTTGTGTCTCTGTATTGATGCCTGTGTATCTGGTGGAACACTTATCTCCAAACTTTCCAAAGTGGTTTTTGTAGAGGACAACTATCACTTGCAGTTGGATTTTAGTGTGCCAGTTGGGAAGAGTGTGGTGACTCTGTTTCCAAATAGGTGTAGTATAGTCTCTGTGCAGCTTCCTGAGCTGAGTTTAATATGTCAGCAATAATTGCAGGTGTCTCAGTGGCTTAGACTGTAGAAGTTTGTAGTAGCGCAGCAGTAGTGGTGGTACAGTTTGTTTATGTCCTTAGTGTTAAGCTTTTGGGGTCCTCCTATTTTTAATTTTTCCCACAAAGAGGGGACTCAGCTGACACTATCCCTCCGATTTGACATGACCTGTAAGCTGCTGCAGTAGTGCTGGGCTGAAATTGCAGTGGCTTGGAGTGGCTGTGGAGACAGGGTTCAAGGCTCAGGGTCTCACAAACTAGCACTCTCCTTCAGTTACTTTCATTAAAATGTAGTTGTTTATTCATTGTTCTGGCTATCTGTGTGAGGCAACCAAGAGCTGGAATATTTTGGTAGTCCATCTTGCTCACGTTATCAAGATTAACCCCTTGAGAGGATATTAACTATCACATTGTAGGGCAGTGACATAGAGGCAATTGGTTTTCAGTATATAATTTACATTTGCTATTCACTTGATCTTGCTTCATTTATTAAAAAGCCTATGAATTTTCCAGTATTTTGTGGTACTGTTTGTCATAATTTATACATTTATACATGTGTATTTTTGTGTTTGGACTATGTTGTCCTGCTTGTTGTCTGTCCTTGTACAAGTATTTCACAATTTTCATAAGTGATGCTATAAAATAAATTATGGAATATAGTAATATAAATTGTAAAATTTTGTTCTTCAGGATTGTCAAGCCAATTTCTTTTAAAATATATAGGCCAGGTATGGTGACTCATGCCTGTCATCCCAGCACTTTGGGAGGCCGAGGCGGATGGATCATGAGGTCAGGAGATTGAGACCATCCCGGCTAACACGGTGAAACCCCATCTCTACTAAAAATACAAAAAATTAGCTGGGCGAGGTGGCGGGCACCTGTAGTCCCAGCTACTCAGGAGGCTGAGGCAGGAGAAGGGCATGAACCCAGGAGGTGGAGCTTGCAGTGAACCGAGATGACACCACTGCATTCCAGCCTGGGCAACAGAGTGAGACTCCATCTCAAAAAAAAAAAAAGAAATATATATAAAAACTGTGAAAACAAAAACAAGAGGACAAATAAGCAAACAAGTTCATTGAAGTATATATTGCATTGAATATATAGTTCAATTATAGAGAATGTTTTTAAAAGGTTACTGATTATTCCAAATCATGAACTAGGTATATCTTTTCATGTATTTATGTATTTAAAAAGTTCCTTTGCAGGATTATTATACTTTCATTTAGAAGTTTTGCATATCAATTTGTTAGAGTTAGGCCAAAGCATCTGATGTTTTGTGATGCCATTTAAAAATATATAATTTTCAAGATTTTAATTTATCAATTTTATACTATTAGTATAGAAAAATGTAATTAATTTTTAAATTATTATTAGTATTTTTTATAGAAACAGGGTCTCCCTAATTTGCCTAGGCTGGTCTCGAAATCCTGGGCTTAAGTAACCCTCCTGCCTTGGCCTCCCAAAGTGTTGGGATTAACGGCATGAGCAACCATGCCTGACCAAATTTTTTTATATTGGCTTTGTATCAAGTATCCTTGATAAATTTATTTGTTAATTCTAATAGTTTTTCCATGAATATTTTAAATTTTATGTAAACCTAATCATGTCCTCTGTGAATGATGACAGTTTTATTTTTTGCTTTCTAAAAGTTTTTGTATTTTTATTTATTTCTCTTGTCTTATACACTACAAAGAGCATCTAGTTATATGGGGACAAGACTGTATTTTTGTCATGTTTCTGGTCTCAGGTAAATACATATTGCCACAGTATGCATACTCCTTCATTCTGTTGGTCTTCACATTAAGGGAGACCCTTTCATGCTTAGCTTAAGAGATTTAAAAAAATAATAGAAATGGTTTAAAAACATTTAATTCAGGAAATATTTTCTCCCATTGCATAGATTGTCTTTTCACTCTCCTTATAGTGTTATTTAATTCACAAAAGTTTTTAATCTTAATACTTCATTCATTAATTTATAATTCTTTGCTCTGTTTTTGTTGCCCTATATAAGAAATCAAGTCTGAAATCATGACTTACCCTATGTTTTATTCTAAGAGTTTCATTGTTTTAGTTATATTTAAGTTTTTGATTCATTTAAATTTAATTTTTGTATATATATAGTGTTAAGGGTGCAACTTTACTTTTTCTTTTTTTTTTCTTTTATTATACTTTAAGTTCTGGGGTACATGTGCATAACGTGCAGGTTTGTTACATATGTATACTTGTGCAATGTTGGTGTGCTGCAC
>NW_012118243.1:526425-538771 GCF_000951035.1 Colobus angolensis palliatus
CCACTATACCTGGCTAATTTTTTGTATTTTAGTAGAGACAAGGTTTCACCATGTTGGCCAAGATGGTCTCAATCTCCTGGCCTCGTGATCTCCCCACTTTGGCCTCACAAAGTGCTGGGATTACAGACGTGAGCACTTGCACACGTAAAACTTCCCTCTTTTATCATGTGCATATCCTGTTGTCCTGGCACCAAATTTAAAAGTTTTATTAAAATTTTAGTTGATAAATAATAATGGTATTTATTATGGGGTGAATTGTGATGTTTTGATATATATGTACATTATAAAATTATCAAATCATGATAATTAGCATATCTGTCACCCAAATCTTGATTCTTTGTGGTGACAACATTGAAAATCCTTTCTTTTAGCTATTTTGAAATACACAATAAATTTCAACTCTTATTTCAGATACAGGGGATACTTGTGCAGGTTTGTTACATGGGACTGTTGCAGGATGTTAAGGTTTTGGGTATGAATTCCATCACTCAGGTAGTGAACATGGTACCCAAAAGGCAGTTTTTCAACCTACTTCCTCCCTCCAGCCTCTAATAGTCCAGTGTCAATTGCTCCCATATATATGTCCATGTGTTGTTTAACTTCCATTTATAACTGAGAACATGCGTTATTTGATTTTCTTTTCCTGTGTTAATTTGCTTAGAATTATGACCTTTGGCTCCATCTCGATTGCTGCAAAGAATATGATTTCATTCTTTTCATGGCTGCATAGTATTCTATGGTGTATATATGTACCACTTTTTAAAATCCAGTCTACCATTGATGGATACCTGGATTAATTCTACTCTTTCATGGAGCAGATTGCCAGCACTGTTTTTGTGGAATCTGAGAAGGGATATTTTGGATGGCTTGCAGCCTATGGTGACAAAGGAAATATCCTCAGATAAAAACTGGAAAAAAGCTTTCTGAGAAACTGCTTTGTGACATGTGAATTCTTCTCACAGAGTCACACCACTCTTTCATTGAGCAGCTTGCTAACACTGATTTCGCAGAATCTGCAGTGGGATATTCTGGAGCGCACAGAGGAGTATGGTAAAAATGGAAATATCATCTGATGAAAGTGTGAAAGAAGCTTTCTGAGAAACTGCTTGTGAGTGTGAATTCATCTCACAGAGTTACATCACTCTTTTATGGAGCAGTTTTCTAGCACTGTTTTTTGTGGAATCTGAGAAGAAGTATTTTGAATCACTTTGAAGCCTATGGTGACAAAGGCAATATAATCAGATAAAGCTAGAAGGGAGCTTTCTGAGAAATGGCTTTGTGCTGTGTGAATTCATCTCTCAGAGTTACACCTTTCTTTTCATGGAGCAATTTCCTAACACTGTTGTCGTGGACTCTGCAATGGAATATTGTGAGTGCATTGAGTCCAATGGTGAAAAAGGAATTTTCCTCAGATAAACCTGGAGAGAAGCCTTCAGAGAAACTTTTGTGAGGTATAAATTCATCTCACAGAGTTACACCACTCTTCTATTGAGCAGTTTGCTAACACTGTTTTCGTGGAATCTGCAGTGGGATATTCGGGAAGGCATTGAGGACTATGTTGAAAAAGGAAACATCCTCAGATACAAACTAAACAAGCTTTCTGAGAAAGTGCTTTGTGCTGTGTGAATTCATCTCGCAGAGTTACACCACTCTTTCATGGAGCAGTTTGCTAGCACTGTTCTTGTGGAATATGTGAAGGGATGTTTTGGATCGCTTTGAAGTCTATTGTGACAAAGGAAATAACCTCAGATAAAAACTAGAAAGAAACTTTCTGAGAGACTGCTTTGTGAAGTGTGAATTTATCTCACAGAGTTACACAGTGGTTTTCATTGAGAAGTTTGCTAACGTGTGTTCGCGGAATCTGCAATGAGATATATGGGAGTGCATTGAGGCCTGTGTTTAAGTAGGAAATATCCTCAGATTAAAAACAGGAAAGAAGTTTTCTGAGAAACTGTTTGTGATGTGTGAATTCATCTCACAAAGTGAAACCATCTTTCATGGAACAGTTTACTAACACTGTTTTCGTTTAATCTGCAATGGGATATTGTGAGCGCATTGAGTGCTATGGTGAAAAAGGAAATATCATCAGATAAAAACTGGAGAGAAGACTTTGGAGAAACTGCTTTGTGATGTGTAAATTCATCTCAGAGAGTTACACTTCTCTTTCATTGAGCAGTTTGCTAACACTATTTTAGTGGAATCTGCAATGGGATATTTGGCAGGGCATTGAGGCCAATGGTGAAAAGGGAAATGTCCTCAGATAAAAACTTGAAAGGAGCTTTCTGAGAAACTGCTTTGTGATGTGGGATTTCATCTCACAGAGGTACACCACTCTTTCATGGAGCTGTGTGGTAGCACTTCTTGTGTAATCTGAGAAAGGGTATTTTTGGTCGCTTTGAAGGCCATGGTGGCAAAGGAAATATCCTCAGATAAAAACTAGAAAGGAGCTTTCTGAGATACGGCTTTGTGATGTGTGAATTCATCTCACAGAGCTACATCATTCTTTTACTGGAGGAGTTTGTTAGCACTGCTTCTATGGAATCTGAGAAGGGATACTTTGGATTGCATTGAAGCCCATGGTGAAAAAGGAAATAGCCTCAGATAAAAACCAGAAAGAAGCTTTCTAAGAAACTGCTTTGTGATGTACAAATTCATGTCACAGAGTTACACTACTCTTTCATGGAGCAGATTGCCAGCACTGTTTTTGTGGAATCTGAGAGGGGATATATTTTGGATGGCTTGGAGCCTATCGTGACAAAGGAAATATCCTCAGATAAAAACTGGAAACAAGCTTTTTGAGAAACTGCTTTGTGATGTGTGAATTCTTCTCACAGAGTCACACCACTCTTTCACTGAGCAGTTTGCTAACACTGATTTCCCAGAATCTGCAGTGGGATATTCTGGAGCGCATTGAGGAGTATGGTGAAAATGGAAATATCATCTGATGAAAAGTGGAAAGAAGCTTTCTGAGAAACTGCTTTGTGAGTGTGAATTCATCTCACAGACTTACATCACTCTTTCATGGAGCAGTTTGCTAGCACTTTTTTTGTGGAATCTGAGAAGGGATATTTTGGATCACTTTGAAGCCTATGGTTACAAAGGCACTATAATCAGATAAAGCTAGAAGGGAGCTTTCTGAGAAATGGCTTTGTGCTGTGTGAGTTCATCTCTCAGAGTTACACCTTTCTTTTCATAAAGCGGTTTCCTAACATTGTTGTCATGGAATCTGCAATGGGATATTGTGAGTATTATCCCATTGAGTACTATATTGAGTACTATAGTGAAAAAGGAATTAATCTCAGATAAAAACTGGAGAGAAGCCTTTGGGGAAACTGTTTGTGAGGTGTAAACTCATCTCACAGAGTGACACCACTCTTTTATTGAGCAGTTTGCTAACACTGTTTTCACAGAATCCGTAGTGGGGTATTCGGGAGGGCATTGAGGACTATGTTGAAAAAGGAAATATCCTCAGATACACACTAGAAACAAGCTTTCTGAGAAATTGCTTTGTGATGTATGAATTCGTCTCACAGAGTTACACCACTCTTTCATGGAGCAGTTTGCTAGCACTGTTCTTGTGGAATATGTGAGGGGATATTTTGGATTGCTTTGAAGCCTATAGTGACAAAGGAAATATCCTCAGATAAAAACTAGAAAATAATTCCAGATCAAAAGTATGAAATGTCTTTCCATTAGTTTGTGTTATCTGTGATTTATTTCATCAAAGTTTTTTAGTTCTCCTTGTAGAGATCTTTTACCTCCTTGGTTAAATGTATTTCTACATATGTTAGTTTTGTGTGGCTACTTTAAATGGATTTAAGTTCTTGATTTGGTTCTCAGCTTGAAGAATACTGGTATATAGAAATGCTACTGATCTTTGTATGTTGATTTTGTGACACTGACTTTCCTGTATTCAAATCCCATAAGTAGAAAACATTTCTAATACAACTCAGGAAAACATCATATCATAAAGTATCTTCCCTCCCTTCAGCAGAATCATGACATATCTTGGGAAGCAATTCCACACCATGAAATTGGACAGAATCTGGGAATATACAAACCCCAATACACATACCACCATACTTCCAATGCAGTTATTTAGGCCTGCATTATAGTCAAGTCACAGGAATATTTTTCTTTAAGATTAGTAGCACCATATTAGAACTCATTGCATTGAAAGGAGCATCAAAGTAACTTAACCCATGGCACTGCTCTGGATATGGCACTCCCCGAATCTGACAAACCCAATCACTCAATATAGTCCATCCATGGCCCAGAGCCTACCACAGAATACATCCTATAGCAGCAAAGTTTCTAATCAAGTCCTAGTCTCATTTGCACACACCCAAGCACCTCACAGGTCTATTATGTTGCAGATAGAATCGCACAGGGCCAGTTACAACCCAGACTCAACCACAAGGCACACCAGACAGACTCAACTGTGACAGTAAACTAGCCTGCTGCCAACTTAAATATATTATTGTTCGTCAATATACCAGGGAAACTATTACAGCATTAATGCAAACTAGACTCTCCCCAGTCTGAGGCAAGTATCTGACCTCAGTATCTTTTAAAAAGATAGAGACAATTACATTGCCACTACCTAGGTGGTACTATGAAGCGATTGTCCATTTATATAATACAAAATAGAGAAGACAGAAAAGAAGATCATAAATCATAAAAGGCTCTGCAAAGTATCTGAGAGCATCCAGTGTTTTCTATTCAGGAAAGGAAACAAAACATAACATAGTGAGTGAAGGGCCTTTGAAGTTCTAAGAGGGAGCATTGTTTTTCTGGAATTATGCAATAGTTACCTTATGTGTCTAAATTTTAAAATTTTATTGATTATCTCAAATCCAAACACCAGCTAACCAATCCTCCAACTTTACTGAGTCTCCTCTCACATAGAATATTCTTAATTTCTCAGATGTACTTTGCAAGAATGTATCATTCCTCTTATCATTTCCTCCTCAATCTCAGTCCAGTGATATTTTACACCCCCCCACACACACACACACTTCATCTTGGATACTCTTTACATTCTGATTAACAAGTACAATTAGCAATAAGTATATGCTAATTTAATGCCATATGGAAGTTTTTTCTTAGAGATTGAAGGCATGAAAAACATGGGAAGTGCAGGATTGCTATATTTTGGAAACTTTCTGCATGGTTTTCTGTGTAAGTGGGGCAAATATTTGAAAGTGAGAGTGTCTTTTTAACTATATTTCATATTCTCCCTTTAGGTCTCTTATGCTGTATTATGGAGTTAAAGAATGGATTTTCTGTTTCTCCAAGAAATAGACACCATGCTGTGAAAGAAGTTATGGTTTCTCACTGGAAGCAAGAAAACTCATGCAAGAAATGTGTCTGTAGGGAATTGCCACCAATATGCTTCATATAAACAACACAAGGTTTCACCCATCCACCTTCCTCCTAGTGGGGGTCCCAGGGCTGGAAGGATGTGCATGTATAGATTGGCTTCCCCTTCTTTGCAGTGTATCTAATAGCCCTTCTAGGGAACATCACTATCTTGTTTGTGATACAGACTGAACAGAGCCTCCACCAACCCATGTTTTACTTCCTAGCCATGTTGGCCTGCACTGAACTGGGCTTGTTTCCAGCAACTATTCTCAAGATGCTGGGAATTTTCTGGTTTAATCTTGGAGAGATTGTGTTTGGTGCCTACATCACACAGATGTATACCATTCATATATGCACTGTCCTGGAGTCTGTAGTACTGACAGTCATGGCCATAGATGGCTATATTGCCATCTGCAACCCCCTGAGATATAGCATGATCCTTACCAACAAGGTAATAGCCATTCTGATCATAGTCATCATTGTCAGGACTTTGGTGTTTGTGACTCCATTCGTATTTCTCATCCTGAGATTGCCTTTCTGTGGTGTCCAGATTATCCCTCATACCTATTGTGAACACATGGGCTTGGCAAAGTTAGCTTGTGCCAGTATTAGAGTTAATGTTATATATGAATTGATTGCCTTCTCAGTGGGATACATTGACCTTTCTGTGATTGGATTTTCCTGTGTCCAAATCCTCCGAGCTGTCTTCCATCTCCCATCCTGGCATATCTGGCTTAAGGCACTCAGCACATGTAGCTCTCATGTCTGTTATGTTGGCTTTCTACCTGCCAGTCCTCTTTTCCTTCATGATACACTGCTTTGGCCACAACATCCCTCGTTACATCCACATTCTTCTGGCCAATATATATGTGGTTTTCCCTCCCGCTCTTAACCGTGTTATCTATGGGGTCAAGACAAAACATATACGAGAGCAGGTGCTTAGGTTACTTAATCCTAAAAGCTTTTGGCCTTTTGCCCCCAAGTGGATCTTCCACAACAATTCAGTTAGATGATAATGAGGTCATAACAAAATAAACACTGGAAACTTTTTTTTCTACTACTTCTCTTGCATCCCCACATGAGCCAATAGCATTATATCCCCTACAATGTCACGTGATTTCAGTAAGGTCCATTGGAAGGTATAGCGCAAAGATTCCAAAACAATCTCTGTTTCACCCATTAAAAGTACAAAAAATACTCACATTTAAACCCCACGATACTACAAAATGCCTAAAGAGAGACAAAGGTTTTGTAAAAGTTATTGCCCAGTAATTTTAGATTCTCTGTATTTACATATCCGAAGCTGAAGTTCATAATGATTAAAATGATGTGGTATTTCATCAGAACCAAGCAGGATACAGTGGCAAGAGAAATTAACTAGGAGTCATAAGATCTAGATTTAAATACAGATTATGGCCTTACCTAAAATTTTGACGTGAGAATTTCACTTAGACTCTTTGAGTTCACAGTACCAAATTCATACTAATTTATAAAATTTTATGAGCAGGGATGCTGAAGCTTAAAGGGAATGTTGTGAAAACCTGTGAGGCTTGTAAAGCATTAAAAGATTTGGAAACAAATAAAGTGAGTGCTTATTAAACATAATTATAGTGTAACTGTTATTTCTAATGTATGTAGATTTCATTTACTAATCCAGTTCTAGTATACAATCCCTGGTTTGAGGTCAGCTCTCCAGATCCAGATTATCCCAATGCATGGGGCTCTTCATGTACCTCTCAGTTTTTATCTTCTCAGGAGACTATAAAGCCTGAAGAGTTAATAGGGATCTATCCTGGGCTTAAGGACTCAGGGAAACCTGATCTTCCACAATCTTTGCTAGAGTGGGTTTTAGGGCAGACTGTAATAGTGTGGCTGCTGAAATAATATGAAGTCATTCTTAATAAGGTATAGAAGATAAATAGGACAATTTATTTCTTTGGGTATTCTAGGAGCTGCAAAAATGTGAAGCTGGCTTCTAATTGGAAATGGACCCCTGATTGAAACTCAAGGTAGAGTGAGTCGGAATGTACAGAGAATAGTGCAAAAGTAATAACAATAAATGGCAGTATAAATTGACAAGTGGAAGTAAACTGAAGTGATACGTCATATAAATATATAAAGAAAAAGAAACCAAGTAATCATTTTCTAAGTAGATATTTTGAAATTGACAAAGAATTAAAGAAAAACTAAACAGATCATTTAACAAGGAATAAAGATGAGAAAAATTCATTGTGGATTATCTTCTAAGTAAAATACCACTTTTCAATTATAGTTTATTTAATGTGTTATTATTTAATATTTTAATGATGAAAATCTCATTTTAGAGTCTGAATACTTACATCCATATATTTAAAGGCTCTAATATGTTCAATTTTGTTCACTCTACCCAAAATATGTTTAACCACCAGACCACTTAATTTTGGTGTCATACGTTAAGAATTTCTACTATTTAAGAGTTTTCCTGTATCATTTCTGAGACTTTGCTAAATGTCACTTGCTCCAGAAAGTGAGTAATCTGAATGGAAACGCGTAATAGAAAACCATAATTTCTAAGGAGCATAGAAACTAATACAGATGAGAAAACTCCATTCATAACCAAGTGTATGTTACAGGGACTGTAACATGGGAGCCAGGAGTATATTTGAAAATAGCACAGTGTGCACATAGAATTCCCAAGAAGGAAAGTTGTCTAGAGAGTTTATCAAGCTCTTGAGTTTTTTTAAACTCATTTTGTACACAGCCATCAATACTGTGAGTCTTGGAGCAGGTTGGCTGGGCTATACCAAATGTTATGGAAAGCATTGAATATTGGTCATCTTGGCTGAGTCCACGTCTGTGAAACATTGGCATGTTTCAAGCCAATCTAAAAGGATTCAACTTTGCTTTTTATTTCAAAATTCCAAGGCTGCTGAAAGGTAGGTCTTTACATACAGTCACTCTATTTGTCAGCTGAATATTTTCATCAGGGGCCACTGATGAAAATGTTGACCTCCACTAACCTAAGCCTGTCCATTGTTACTATCTCCAAGATGCTTAGTGTCTTCCAGTTCAACTTCAGAGAAATAGTTTTTGATGCCTTCCTTGTTTATATACAGATGCTTATGATTTATCTATGCACTAGCCTGGAATTTGGGGTACTAACTATCCTGGCCATAGACCACTATGTTGTATTTCGCAGTCCACTGAGATATACCATGATTCTCATGAACAAGGTGGTAGCCATCCTATGAAGTCATGATAATGAGATCTTTCATCTTCATCATCCCTTTTGAGTTTCTCATCTTGATGTTGTCATTCTGTGCTGCCCATATCATCCCCCACACGAACTGTGAGCACATGAGCATTGCCCATCTTTCCCATGCCAGTATCAGAGCCAATAATTTGTCTGGGATGGTTGCCTTTTTGTGGGATTTATTGACCTTATTGTAATTGGTTCCTCCTATGTAAAGAAACTACACGGTGTTTCACTTACCACCATGGACTGGCCAGTTCGAGGCTCTCAGTACCTGTGGTTCCCACGTCTGTCATGCTCATCTTCTACATCCCAGTATTTTTTCTGATGCACTGCTTGCTGAAAACATCCCTGGTTATATTTGTATATTTCTGGTCAATCTATATATGGTTGTTCTACCTGTATTCAACCCTGTTATCTATGGGATCAGAAAAAACAGATCCCAGACTAGGTTATAGACCTAAAGACATTTGATGATCAGCCACTTCTAGTCATGATGATATATGTATTGGGACATATATGTTTGTGACTATATATGTGTGTATGATTCCAGACCAGGTTGTACACCCAAAGATATTTGATGATCAGCCATTTCTAGTCATGATATACGTATTGGGATATATATGTAAATATATATACACATATGTGTGTGTGATTATACATGTGTGTATGTATATATTTGTGTTTGTATTTTTTTCTTTTTTATTTCAATAGGTTTTGGGAGAACAGGTGGTGTTTGGTTATATGAATAAGTTCTTTGGTGGTGATTTTTGAGATTTTGCTGCACTCATTACCCGAGCAGTGTACACTGTACCCAATGTGTAGTCTTTTATCCCTTGCCCTCTTCCCACCCTTTCACCTGAGTCCCCAAAGTCCATTGTATCACTCTTATGCCTTTGTGTCCTCATAGCTTAGCTCCCGCATATGAGTGAAAACATGCAAAGTTTGATTTTCCATTCCTGAGTTACTTCATTTAGAATAATAGTCTGCAATTCCATCCAGGTTGCTGCAAATACCATTATTTCTTTCCTTTTTATGGCTGAGTAGTATTCCATGGTATATGCATATAATGCATTTTCTTCATCCACTCGATTGATGGGCATTTGGGCTGGTTCCATATTTTTTGCAATTGTAAATTGTGCTGCTAAAAATATGAGTGTGCAAGTATCCTTTTTTGTGTGTTGACTTCTTTTTCTCTGAATAGATACACAGAAGTGGGACTGCTGGATCAAACGGTACATCTACTTTTAGCTCTTTAAAGAATCTCCACGCAGTTTTCCATAATGGTTTTATTAGTTTACATTCCCACCAACAGTGTACAAGTGTTCTCTTTTTACTGCAACCACACCAACATCTATAATTTTTTTTTATTTTTTTGATTATGGCCATTCTTGCAAGAGTAAGATGGTATCGCGTTCTTGTTTTGATTTGCATTTCTCTGGTAATTAGTGATGTTGAGCATTTTTTCATATGCTTCTTGGCCACTTGTATATCTTCTTTTGAGAATTATCTATTCATGTCCTTATCCCATTTGCTGATGGGATTGTTTTATTTCTTGCTGATTTGTTTGAGTTCTTTGTAGATCTGTATATCAGTCCTTTGTCGAGTGCGTAGATTGTGAAGAATTTTTACCAGTCTGGGGTTGGTCTGTTTGCTCTGCTGATTGTTTCTTCTGTTACACAGAAGATATTTAGTTTAATTAAGTCCCACCTATTTATCTTTGTTTTTGTTGCATTTGCTTTTGGGTTCTTGGTCATGAAATCTTTGCCTAAGCTAATGTCTAAAAGGGTTTTTCCAATGTTATTGTCTAGAATCTTTATGGTTTCAGATCTTAGATTTAAGTCTTTGATCCATCTAGGGTTGATTTTTGTATCAGGTGAGAGATGAGGATCCAGTTTCATTTTTCTACATATGACTTTCCAGTTATCCTAGAACCATTTGTTGAATAGGGTGTCCTTCCCCACTTTATTTTTTTGCTTGCTTTTTGCAGATGAGTTGGCTGTAAGTATTTGGGTTTATTTCTGAGTTCTCTATTCTGTTCCATTGGTCTATGTGCCTGTTTTTATACCAATACCATGCTCCTTTGCTAACTGTGGTTGTATAGTATAGTTTGAAGTCGGGTAATGTGACACCTTCAGATTTGTTATTTTTTGCTTAGTCTTGCTTTGGGTATGTGGGCTCTTTTTTGATTCTATATGAATTTTAGGATTGTTTTTTCTAGTTTTGTGAAGAATGATGGTGGTATTTTGATGGGAATTGCATTGAATTTGTAGACTGTTTTTGGCAGTATGGTCATTTTCACAATTTGATTCTATCCATCCTGAGCATGGGATGTGTTTCCATTTGTATGTGTTGTCTATGATTTCTTTCAACAGTGTTTTGTAGTTTTCTTTGTAGAGGTGTTTCACCTCCTTGGCTAGGTATTTTCCTACATACTTTATATGTAATTTTTGAAGCTATTGTAAAAGGGGCTGAGTTCTTGATTTGATTCTCAGCTTGGTTGTTGTTGGTGTATAGTATAGCTACTGATTTGTGTACATTAATTTTGTACCCAGAAACTGGTGAATTTGTTTACCAGTTCTAGGAGATTTTGTATGAGTCTTTAGGGTTTTGCAGGTATACAATCATGTTATCAGCAAACAGTGACACTTTGACTTCCTCTTTACCAATCTGGATGCCTGCGATTTCATTCTCTTGTCTGACTAGGACTTCCAGTACTATGTTGAATAGAAGTGATGAGAAAAGGCGTCCTTGTCTTGTTCCATTTCTCAGAGGGAATGCTTTCAACTTTTCTCCATTCAGTATAACGTTGGCTGTGGGTTTGTCACAGACGGCTTTTACTACATTGAGGTATGTCCCTTGTATGCTGATTTTGCTGAGAGTTTTAATCATAAAGTGAAGCTGGATTTTGTTGAACTTTTTTTGCATATATTGAGATGATCATGTGATTTTTGTTTGTAATTCTGTTTATGTGGTGTATCACATTTATAGACTTGCAGATGTTAAACCATCCCTGCATCTCTGGCATAAAACCCACTTGACCATGGTGGATTATCTTTTTGATATGCTGTTGGATTTGACTGGCTAGTATTTTGTTGAGGATTTTTACATCCATGTTAATCAAGAATAGTTGTCAGTAATTTTCTCTTTTTGTTATGTCTTTCCATGGTTTTGATATTAGGCTGATACTAGCTTTATAGAATGATTAGGGGAGGATTCCCTCTTTTTCTATCCTGTGGAATGGTGTCAATAGGATTGGTACAAATTCTTCTTTCAATGTCTGAGATTTCAGCTGTGAATCTGCCTGGGCCTGGACTTTTCATTGTTGACAATTTTAAACTACCATTTCAACCTCACTGCTTGTGATTGGTCTGATTACAGTTTCTGTATCTTTCAGGTTTAATCTGGGAGGGTTGTATATGTCCAAGAATTTATCCATCTACTCTAGATTTTCTAGTTTATCCACATAAAGGTGTTCATAGTAGCTTTGAGTAATCTTTTGTATTTCTGTCATATCAGCAGTGATATCTCCTGTTTTGTTTCTAATTGAGCTTATTTGGATCTTCTCTCTTCTTTTCTTGGTTAATCTCACCAATGATCCATCAATTTTATGTATCTTTTCAAAGCAGCAGCTAACAGGGGAAGCAGCAGAGACTTGTGCAGGCACGAACGACTCTGTCTGACAACTTTGAAGAGAGCAGTGGATCTCCCAACACGGAGGTTGAGATCTGAGAAGGGACAGACTGCCTG
>NW_012118243.1:545026-560497 GCF_000951035.1 Colobus angolensis palliatus
GGGTGCAGCACACCAACATGGCACAAGTATACATGTGTAACAAACCTGCACGTTATGCACATGTACCCTAGAACTTAAAGTATAATAAAAAAAAATAAAAAATAAAAAAATAAAGCCCAGAACAATAACAAAAAAGTAAAACTTCTAAAAAAAAAAAAAAGCAGCAGCTTACTGTTTTATGAATCTTTTATATTGTTTGTTCATTTGTTTCTGTTTTATTTAGTTGTGCTCTGATCTTGGTTATTTCTTTTCTTCTGTTGATTTGGGGTTTGGTTTTTGCTTGTTTCTCTAGTGTCTTGAGGTGTGACCTTAGATTGTCTATTTGTGCTCTTTCATACTTTTTGATGTAGATATTTAAGGCTGTGAACTTTCCTTTAGCATTGTCTTTGCTGTATCCCAGGGGGTTTGATAAGTTGTGTCTCTGTTATCATTCAGTTCACAGAATTTTTTAATTTCCATCTTGATTTCATAGTTAACCCAGTGATCATTCAGAAGCAGGTTATTTAATTTCCATGCATCTGCATGGTTTTGAGGGTTCCTTTTGGTGTTGATTTCCAATTTGACTTCACCAGAGTACGACAGAATACTTGATATAGTTTTAATTTTCTTAAATTTACTGACTTGTTTTGTGGCCTATCATATGACCTATCCTGTAGAATGTTCCATGTGCTGATGAATAGAATGTATATTCTGCAGTTGTTGAGTAGAATATTCTATAAATATCTGTTAAGTTCATTTGTTGTAGGGTATAGTTTAAGTCCACTGTTTTTTTGTTTACTTTCAGTCTTGATGACCTGTCTAGTGCTGACAGTGGAGGACTAAAATATCCCACTATTATTGGGTTGCCATCTATCTCATTTCTTAGGTCTGGTAGTAATTGTTTTATAAACTTGGGAGCTCCAGCGTTAGATGCATATATATAGGATTGTGAGGTTTTCCTGTTGGACTAATCCTAATCCTTTTTTCTTTATATAATGTCCTTCTTTGTCTTTTTAAACTGCTGGTGCTTTAATGTTTGTTTTGTCTGAATAGCTACTACTGCTCGCTTTTGGTGTCCATTTGCATGGAATATCTTTTTCCACTCCTTTACCTTAACTTTATTTGAGTCTTGATGTGTTAGGTGAGTCTCCTAAAGACAGCAGAAACTTGGTTGGTGAATTCTTTTTCATTCTGCCATTCTGTATCTTTTGGGTGGGGCATTTAGGCCATTTACATTCAATTCTAGTGTTGAGATGTGAAGTACTCATCTATTCATTATGCTATTCATTGACTGAATGCCTTGTTGTTATTGTTTTCATTGTGTTTTTATTATATAGGTCCTGTGAGATTTATGCTTTAAGAAGGTTCTATTTTGGTGTATTTTGAAGATTTGTTTCAAGATTTAGAGCTCTTTTTTGCAGTTTTTGTAATTCTGGCTTGGTAGTAGCAAATTCCCTTAGCATTTGTTTGTCTACAGAAGACTGTATCTTTCCTTCATTTATGATGCTTAGTTTCACTGAACACAAAATTCTTGACTGATAATTGTTTTGTTTAAGGATGCTAGATATAGGAACTCAATTTCTTCAACTTGCAGGGTTTGTGCTGAGAAATCTGCTGTTATTCTGATAGGTTTTCCTTTATATGTTACCTGATGTTTTTGTTTCATAGCTCTATTTTTATTTATTTATTTATTTATTTTATTTTTTAGATACAGTCTTGTTCTATCACCCAGGGTGGAATGCAATGGTGCAATCTCAGCTCCTCTGCTTCCATGTTTCAAACGATTCTCCTGCCTCAGCCTTCCCAGTAGCTGGAACTACAAGGCACATGCCACCACACCCAGATAACTTTTGTATTTTTAGTAGAGACAGGGTTTCACCATGTTAGCCAGACTGGTCTTGGACTCCTGACCTCAAGTGATCCGCCTGCCTAGGCCTCCCAAAGTACTGGGATTACAGGTGTGAGTCACCACTTCCAGTGTTGCCTCACAGTTCTTAATATTCTTTCTTTTGTCTTGACTTTAGATAACCTGATGACTATGTGCCTAGGTGATGACCTGTTTTCAATGAATTTTACAGGTGTTCTTTGAACTTCTTGTATTTGGATGTCTGGCTCTCTGGCAAGGCTGGGGAAGTTTTCCTTGATTATTCCCTCAAATATGTTTTCCAAACCTTGAGATTTCTCTTCTTCCTCAGGAACACCAATTATTCTTAGGTTTGGATACTTAACATGGTCCTAAACTTCTTGGAGACTCTTCATTTTTTATCCTTTTTTCTTTGTCTTTGATGGATTGGATTAATTTGAAAACCTTGTCTTTGAGCTCTGAAGTTATTTTTTTCTGCTTGTTCAATTCTATTGCTGAGACTTTCCAGTGCATTTTGCGTTTCTCCAAGTATGTCCTTCATTTCCAGAAGTTGTGTTTATTTTTTATTTATGCTATCTATTTCACTGAAGATTTTTTGTTTCACATCCTGTATTATGTTTTTGATTTCTTTAAGCTGGATTTCACATTTCTCTGGTGCCTCTTTGATCAGCTCAATAACTGATCTTCTGAATTATTTTTCTGGTAATTCAGAGATTTCATCTTGGTTTTGATCCATTGCTGGTGAGCTGGTTTGATCCTTTGGAGGTGTTAAAAAACCTTGTTTTGTAATATTACCAGAATTGTTTCTCTGGTTCCTTCTCATTTGGGTAGACTAGGTCAGAGGGAAGATTTTGGAATTAAGGGCTGCTGTTCACATTCTTTTGTCCCATGGGGGTGCTCCCTTGATTTGGTGTTCTCCCATGTCCCCTAGGGATGAGGCTTCCTGAGACCAGAACTGCGATGATTGATTTTGCTCTTCTTGATCTAGCCACCCAGTGTAGCTATAGGGCTCTGGGCTAATACTGGAGAGTGTCTGCAAAGAGTCCTGTGATGTGATCTGTCTTCAGGTCTTTCAGCCACAGATACCAGCGCCTGCTCCAGTGGAGGTAGCAGGCGACTTAAGTGGAGTCTATGAGGGTCCTTAGTTGTATTTTTGTTTAGTGCACTGGTTTTATGTTGGTTGGCCTGCAGCCGGGAGGTGGCACATTCAAGAGCACATCAACTGCAGTACTAGAGGGAGGATGTGCACTTGCTTTAGGGTCACCTGGTTAAGTATTCAGGTTTCTCAGGTGGTGGACGGGGCCATAGAGCTCTCAAGATATTATTTACTGTCTTTGGCAACCAGAGTGGGTAGCTGAGCTCAGACTCTCCTTGGGTGGAACTTGCTGCAGTGTTGTGGGGGATAGGGGTGTGATTCCCAGTCCAATGGAGTTATGTTTCGTGGTGGATTTTGTCTTCCTCTGTTGAGTCACACAGGTCACAAGGGAAGTGGGCAAAAGCCAGCAGTCACAGGCCTCACCCCATTCCTATGCAGTCACAGTCATAAATGCTGGTGTCACTTCCCTCATGCCCCCACAGCAGCACCAAGTGTTTCCAGGCAGCTGGCGACCAGTTCTGAGAACTTGCCCCAGACCACCAGACCCCCCACTGAGAAAGCAAGCTGACTCATAGTTTTTCAGTATCTCAGCTTTCCTGGCATGATGCTGCAGTAGTTCTTGGAGCAAAAGTTCATGATGTGAGTCTCTACATGCTGCTCTGTCTCTCTGACCAGGAGCTGCAAGCTAGTCTTGCCTCCTATTTGCCATCTTAATCTGAGTCTTGATTCTGTGTATTTTTATCTTTCTTGACTGAATAGTGTATAAAGAAATATATCACACTATGATTTTTTTCAAAGTAGCACTTTTTTTCCTTTTTCTTTTCATTTTCTATCTTATTGAGTTTGGCTCTTATTTTTATTATTTCCTTCTTTCCATTTTTTGAATATGCTTTTCTCATCTTTTTATCACAGATTTTTAAGGAAGAAGTTTATAGAACTGATTTCAAATGCTCATTTTTTCCCAATAAAAAATAATTAATGTGCTTAATGTTCCATTCACAGCAATCTAGGCTTTTTCTACCTCGCTCCTCCAAATTCTTCAAGCTTCTATCTATTACCCAGCTCAAAAACCACTTCCACATTTTCAGGTATTTGTTGTAGCAACAACTCTACTTCCAATATCAATTTTCCTGGTACTGTTTTGTGCGACTATAACAGGATATCAGAGACTGGATAATTTATAAACAATAGAACTTTATTTGGCTCACAGCTCTGGAAGCTGGAAAGTCCAAGGTCAAGGGATCTGCTTCTGGTGAAGGCCTTGTCACTGGGTCATCCCATGGCAGAAGGTAGAAGGGCAATAGAGTATGCACATGAGAAAGAGAGAAGAGAGGGAGTTAGAAATGGAGAGCTGAGTCGGCTTTTATGACAAACTCACTCCCATGACAGCAGCACTAAATGTTACTTAATCACCTCTTAAAGGTCATACCTCCCAATACTATTGCATTGGGGTTTAAGCTTCCAACACACGAACCTTAAGGGACATTCAAAACATAGCAGCCATATTATACTGTCATCATTCTATTTTAAGTTATTATGTCCTCTTTGTGAAGTTAATTCCCCAAAAGCAGAGATGAATAATATTTTATCTTTTCTCACAAGACCAAACACAGTGATTGTCACTTCATGTGACTGAGCAGATTACTCTGTTATTTAAAACTTTTAAAAACTGGTTTGATGCACTAATATTTTCCACAAACCTTCTTACATGATTTCCCACATATTTAAATGACTTGTTTATGAAAATTTTCCTCTTTGGTCAGTTAGTTGATGACATGATCAGTGCCTTGTTATTGCTTAGCAACAACTGTTACATTGAGGTCTTCAAGTTTCTCCAGAACTGTTTTGTCAGGTCCCAAACTGGCAGAAATGAATGTCTTTAGCATCCTATTTCCCCTGATTATGGAGCCAATGTCACCCTCCATTATTTTGTTTCCAAATAAGCAGCCAGATCCTTAGTCGCTCATTGACTTTCAGAATTCATTGAGAACAGAAAGACAAGGTATCTTCTGGTATTTTGAGAAAATGTATGTCCTTTGAAAAGTTAATGCTAAATAGAGAATAGAAATAAGCAAATGCAGTGTCTTTGAATTGGAAGAGAAAAAATTATACTTCCTCTCCACAAACAAAAAGACAGAAGAAAGGAGAAGACAATGAATTTTCTGACTTGAAGTTATAATCTTGCAAGGGAAAAAATGCTGCTCAGTAACTGCAGGAATTCTTGACCACTGGAACCTCCCAAGTGTCTGTTTTTTCACCAAATATTGGAATATTTGAATAAATCTGGGATTATATAAGGGAGGGCAGTTGGGAAGACCAGCTGGGTCAGAGGAGCAATCATAACACATATTTAATATACCTTTATACTGATGGATGAAGCTTCATATTGACAGTTGAGCATATTGTCATTAAATAATGAAAAGTATCTAAGTTTTTATTCAAAGCTTTCTCTTTGCTCTGAAAACTCAATATGCTTTCTCTCTTAGCACAGAGCCTCTGCATGTGTATAGTTTTCATTGCCTAAAATAATCTTTTCAGTTTTCTTTGCTTAGGTCATCCCTATTTGTCTTTCTTGTTCAAACTACTTAGGTTTACTTACAATGACCTTACCTGACCTTCAATATTGTGTTAGGCTACTAGGCTCCACTACTGCAGACTTCTACTGTAGCACCAAGAAAGTTTCTTTCTTTCTTTTTTTTTTTTTTATTATACTTTAAGTTCTAGGGTACATGTGCACAACGTGCAGGTTTGTTACATATGTATACCTGTGCCATGTTTGTGTGCTGCACCCATTAACTGCAGTTTCTCTGCATTTCTGGCACCACCAAACACCCAGAGGAGGGTTTCCAGACAGAAGAGTTTCCAGAGCACATATGCCTCCCAACCTGAGAGAGGATGCAGCCTCTACTTACTCTCTTTTCAGACTATTTCAGTAGTACTGGTCCACGAATGGAAAAGAGCACAGGTAGGAATTGAAGACATAGCTCTCTCCAGTCTTCTGGCTAATCTTGGTATAGCCACCTCTATCCAGACTCAGAAAATGTAAAGTATGGGCTCTTGCTTCACTGATAATGAAGTCTGGTTAGTTCCAGAAGTACCTGGGGCAGTTACAACTCTAGTGTATCAATAATCCTGCCCTTTGGTAACTTATCAATTCTTCCTTCTTTGGGACAAAAAGGCTCTCCTGGGACAGACAGATATATGGTAGAAGAAAAGGATTTTCCTTTCTCTCTGAAAGAAAGGACTCCTGGCAATCCAGCCATGCACAGGCTGCATGTTCTGTAGATAGGAAGTCAGTCTCCTGGGTACAGGACTCTTATGTACACATCTGTATGTATTGACATTCATTTGCTTGTGCATACTCAGTAGGGCCTTTCATGAATCCAATAAGCGAACTCAGAAATTTTTGCAGGTGTTTTGCACATGCTTGTTAGATAGGTACAGCCCAAACCATGCTGTTGAATGGACTCATGTTAACATCATAACTTTTATCATGGCATTATAATGATAAAATACATGAGAAAATTGAATAAAATCTTACAGAGAAAATACAGTCTTACAGAGAAAATGCAATCTTACAGAGAAAACTTTCTTCAGAGAGGAAAGTCCCATAATAAATTTTGCTGTAGTGAGAAATTTAAAAATGACATTTATATATAACTGGATTTTAGTTAAGAATCATGAAATTGTCTTTTATTTTTAATTTTCATTTTGAGCCTCATGTGAATTATTCATACTCCTCACGTAATGGGAACAAACATCATCAGTTTCTTCAAGACCTTTCTTCTATTTTCCTTCCCAATGTTTTTATTCGAGGGGTACATGTGCAGTTTCATACATGGATAAATTGCATGTTGTTGGTGTTTGATATACAGATTCTTTCATCACCCAGGTAGTGAGCATAATAAGTGATAGATTTTGATCCTCATCCTCCTCCCACCCTCCACCCTCAGGTCAGCCCCCGTGTCTATTGTTCCCTTCTTTTTGTCCATTTTTACTTAGTGTTTAGCTCTCACTTATAAGAAGATGTGGTATTTTGTTTTCTGTTCTTGCATTAATTCGCTTAAGGTAATGCAGTAGTTCAACAGCTGCAGCTATGTTGCTGCAAAAGAAAGAATTAATTTCTCTGTTTTTTTTTTTTTTGAACAGGGTCTCACTTTGTTACCTAGGCTGGAGTGCAGTGGCATAAACATAGCTTACTGCAGCCTCGACCTCCCAGGCTTAAGTGATCCTCTTGCCTCAGTCCGAAAAGTAATTAGTCCTACAGGTAATCAAAAATACAAAAATCCATACTTAACTTTATAATTTAGTTTGTTATTTCCTGGGAAGTAAAATGGATGGTTAATCTTGTGATAAGTTTTTCCCAACCATTCCCCTCCCTCGTGACCAAGAGCCCAAAGCTGGAGCTTAGACAGGACTGTACTCAACTCCCAGGTCTGCCACTTGACAAGTTGCATACGTTATCTGAGTTTCATATTTCTAATTTGTATAGTTATTGTGAGGAATAAATGTGATTATATTAGAAAAGAACTTGGTGGTTCTTATACTGTTATTGTGATTACTATAAGATTTCATCTCCCACCGGTTCTGGGGGAAAAGGATGTCAACAATAAATTACTAAATGCTTGCTTCTATTCACCACGGAGCCTGTTACATAGAATTACCATGCCAAAGGCTGCTTGATCTCAAATAAGTGACACTGTTGGTTTCATTATTGTTGGTCTTGTGCTCATTTTAGAAAATGATTTTCTTTGTTTATAGCATCTTAGTAAACATAGTTGTCTTTGGGCCTCTAATTGAAACTCATCCACATGTATTGTGCCTATCTCTCATCCCCCTCATGGTTAATTTTGGAGAGGCCATATGGATAACTTTTTAAGAAAGACATTTCAAAATTGGTCCAACTATGTTCATTTGGTGTGCTGATGAAGATAATCTTAATTTAATACTTATTAAGCTAGTGAAGTCTCCTTTTTATTTTATAAGATTAATTCATGTTGATGTGGTTGGGAGGTGAAGCAAATTTCACACCAATAACTCTTTATCAAGGTCGGCCTCAGGACCACAAATGGATATTTGGGTGATTAGAATCTATTTTTGTAATTCATTATTTCCTTTATTTCCTGCTCTTTCTAACACAAATCCAGTTGCAAATTTTCTGTGATCTAATCAGAATTTACCATTGGTACTTACTTATAAAAGACAGTTATTTTGAGTGTTCTCTAGAGCTTATTCTGAGCATGAAACCTGCTGTATTGGCCTTGTCATACTTTGCAGAAGGCTCTAATGTTAGAATCAGAGGCCCATGAGGCTGCTAAGTGATTCATTCCTTATTTATTGCTTTTATAGAAGTCAATTCAATACTGGAGTCCAGTCTTCTGCACAAGGCCAATGACCCTTCCATGACAGAACCTGTTATTGGTTGAATAGTGTTGGATAAAACCCCATAATAACCTGGTGACTTCTCTTCAACAATAGAAGGTGGTTGTCCTTCACACAGCTCACAGATTACTTTAGATTTCAGATGTGCAAATTCTTGGGTTCCCATTCAAACCTTGCCAGGACTGCCTTAAATATGTATGTCTGTATTCTTCAATGTAATACATTTATTTTCCCAGGCTTCAAGAACTGTAATTAGATATTGCAAATTTTACTGCTCTTATACATCTAACCTCATCTCCACAAAATACTTGATCAAATAAACTAAGGAGTTTAATAAGTAATGGAGAGTTCTGGGTTAAGAAACAGCTATTATAGTCATAAGGCTAAAGATAAAGTTTTTGATAGGGTTAAGAAAAGTAGCAGATGAAGAAGTTCTCTTGAATAAATTGTGCTATAGGATGGGGAAACAGATAGTGGCTACAAGTGAATATTCAACCTTAGATGTAGAGAGGCAATGCTTGCCATCTGGAGATTGCAATATTCTGAGCCAATCCTAATATGGGACCAGTGAGTAAGCAGATAACAGAGGATTTCTCCTTACGGCAATGTGATGGTTATTAATATTGAGTGTCAACTTATGTATTAGTCCATTCTCATGCTGCTGATAAAGATGTACCTGAGACTGGGAAGAAAAAGAGGTTTAATTGGACTTATAGTTCCACATGACTGGGGAGGGCTCAGAATCATGGCAGGAGGTAAAAGGCACTTCTTACAGAGTGGCAGCAAGAGAAAATGAGGAAAAAAAAAAGCAGAAACCCCTGATAAAACCATCAGATCTCATGAGACTTGTTTACTACCACAAGAACAGTATGGGGAAAACTGCCCCCTTGATTCAAATTATCTCCCACCGGGTCCCTCCCACAACACCTGGGAATTATGGGAATACAATTTAAGATGAGATTTGGGTGGGGACACAGTCAAACCATATCATTCCATCCCTGGCCATTCCAAATCTCATGTCCTCACATTTCAAAACCAATCCTGCCTTCCCAATGGTCTCCCAAACTCTTAATTCATTTCAGCATTAACCCCAAAATCCACAGTTCAAAGCGTCATCTGAGACAAGACAGGTCTCTTCCACCTATCAGCCTGCAAAATCAAAAGCAAGCTAGTTACTTCCTAGATACAATGAGAGTACAGGTATTGAGTAAATACAGTCATTCCAGTTGGGAGAAACTAGCCAAAACAAAGAAGTTACAGGGCCCATGCAAGTCTGAAATCCAGCAAGGCAGTCAAATTTTGAAGCTCCAAAATGATCTCCTTTGACTCCAGGTGTCACATCCAGGTCATACTAATGCAAGACGTGGGTTCCAATAGTCTTGGGCAGCTCTGCCCCTGTGGCTTTGCAGGGTAAAGCCTGCCTCCCAGTTGCTTTCATGGGCTGGTGTCAAGCATCTGTGACTTTTCCAGGAGAAGAGTGCAAGTTGTGGATTCTGGGGTCTGGAAGATGGTGGCCCTCTTCTCACAGCTCCTTTAGATAGTGCCCCAGTAGGGACTCTGTGTGGGGGCTCTGATCCCACATTTCCCTTCTGCACTGCCCTAGCAGAGATTCTCCCTGAGAACCCCACCCCTGCCACAAACTTCTGCCTGGGCATCCAAGCATTTCCACACATCTTCTGAAATCTAGGCAGAGGTTCTCAAACTCCAATTTTAGACTTCTGTGCCCTTGACAGCACAAAGTCATGTGGAAGCTGCCAAGGTTTGGGGCTTGCACCATCTGAAGCCATAGCCTAGCTCTATGGCCCATTTCAGCCATGGCTGGAGTGGGTGGGACACAGGGTACCAAGTCCATAGACTACATATGGCACAGAGAACCAAGAAACCATTTTCTCCTAGGCCTCTGGGCCTGTGATGGGAAGTGCTGCAGTGAAGACTTCTGACATGCCCTGGAGACATTTTCCCCATTGTCTTGGTTGTTAACATTCAACCCTCTCTTTGTTACTTATGCAAATTTCTGCAGTGGGTTTGAATTTCTCCTCGGACAATGGTTTTGTCTTTTCTGTCACATTGTCAGGTTGCAAATTTTCCCAACTTTTCTGTTCTGCTTCCCTTATAAAACCGAATGTCTTTAACAGCACCCAAGTCAATTCTTGAATGCTTTGCTGCTTAGAAGTTTCTTCCACCAGAAAACCAGCATAAAAATGCTGAAAATTCCCAAAACCAGAATACTTCTTGTCATCCATAAGATCACAACTCCTCACCAGAAAAGGAACAAAACTGGATGGAAAACAAGTTGGATGAATTAACAGAAATAGGCTTCAGAAGATGGATAATAACAAACTCCTTCAAGCTAAAAGAGCAAGGTCTAATACAATTCAAGGAAGATAAAAACCTTGACAAAAGGTTACTGGAATTGTTAACTAGAAAAACCAGATTAGAGAAGAACATAAATGACCTGATGAATCTGAAAAATATAGCACAAGAACATCGTGAAGCATACACAAGTATCAATAGTTGAATCAATCAAGAAGAAGAGAGGATATCAGATACTGAAGATCAACTTAATGAAATAAAGTGTGAAGAGAAGATTAGAGAAAAAAAATGAAAAGTAACAAACAAAACCTCTAAGAAATATGGGACTATGTGAAAAGATCAAACCTACATTTGATTGGTGTACCCGAAAATGATGGGGAGTATGGAACCAAGTTGGAAAATACTCTTCAGGATATAACCCAGGAGAACTTCCCGAGACTAGGAAGACAGGTCAACATTCAAATTCAGGAAATATAAGCAACACTACAAAGATACTCCTGGAGAAGAGCAACTCCAAGACACATAATCATCAGATTCAGCAAGGTTGAAATGAAGGAAAAAATGTTAAGAGTAGCCAAAGAGAAAGGCCAGGTTACCAACAAAATGAAACCCGTCAAACTAACACAGAATTTCTCTTCAGAAAACCTACAAGCCAGAAGAGATTGGGGCCAATATTCAACATTCTTAAAGAAAAGAATTTTCAACCAAGAACTTTATATCTAGCTAAACTAAGCTTTATAAGCAAAGGAGAAATAAAATCCTGCACAGACAAGTAAATGCTGAAGAATTTTGTCACCACCAGGTCTGCCTTATGAAAGCTCCTGAAGGAAGCACCAAATATGTAAGGAAAAACTGGTACCAGCCACTGCAGAAAGATGCCAAAATGTAAAGACCATCAACACTATGAAGAAACTGCAAATAATGTGCAAAATAACCAGCCAGCATCATGATGACAGGATCAAATTCACACAAAACAATATTAATCTTAAATGTAAATGGACCAAAGACCCCAAAGAAAAGACACAGACTGGAAAATTGGATAAAGAGTCAAGGCCCATTGGTGTGCTTTATTCAGGAGACCCATCTCATGTGCAAAGACACAAATAGGCTCAAAATAAAGGGATGGAGGAAGATTTGCCAAGCAAATGGAAAGAAAAAAAAAGCAGGGATTGCAATCCTAGTCTCTGATAAAGAGACTTTAAACCAACAAAGATCAGAAAAGACAAATAAGGGCTTACATAATGGTAAAGGGATCAATGCAACAGGAAGAGTTCAATATCCTAAATATATATGCATCCAATAAAGGAGCACCCATATTCATAAAGCAAGTTCTTAGAGGCCTGGAAAGAGACTAAGACTCTCACACAAAAATAGTGGGAGACTTTAACATCCCACTATTAATATTAGGCAGATAAATGAGACAAAAAGTAACAAGGACATTCAGGACTTGAACTCAGCTCTGGACCTAGTAGACCTAATAGACATCTACAGAACTCTCCGCCCCAAATCAACAGAATATATATTCTTCTCAGCACCACATTGCACTAATTCTAAAATTCACCACATAATTGAAAGTAAAACACTCCTCGTCATGTGCAAAATAACGGAAATCATAACAAGCAGTCTCTCAGACCACAGTGCAATCAAATTAGAACTCAGGATTAAGAAACTCACTCAAAACTGTACAACTATATGGAAACTGAACAACCTGCTCCTGAATGACTACTGGGTACATAACGAAATGAAGGCAGAAATAAAGATGTTCTTTGAAACCAATGGGAACAAAGACACAAAGTACCAGGATTTCTGGGACATATTTAAAGCAGTGTGTAGAAGGTACTTTATAGCATTAAATGCCCACAGGAGAAAGTGGGAAAGATCTGAAATCAAAAACCTAACATCACAATTAGAATAACTAGACAAGCAAGAGCAAATTCAAAAGCTAGCAGAAGACAAGAAAAAACGGAGATCAGAGCAGAACTGAATGAGATAGAGACACGAAAAACCCTTCAAAAAATCAATAAATCCAGGAGTTGGTTTTTATAAAGATTAACAAAATATATAGACCACTAGCCAAACTAATAAAGAAGAAAAGAAAGAAGAATCAAATAGACACAATAAAAAATGATAAAGGAGATATTGTTTGGACGAACGGAGGTTAGAGAAACAATTCAGTTGGTGCCGAAACCCGGGAAGAGCTGGTGGTGAAGAAGAACCCGGAAGTGCACCATCTTGCCTCCGTTCGTCCAAACAGATATCACCACCAATCCCACAGAAATACAAACTACCATCAGAGAATACTATAAACATCTCTATGCCAATAAACTAGAAAATCTAGAGAAAATGGATAAATTGCTGGACACACACACCCTCGCAAGACTAAACCAGGAAGCAGTGGAATCCCTAAATAGACCAATAACAAATTCTGAAATTGAGGCAGTAATTAATAGCGTACCAACTAATAAAAGCCCAGGACCAGACAGATTCAAGGAATTCCACCAGAGATACTAAGAGGAGCTGGTACCATTCCTTCTGAAATGATTCCAAACAAAAGAAAAAGAGGAACTCCTCTCTAATTCATTTTATGAGGCCAGCATCATTCTGATGCCAAAAACAGGTAGAGAAAAAAAAAAAAAAGAAGGAAAGAAAATTTCAGGACAATATCCCTGATGAACATCGATGCAAAAATCCTCAATAGAATACTGGGAAACTCAATCCAGCAGCACATCAAAAAGCTTATCCACCACGATAAGTTGGCTTAATCCCTGGGATACAAGGCTTGTTCAACATACGCAAATCAGTAAATATAGTCCATCACATAAACAGAACCAATGACAAAAACCACATGATTATTTTGATGTATGTAGAAAAGGCCTTTGATAAAATTCAACTCCTCTTCATGCTAAAAACACTCAATAAACTAGGTGTTGATGGAACATACCTCAAAATGATAAGACTTATTTGTGACAAACCCACAGCCAATATCATACTGAATGGGCCAAAGCAGGAAGCCTTCCCTTTGAAAACCAGCACAAGACAAGGATGCCCTCTCTCACCATTCCTATTCAACATAGTATTGGAAGTTCTGGCCAGGGCAATCAGACAAGAAAAGGAAATAAAGGGTATTCAAATAGGAAAAGAGGAAGTCAAATTGTCTCTGTTTGCAGATGACATGATTGTATTTTTAGAAAACCCCATTATCTCCTTAAGGTGATAAGCAACTTCAACAAAGCCTCAGGATACAAAATCAATGTGCAAAAATCACAAGCATTCCTATGCACCAATCATAGACAAACAGAGAGCCAAATAATCAGTGAACTCCCATTCACAATTGCTATTAAGAGAATAAAATACCTAGGAATAAAACTTACAAGTGATGCAAAGGACCTTTTCAAGGACAACTACAAACCACTGCTCAAGGAAGTAAGAAAGGAAACAATCAAATGGAAAAATATTCCATGCTCATGGATAGGAAGAATCAATATCGTGAAAATGGCCATACTGCCCAAAGTAATTTATAGATTCAATGCTATCTCCATTGAGCTACCACTGACTTTCTTCACAGAATTAGAAAACCTACTTTAAATTTCATATGGAACCAAAGAAAAGCCCATATAGCCAAGACAATTGTAAGCAAAAAGAACAAAGCTGGAGGCGTCACACTACTTGACTTCAAACTATGCTACAAGGCTACAGTAATCAAAACATCACGGTACTGGTACTAAAACAGATACATAGACCAATGAAACAGAATAGAAGACAAATAATGCCACACATCTACAACCATCTGATCTTTGACAAACTTGACAAATAAATGGTGTCGGGAAAACTGGCTAGCCATGGGCAGAAAACTGAAACTGGACCCCTTCCTTACACCTTATACAAAAATTAACTCAAAGTGGATTAAAGACTTAAATATAAAGCCTGAAATCATAAAAACCCTAGAAGAAAACCTAGGCAATACCATTCAGGACATAGGCATGCGCAAGGACTTCACAGCTAAAACACCAAAAGCAATGGCAACAGAAGCCAAAATTGACAACTGGGATCTAATTAAACTAAACAGCTTATGAAAAGGAAAAGAAACTATCATCAGAGTGAACAGGCAACCTATAGAATGAGAGAAAATTTTTGCAATCTATTCATCTGACATAGGGACTACAAGGAACTTAAACAAATTTACAAAAAAAAATCTTCAAAAAGTGGGTGAAGGATATGAACAGACATTTCTCAAAGAAGACATGTATGCAGCCAACAAATATATGAAAAAAAAAAACATCATCACTGGTCATTAGGGAAATGCAAATCAAAACCACAATGACATACCATCTCATGACAGTAGAATTGTGATCATTAAAAAGTCAGGAAACAACAGATGCTGGAGAGGATGTGGAGAAATAGGAACGCTTTTACAGTGTTGGTGGGATTGTAAATTAGTCTAACCACTGTGGAAGACAGTGTGCTGATTCCTCAAGAATCTAGAACTGGAAATACTATTTGACCCAGCAATCCCTATCCCGGGTATATATCCAAAGGATTGCAAATCATTCTGCTCTAAAGACATATGCACATGTATGCTTATTGCAGCACTAGTCACAATAACAAAGACTTGGAATCAACCAAATCCCCATTAATGATAGACTGGATAAAGAAGATGTGGCACATATACACCATGGAATACTATTGCAACCATAGAAAACGAATGAGTTCATGTCCTTTGCAGGGATGTGGATGAAGCTGGAAACCATCATTCCCAGCAATCTAATACAGGAAGAGGAAACCAAACATCACATGTTCCCACTCATAAGTGGGAATTGAACAACCAGAAAAAAGGGGA
>NW_012118243.1:563192-565367 GCF_000951035.1 Colobus angolensis palliatus
AATAATAATAATAATAATAATAAAGGAATTTCTTCCACCAGATACTCTAAATCATCTCTCTCAGATTCATATTTCAGAGATATCTATGGCAAGGGCAAAATGCCACCAGTCTCTTTGCTAAAATATAACAAGAGTCACCTATGCTTCAGTTCCCATCAAGTTCCTCATCTCCATCCAAGAGCACTTCAGCCTGGACCTTATAGTCCATATTGCTTTCAGGCTTTTGGTTAAAGCCATTCAACAAGTCTCTAGGAAGTTCCAAACTTTCCCACATTTTCCTATCCTCTTCTGAGCCTTCCATACTCTTCCAAACTCTGACTGTTATCCAGTTCCAAAGTCACTTTCACATTTTTGGTTATCTTTTAAGGAACACCCCACTCTACTGGTACCAATTTACTGCATTAGTCCATTTTAATGCTGCTGATAAAGACATACTGAGACTGGGAAGAAAAAAGAGGTTTAATGGGACTTATAGTTCCACATGGCTGGGGAGGCCTCAGAATCATGGTGGGAGGTAAAAGGCACTTCTTACATGGCAGTGGCAAGAGAAAATGAGTAAGATACAAAAGCAGAAACCCCTGATAAAACCATCAGATCTCGTGAGACTTATTCACTACCATGAGAACAGTATAGGGAAAACGACCCCCATGATTCAAATTATCTCCCACCAGGTCTCTCCCACAACATGTGGAAATTACAGGAGTACAATTCAAGATGGGATTTGGGTGGGCACATAGGCAAACATATCAACTTGATTTGATCGAAGGATGCAAAGTGTTGTTCCTGGGTGTGTCTGTGAAGGTGTAGCCAAAGGAGATAAAAATTATTTCTATTAATTATTCTGTTGAAACATATTATAATGTCTACTATATTAAAATATACTATAAAATGTTCCCTTAGCATGGCTTTTATGATGCTTTTAACTGTAAATTGAACTTTAGAGAAGTTTCTGAAGACATAAATCCTCAAAAATTACTAAAGTTATAACTGAATCGTGTGTATTAACTACTAAAATTTTGAAACAAAATGATTTTCCACAATGGTCACTATTATATCATATATAGTTATTTGATCACTGTTTGAAAACCATCTGAAATAAACACAAAATGGCTATTTATGTAAACCATGTCATCTGAAGTTCTGTAGTGGTTGCAATAACACTTGAGCACAGAATTAGTTCTCTGGATTAATTTTACAGAGGTCCTGGGTGTTACTTGGTTTGTATTTTTCTTTTCCTTTCTTTTATTATTTTCTGCTTTCCTAGTGATTCCCTGAGGTATCCGTCATCTTTTCAAAATTTTTCCTTTGCTTAAAACATCTAGAATTATGTTTTGTTGCTTGAAACTAAGAATTCTGATTGAAATAGCAATTAAAGATGTGTGATGCATATTTCATGTAATAAATATTGAGCTTCTCTTATTTAACAAAAATGAACTACATTGTTTCATACTTTCATAAATGAGGGTGAAGTGGTAGTTAATACGTTGACGCTGGAATTATACTTCCTGAGTTCAAGTTTTGTTTCACTACTTGTTGTATGTGAAGCATTTATCAAGATGTTGTTATGTCTTTGTGCACCTATTTCCTCCCCTGGAAAACAGTCATAAACTTAGCATCTATCTCATGTTAATTGCATTTATTATATGATATAACATGAATAATACTAATCATAGTGCCTGATATATGGTACTTTGTAAATATTATCTGTCCCCATTAATAGGAAGTATAAAAAAGTAGGCATTGAACCTCTCTTCAGTACAGTTGTGGTCAGTTATTTCAAAGAAAGAAACTTTCACAGTCCTGAGTGCTTAGCATTACACCCCAGATTCATAAAGCAAGTCCTTAGAGACTTACAAAGAGACTTAGATTTCCATACAATAATAATGGGAGACTTTGACACCCCACTGTCAACGTTAGAGATATCAACGAGACAGAAAGTTAACAAGGATATCCAGGAATTGAACTCACCTCTGCACCAAGCGGACCTAATAGACATCTACAGAACTCCCCACCCCAAATAAAGAGAATATACATTCTTCTCAGCACTACATTGCACTTAGTCCAAAATTGACCACATAGCTGGAAGTAAAGCACTCCTCAGCAAATGTAAAAGAACAGAAATTATAACAAACTGTCTCTTAGACCACAGTGCAATCAAACTAGAACTCAGGACTA
>NW_012118243.1:566399-566779 GCF_000951035.1 Colobus angolensis palliatus
GGCCAACATCATCCTGATACCAAAGCCTGGCAGAGACACAACAAAAAGAGAGAATTTTAGACCAATATCCCTGATGAACATCGATGCAAAAATCCCCAGTAAAATACTGGCAAACCAAATCCAGCAGCACATCAAAAAGCTTATCCACGATGATCAAGTGGGTTTCATCCCTTAGATGCAAGACTGGTACAACATACGCAAATCAATAAATGTAATCCAGTATATAAACAGAACCAAAGACAAAAACCACATGATTATCTCAATAGATGCAGAAAAGGCTTTCGAGAAAATTCAACAGTCTTTCATGCTAAAAACTCTCAATAAATTCGGTATTGATGGAACGTACCTCAAAATAATAAGAGCTATTTATGACAAACCCA
>NW_012118243.1:567403-567889 GCF_000951035.1 Colobus angolensis palliatus
CAATAAATTCGGTATTGATGGAACGTACCTCAAAATAATAAGAGCTATTTATGACAAACCCACAGCCAATATCATACTGAATGGACAAAAACGGGAAGCTTTCCTTTGAAAACTGGCACAACACAGGGATGCCCTCTTTCACCACTCCTATTCAACATTGTGTTGGAAGTTTTGGCTAGGGCAATCAGGCAAGAGAAAGAAATAATGGGTATTCAGTTAGGAAAATAAGAAGTCAAATTGTCCCTGTTTGCAGATGATATGATTGTATATTTAGCAAATCCCATCATCTCAGCCCAAAATCTCCTTAAGTTGATAAGCAACTTCAATAAAGTCTCAGGATACAAAATCAGTGTGCAAAAATCACAAGCATCCTTATACACCAGTAACAGAAAAACAGAGAGCCAAATCATGAATGAACTCCCATTCACAATAGCTTCAAAGAGAATAAAATACCTAGAAATCCAACTTACAAGGGATGTAAAGGAC
>NW_012118243.1:569194-571031 GCF_000951035.1 Colobus angolensis palliatus
TAAGAAAATGTGGCACATATACACCATGGAATACTATGCAGCCATAAAAAAGGATGAATTTGTGTCCTTTGTAGGGACATGGATATAGCTGGAAACCATCATTCTCAGCAAACTATCACGAGAACATAAAACCAAACACTGCATGTTCTCACTCATAGATGGGAATTGAACAATGAGATCACTTGGAAACAGGAAGGGGAACATCACACACCAGGGCCTATTGTGAGGAGGGGACAGGGGGTAGGGATAGCATTAGGAGATATACCTAATGTAAATGACGAGTTCATGGGTACAGCACAGGAACATGGCACATGTATACATATGTAACAAATCCGCACATTGTGCACATGCACCCTAGAACTTAAAGTATAATAATAAAAAATAAAATAAAATAAAATAAGATAAAAATACTGGCAAAATGAATCCAGTAGAAATCAAAAACCTTATCCACCACGATCAATTCAGCTTCATTTCTGGGATGCAAGACTGGTTCAACATACGCAAATTAATAAACACAATCCATCACATAAACAGAACCAATGAGAAAAACCATATGAATATGTCAATAGATGCAGAAAAGGCATTCAATAAAATTCAACAACCCTTCATGCTAAAAACAGTCAATAAACTAGGTGTTGATAGAATGCATCTCAACATAATAAGAACTATTTCTGACAAACCCACAGCCAATATTATACCGAATGGGCAAAAGCTAGAAGCATTCCCTTTGAAAACTTTCAAACGATAAAGATGCTCTCTCTCACCACTTTTATTCAACATAGTATTGGAAGTTCTGTCCAGGGCAATCAGGCAAGAGAAAGAAATAAAGGGAATTCATATAGGAAGAGAGGAAGCCAAATTTTCCCTGTTTGCAGGTGACATGATTGTATATTTACAAAGCCGCATCATCTCAGCCCAAAATCTCCTTAAGCTGATAAGCAACTTCAGCAAATCTAAGGATACAAAATTAATGTGCAAAAATCACAAGCATTCCTATATACCAAGAATAGACAAACAGAGAGCCAAATCATGAGCGAAGTCTCAATCACAATTGCAACAAAGAGAATAAAATACCTAGGAATACAACTTACAAGGGATGTGAAGGACCTCTTCAAGGACAACTACAAACCACTGCTCAAGGAAATAATAGAGGACACAAACAAATGGAAAAATATTCCATGCTCATGGATAGGAAGAATCAACATTGTGAAAATGGCCATACTGCCCTAAGTAATTTATAGATTCAATGCGATCCCCATCAAGCTACCATTGACTTTCTTCACAGAACTAGAAAAATCTACTTTAAATTTCATATGGAGCCAAAAAAAGAGCCTGTATAGACAAGACAGTTCTAAGCAAAAGAGCAAAGCTGGAGGAATCATGCTAACTGACTTTAAACTATACTACAAGGCTACAGTAATTAAAATAGCATGATACTGATACCAAAACAGATATATAGACCAACAGAACAGTACAGAGGCCTCAGAAATAACACTACACATCTAAAACCATCTGATCTTTGACAAACCTGACAAAAACAAGCAATGGGGAAAGGATGCCATATCGAATAAATGGCATTGGAAAAACTGGCTAGCCATAACCAGAAAACTGAAACTGAACTCCTCCCTATGCCTTATGCAAAAATTAACTCAAGGTGAATTAAAGACTTAAACATAAGACCTAAAACCATAAAAACCCTGGAAGAAAACCTAGGCAACACCACTCAGCACATAGGTATGAGCAAAGACTTCATGACTAAAACACCAAAAGCAATGGCAACAAAAGCCAAAATTGACAAATGGGATCTAATTAAACTAAAGAGCTTCTGCACAGCAAA
>NW_012118243.1:571081-573354 GCF_000951035.1 Colobus angolensis palliatus
ATGACTAAAACACCAAAAGCAATGGCAACAAAAGCCAAAATTGACAAATGGGATCTAATTAAACTAAAGAGCTTCTGCACAGCAAAATAAACTAGCATCAGAGTGAACAGGCAATTTACAGAATGGGAGAAAATTTTTGCATCTGACAAAGGGCTAATATCAAGAATCTACAAAGAACTTAAATTTACAAGAAAAAAAAATCCCATCAAAAAGTGGGCAAAGGATATGAACAGACACTTCTCAAAAGATGACATGTATGCAGCCAGCAGACACATGAAAAAATGCTCATCATCACTGATCATCAGAGAAATGCAAATCAAAACCACAATGAGATACCATCTCATACCAGTTACATTGGTAATCATTAAAAAGTCAAGAAACAACAGATGCTGGAGAGGATGTGGAGAAATAGGAATACTTTTACACTGTTGGTGGGAGTGTAAATTAGTTCAAGTATTGTGGAAGACAGTGTGGAGATTCCTCAAGGATCTAGAACTAGAAATACCCTTTGACCCAGCGATCCCATTACTGAGTATATACTCAAGGATTATAAATCATACTACTATAAAGACACATGCACACGTATGTTTATTGCAGCACTATTCACAATAGCAAAGACTTGGAACCAACCCAAATGTCTATCAATGATAGACTGGACTAGAAAATGAGACACATATACACCATGGAATACTATGCAGCCATAAAAACGATGAGTTCATGTCCTTTGTAGGGACATGGATGAAGCTGGAAACCATCTTTCTCAGTAAACTATCACAAGGATAGAAACCCAAACACCTCATGTTCTCACTCATAAGTGGGAACTGAAAAATGAGAACACTTGGACACAGGATGGGGAACATCACACACCAGGGCCAGTTGGAGGGTGGGGGGCCTAGGGAGGAATAGCATTAAGAGAAATACCTAATGTAAATGATGAGTTGATGGGTGCAGCAAACCAACATGGCACATGTATACCTATGTAACAAACCTGCACGTTGTGCACATGTACCCTAGAACTTAAGGTATAATAAAAAAATAAAAAATGAATCCTACAATGTACAGAATAGCACTCTACTCCCAGCTGCAGCAACAAAGAAGTGTCTAGTTCAAATGTTTACAGTGCTCTGGCTGAGAAACCTCAGTCTAAATGAATGGAATAAATAGATGAATTTTTAAGAAATTCACTTTAAATATAACACAGAATATATATAAATATAACACAGAATAAAAACTATAAGAATGGAAAAAAAAGTATACAAAGCAAACTAAATCATAAGAAACCTCAAGTGCTTGTACTAATATCAGACAGTTTTCCATTTCTGGCATGGTTAAGTAACATCCAGACAGACCTGATACTCCTGCAGATAACATCTATAAACATTAAGGGGGGCAGAAAACTGAAGGCATTAAAGCATGAAAAAAAAATGAGTATATACTGTGGTAAAGTTGAAACTTTGATAAAAGAAATGAGAATCACTTCTATAAACTGTATAAAATTAATCAGGGAAGATGGGAGATAGATAAATAAAAATAAACCAAGCTTGCAGCACTTTCAGCATTGATTATTAAGTCAGATTGCTCTCTGACCTACTGCCTCATAGTTGTTTGTTGTCTGCAGTTTCCTCATCCAGATGACTTCATTCTCCTTGCCCTGAACGGTAAACAACCCTGATTTTCCATCCCCTCACCCTCCACCACCTTAAAAACTCTTCCCCAGAACCCCTCAGGGAGATGGATTTCAGAGTTTTCTCCCATATCCTTGCCTGATACTCTGTGATCAATAAATCCTATCTCTGCTGCATTCCTGCTATCTGAGTGTAATGGTTCTGTTACTGAGCAGTGGACATACAAACCTGTTGGTCTTATAACAAAATGGTGTAGGTTAATTTTATCAAGGTTATTGATTTTTGGACTTACAGATTTGGCCCTCAAATAAGATATGAATATGGGAATTGATTACGGATTATAAATGTAGCAATGGAAGTAGAAAGGATGGCCCAGGGAAAGAATAGACTAAGAAGAGAAGGAAATCTACCAAAAACCCCTGAAGAGCCCCTACATTATCCTTAACTTCTGGTGTAGGGAGATTAGCATGGAGAGAAAACAACAGAGGTAGTGGTCAGGGGAAGAGAGGCAAAAACAAAAGAGTCACAGAAGAAATCACTTCAAAATGCACTATGGGGAGGGGCGGAGCAAGATGGCCGAATAGGAACAGCTGCAGTCTCCAACTCCCAGCGCGAAGGACACAGAAGACCGGTGATTTCTGCATTTTG
>NW_012118243.1:578654-584188 GCF_000951035.1 Colobus angolensis palliatus
AAAAAAAAAATGCACTATGATGTATTAGGAGGGCATGTTCAACTGCATTAAAGGCCACTTATGGAGTTTGAAAAATCCTTGTCAATATAAATAATGTTTAAAATGCATTTTAATATTTATAAGCCTATTATAAAATGTATACAGGCTTATCATTAAAAAGTTAGAATAATAGTTAGAGAAAAGTCCTTATATATGTATATATTGTCCAATCAGTTTACATAAAGATTCTTTGCAGTCTCAAGGTGCCATTTCTTCCAGTTCAATACAGGTAGCATTTCTTCATTCTCTTAAACTGTCAAATGTGTCATTCCTAGTTAATTCTATATTTTCCACCACAAGAAAATTGAAGCAATGCTGCTATTATTCACAATACTACGACCCTTTGGAACATGTTTTGAGGAAATTATACACATCTTCTTGCCTCCACATTTCCTTAGTAGCATTTATTTAATACTAACTTCAGCATTACTCACGACAGCGCATTATATCCATTCTGTCGCCCACAGATGCTGGCTTCTGTTCACCCTCCAAGGTTCTTACCCTTCTCAGTTGATGGTGACCACAAATGCAATTCTTGATCAGAATATGCAGGAAAATGTGAACAACAATTCATTTTCTGGACACGATAAATTTACTTTTCACTTGACCACATATACTCTTTAGTCCATAATCACTGCATTCCCAAGTCTTTGAATGTTGATTACAGTCTCTCTAAAGATTCATACAATAGCATGCTCACCGGTATCTTCCATAACACTCCACAATAAAAAAAATGTCTGAAAAGACATTTTCATTTGTTCTTGGATTCAAAATAGAAAACTTGTGCATTTCATGGCAATAAGCCGTGTTGCAATGTATCACGTTAAGATAAACTCATTAATATAAAATACTCGAATGGTAAGGCTAAAATTTGAACTACAAAACAGAATATTTATTTTATATGTAAGATTACATATGTCAGGAGGTTCTATTCATAAACAGTGGATCCAACATATAAAATGAGATATAACTTCCTCGGCGCTGCCTACGGAGGTGGCAGCCATCTCCTCCTCGGCATCATGGCCGCCCTCAGACCCCTTGTGAAGTCCAAGATTGTCAAAAAAAGAACCAAGAAGTTCATCCAGCACCAGTCAGACCGATATGTCAAAATTAAGTGTAACTGGCGGAAACCCAGAGGCGCTGACAACAGGGCTGGTAGAAGATTCAAGGACCAGATCTTGATGCCCAACATTGGTTATGGGAGCAACAAAAAAACCAAGCACATGCTGCCCATTGGCTTCCGGAATTTCCTGGTCCACAAAGTCAAGGATCTGGAAGTGCTGCTGATGTGCAACAAATCTTACTGTGCCGAGATTGCTCACAATGTTTCCTCCAAGAACCGCAAAGCCTTCATGGAAAGAGCTGCCCAGCTGGCCATCAGAGTCACCAATCCCAATGCCAGGCTGCGCACGGAAGAAAATGAGTAGACAGCTCGTGTGCACGTTTTCTGTTTAAATAAATGTAAAAAATGCCCGAAAAAGACATATAAAATCATTAATTATAAGTTTATTCAGAAAAATGTAGTTTTGCTACTTTTATTTCCACAAAGTCATTGTTACTGGAATCCAGATTTTTACATGCTAAATATTCTGTTGACATTAATGCCAAATTAGATAAACTCTTCTTGAATCATTTTAGTCTTAAGGTAGAATTTTTTTCTTGACTTAAATTTAGAAAACTTCATTCCGCTGAAGTAGTAGTAACTAGAATTGTCACTAAAATCTTAAACCAATTACTGTAATTTGGAAATAAATGAACTTTACATATCATATCTAAATATTGCAATGATGTTACATACAACGATGAAAGAATATCTTAATTTTATCAAATAAAGCCCTACCAATTAAATTGTAATTATTTTCATTCCTTAATTCATTTCTTAAGTTTTTCTGCATTCAGAATTTTCAAGTTTGCACAGAAAACTGAAAATAGCAGTGTGTTGCCAATTTATTCCAAATTTGGAATGGGAAAGGTTTGCATCCTGAAAGAGCACCTAGAGTGGAAGGGAGAGTCCTGTATGTGAACCAGTTTGCTGAAAGGCTGTGTGCTCAACGGGATGGAGTCCTGCTTTGAAACCAGCCTGCTGCTCTGCACACATTCTTCCAAGATGGGCCCGGAGGTTCCTTCAAAGCAACACGGACTATGGATTTAGGGGTTCAAGACTCCTCCAGCTCTCCCTCTGCTTTTGCTGCTGCAGGGGCGATTGGAGGCGTTGCTCTCAGTGGGCTCTCTCCTCATTTCGCCTTCATGTCTCCTTATTCTCTTTTGCCTTTTGATCCTCTTAATCTTAGTCTCTTTAGTTTCTTCCATTGCATTCCTTCAGCGTCTTCCTTTTCCTCGGATTTCCCACTTTTTTACTGGGGTGACCCTTCCGGGACTCTGCCGGTATGTGGTGTCTCACTCATCTGGAGCTCACCGCCCTGAAGAGAAGCGTCCACAGCTTTACTGCCATGAAGGGAAAAAGGAGAGGGAGGCGGGGAGGGCCACAGAGTCCTGGTGGCACTCCGTTTTCCTTCGCAAGTCTTTGTCCGGCGTGACAAGGTTTACAGGACCAATCAAGTTCCTCCATAGAAACTTAGAAGCGCGTTTGTGTTCCAGCAAAATGGAGGAGGTTGCTTTGGGTGAGGCATATTTAAAGGAGCGAGGATCGCAGTCTTCTGATTGGTGTGCGTCCGCTTGCCATGTCCATGGTAACCAGCGAGCGCCCTGTCCTGCCCTGGACCTCAGTTGCAGCGAAGGAGAACAGCCCCAAGCCTACGCCGCTGGGCCCTGGTGACCGGTTTGTTAGTCTCGGGCTCTCGAGTCTGCCAGGAGTCTAACAACGCAGTTCTCATCTTCAGCGGTCTTAGGTTTCTTCTTCAATCGCACAGATTTTGTCCATCTTTCCTTCTCTTTCTCCCTACCTTTAGTTCCTGTGATTCAGGTGCCTTCAGCACAGAGACCAGCCACAGCGCACAGGTGTTGTCTTGGTACACGGGGCTGGGGTCCAACAGAGTGAAGGCCAGGAATTTCTTTCTCCTGGTGATGAATAATTACTGGCCGCATTGATTGATAGCATATTCCATTCTAGACGCAAGACACACTTATGAGGTATGGTCTCTCTGATTAAATTTTATGAATGCATCGTGGTTAAGGAATGTGTCCAAGGTATAGACTGAGAGCAATACCAAACAGGGATGGGGTCAGACCATGTCTTAGTCATGCAGGCAGGTTGTGGGAACGAGCTTGAGAAATATATTTCTGAGTGCCTTAGACCAGATTGCATGGGAGGGGGATGAAATGAGGGTGATGAGGTCAGGTTGAGATCACCTGGGCTGCTGATCCCACCATTCCAGACCTGATATCCACGTGGCCCCAGGTATCTCTGAGATATCTCACATGACTGGAACCTAGGTACATGGTCCTGCCTCTCTTGGGAGGCAGTCTTGGCCTAGTTGCAAGGGCTCATTTGGAGAACAAGACAGATTTATACTTCACTGCTCACCACTAAGTGGCATTTGGCCCTTTCAGCATCTAACTTGAAGTGGTCACTGTGAGAAGTCTGTATCTTATTCCTTTCCCTGCTCAGGTGTTCTTGGGATTCTCTGGGTCCCCTGGCTCACAGTCTTACATACTTGCTCTTTCCTTCACAGCCTAGGAGACCCGGTCTTCTCTGGGTCAGATGCCCATATCATTTAGTAGGAATGGGGGCTGTTCGATTTCAGAATGATTCCATCAAATCCAAGACAACCAATTGACTTAATTTAGGTTTAGTCCAACATTGTCAAATCCTATTCAATAGAAATTATGTAACTTCTTCGTGCAAGTCTTTAATAATTATTTTCATTCCATATGTTTTCCATTCCAATCTTAATAATTTCTTGCTTCTTAATAATTTAGCTTCTCTGATAAGCTAAATCCTCCGACTCTTGGGTCCCATAAGGTGTCAGACACCAGGGCCAGGGCCCTACTTTCCCAGGTCTAAGAGGGACTGACTGTTGATTTCTATTCTGGTTATCTATTGGTGTCATCTAAATAAGCATTTATTATGCTAATGAATTTGTGCATTGCGAATTCAGAAAGGGAACAGTGGGGAAATCTTTTCCGCACAACAATGACTGGGTCATGAACTGGGATGGATTGAGTTACTGGATGTGACCATGACAGCTAGGCTGTACCATGTAGCTGTTAGCTGAATTTCTTGGTTCTTCCTCATGTGACATGTATTGCAGCTGGGATGTCCAATATGACTTTTTTACTCACATGCCTGTCCCCTGTGTTGAGATTATTCAAACATCAGAGCATGACTGAGCATAGGCCTCTGTTTATGAGTTTTTTCCATATAGCTAATGTGGGCTTCATCACAGCAAAACTGTCTCAGTGCAGTCAGTGATTCCCATAAACAACTTAACTATGAGATCCTGGTAGAAGCTACAAGGCCTCTTAGGATCTTGTCTCAGAATTCAAGTAGTTTCACTTCCAACACATTCTTTTACTCAAAAGTGAATCTAACACTCATCTCAGATTGAAAATAAGGGGATCATACAAAGTATTGATTCTTCACTAGCATGCTACATTGGGGGTGGGCATCTTTTGAGATCAGTTACAACAAATACTGATGAGAGGTGAATCAAATTACTCTAAAAATTATCATATTATTCAGCTTCTAGCCAAGATGTGATGAAAGGGACTGAATTTGCTTTCTTAACTGACCTAAAACGAAACAAAACAAAAGTGGAATAAAATATAGTAAACAACGAGTTTCAAGACACTAGATATCAGGAAAGTAAGGACAGTAATCCCTGAAATATGTGAAACAAATGAGGCAGGCCCTACAACTGCCCCAGTTTTCCATCTTGAAAGAGTTTCCAGGCTGCAGTGCAGAGAAGAAAGATAGACCAAATGGAGCTCAGTGCAGTCCCTAAGTTGAAGAGATATAATTGGAGTACAGAAAGACAAAAGCTGCTAAAGCTCTCAAGAAAGAATACTGGAGAAAAGAAAGCTGCACACAGAGAGAAGCCTGAAAATCTACAGACGATCTTCCTCAAGTAATGAAAGAATATATGCAGATGAGGACACTACCCAAGGTGGAGGAAGGGAGGAGGGCACCTAAAAGAATTAGTGAGAACAGTATCCAATCATCGCACAGGGCCTGAAATAGTATCTGTTTCCACTGTCCAGAAAGGAAAGCATCATAATTCACAGGCAGTGGGTAAAATTCTCAAATGATCTTGTCAGTAGTGAACAGCAGTCAAAAATAATAAAGTTAACTTATACATAGCAACATGTATAATTTTAAGATACAGCATTGATGAAAAAAAGAATAACATTAGATTTATAACCCAGTGACATTTGTATAAATTCAGTTTTAAAAGAATTTTTTTCATAAATAAATATAGCCCTGTATAAACATACCAAAAATTAATTAGAAAGATATATTTTATTTTATTTTTTTATTTTTATTTTTATTATACTTTAAGTTCTAGGGTACATGTGCATAACGTGCAGGTTTGTTA
>NW_012118243.1:590343-592082 GCF_000951035.1 Colobus angolensis palliatus
CTTGCGCTTCCCAGGTGAGGCAATGCCTCACCCTGCTTCAGCTCTCGCTGGTCAGGCTGCAGCAGCTGACCAGCACCGATTGTCCGGCACTCCCTAGTGAGATGACCCCAGTACCTCAGTTGAAAATGCAGAAATCACCAGTCTTCTGTGTCGCTCGTGCTGGGATTTGGAGACTGGAGCTGCTCCTATTCGGCCATCTTGCTCGGCCCCCTAGAAAGATATATTTTAAATCCACTGGAGTTTTCACTTTTCTAAAGGGAAGGGAAATAGGAAGAATGTTGGAAAACACAGGAAAAATAAAATAAAACAAAAGAACGGCCTTGAAGAAACTTGATGCTTGTTTCCATTAGTTGATAAGTGTGAATAATTCAGATAAGGTTCAAAATGAGAATAAAACCTAAAGGAAAAACATGGTTCCTAACTAACATCGGATTATTTATATATTCCGTTTTTAAACCTCTCACCACAACAAAAATTATTATAGATCTTTTCTCTCTGAATATCACATTGCATTTTCTCAGTAAGATTTTCTTCAGTTTTCTCTTGCATTTTTATCATAATACCTTGATAAAAGTCATGATAGATTAACACCAATCCATTCAACAGCATGGTTTGGGCAATGCCTATCAAACAAAACAAGCAGGAAGCCCACTAAAATTTCTGTTCACTTATTGGATCCACAGAAGGTGCTCAGTGTGCATAGGCAAATGAATATGAACACAGACGGATGTGGACATCAGATCCCTGTACCCAGGAGATGTACTTACTGCCTACAGGACATGCAGTCAATATAGCACTGGATTACCAGGGGTTCTTTGCCATGGGAAGAAAGAAAATCATTTTCTTCTCCCATCTAACTGCCTGTTTATCCCAGGAGGACCTTTTGGTTCCAAGGGAAAAGGGATTAAGAAGTTCCCAGAGGTCAGAGTTTCTGAGGCACTACAATTATAACTGCCCCAGATACTTCTGGAACTAACAAGAGCTCCAATATTAATGGAGTCAAACCCCATGCTTCACATTTTCTGTGAGTCTGGCTAGAGGATGTTAAAGGTGGCTATACCAAGATTAGCCAGAAGACTGGAGAGATCTCTGTCTTCAGTCCCTATCTGTGCTCTTTTCCATTCCTGGGTCAATACTGCTGAAGTAGTGTGTAAAGGGAATAAGTAACAACTGCAACCTGTCTCAGGTAAAGAGGCTTATATGCTCTGGGACCTTCTCTCTTTTGCCATCCTCTGGGTGCTTGGTGGTAGCAGAAATGCAGGAAAGTTGCAATTTGTCTGTAGAATATTAGCAGGAAGTATGAGAGCTAAAAAAGTGCATATTTTGGAGCCAAGTTAAGAAAATTTGAAGTTTTCAACTCTGAACACAGAAATTTAGTGGCTTTAAAACAAAGAATATGCCTACCAATGCCTGAATTATAAAGTAAGAATGACATTAGTTTCTGTAACTTCAGAGGTTAGACCACAGCTCAGGACCAGTGGAAGTCAGGAAGTAGTTCAAAAGATTTCTGATCAGGCCGGGCGCAGTGGCTCAAGCCTGTAATCCTAGCACTTTGGGAGGCTGAGACGGGCGGATCACGAGGTCAGGAGATCGAGACCATCCTGGCTAATACGGTGAAACCCCATCTCTACTAAAAAATAGAAAAAACTAGGCGGGCGAGGTGGCGGGCGCCTGTAGTCCCAGCTACTCGGGAGGCTGAGGCAGGAGAATGGTGTGAACCCGGGAGGTGGAGCTTGCAG
>NW_012118243.1:592847-593207 GCF_000951035.1 Colobus angolensis palliatus
TTGCAGTGAGCCGAGGTCTGGCCATTGCACTCCAGCCTGGGCGACAGAGCCAGACTCCGTCTCAAAAAAAAAAAAAAAAGATTTCTGATCAAAATTGCTAAAATCTACTTCTGACGAGAACAGAAAACTATGCCCAGAAGAGCAGCTAGCTACCTGTCACTGGATGCACTGAATAATATCTGAAACTACACCTGAGAGAGGTATCTTACAGGCCTGCCTGAATTTTATCAAGATAGAACCCTGGCAACTCTTTTACTTTTTAAAACAGCGCTTCTTTGGTACTATTCTGTGGGCCTATCTTGCAACCTGGGAAAGCCTAGGCTGATAGTCTCTCCTTTAGTATTTGAGCTTCAACTTCTC
>NW_012118243.1:594302-598827 GCF_000951035.1 Colobus angolensis palliatus
GAAAATAGTGTTTAAAGGGAATATGTGGAATTTAACAGCCTGTAGTTGTACTTGCTATGGGTGTAAAGTTAATTGGGGTTGGGGCAATTGTGCCAACTTCTAGGCTTAGCAGGTCTTACTAGTTTTTGTTCCACACTTACAAGCTAATGTATTCAAAGACAAAGAGAGAAGGAAAGGCAGAAGTGAATGAAGATAGTGCCCAGGGCATGAAGAAGGGTCATTAGTCACCAACTCAAGGCTGGAAGTTTTGTTTTAAGGGTTACTATCTTGAGGACCTCCTGTAATTCCAGTATGTCTTATTCTCAGTGAGCCACTCTATCAAGGAAAATGGCAAAAATATTGGAAAAGAGAAAGTAAGATTAGAGGGTGGCAGGTATGAAGTGCATAGAGAATGAATTTATAATCTTTATTTAACTGTGAAGTGGTTGTTCCTTAGGAGTCAAAACCAGGAATACGATAAAAGACACAATGCAAAAGGGGAATAAGGAGGGAATTGGAGCCTATGAGCTGTGGGAAGCAGGAGTCAGAGTTGCAAGAGGAAGGAAGAGGGAGAAGCTCCAGACTGCTGAAAAACAGCCCTTAGGAGAGCATGTGTATGCATGAGAGCGTGGGTGGATAAGAAAAACCTACAAAATATATAAAACAAAATCTCAAATAACATAGAAAATTTATGCATCACTATGGTGACACAGGGCACAGGTGTATTCCTATTTTCACTGGCTTGGACCTGAATGAATTATTTAGACTTTTATTTTCTCCACAGTTGAACCCTGACAAACTGTAGGAAGACATGTAAAACCACAATATTTGATTTGCCTATGTGAAAGATAAATTGCTAAAATAATCAACTTACCCTACCTACTTCAAAGTATTATGAGTCACAAATAAAACTGTATGTTTAAAATTCATTTTTTTGAACTTACCAAAGTCATTACTAATATACCCTATTATTTGTAGGAGAAAAGAATTGGGAGAATATCTAAATCTCTTCTATATAGAAAGTGAAAGGCCATGCTTGCCAAACTACATGGGGAATCAGAGGATCAAGAGGAGTGAAGAGAGGATCCCTGGAGGGAATGCCTGTCCTCCCTCCACTGACAGTAGCTGCAGTTACTAACAGGGTCTTTCTGATGAGGAGAATCTGACAGGACCCAGTTGAGCAAGAACTGGAACTGAATTTGGGGAATAAGAAAGACAACTGAAAACAAAAATACTATCTGGACCTCTTCCAAAAATATGTTTCCATCAGTAGGAAAATATCATACAGTTTAGAGTTCACAGTTTTATTGTAACTTCCTTCCTTGTCACCCTGTCCCCACCCCCAAACCTTTTCTCCCCTGACAGATTCAATTCTTAAAACTATCAATTGTATTTTGGGTAAAGTTTGTTTACTTTTTATAGGATCGATAGGGCAAATATCTATCATAGAATTATTTATTGGGTTTGGTTGGGCGCGGTAGCTCACGCTTGTAATCCCAGCACTTTGGGAGGCTGAGGTGGGCAGGTCACCAGGTCAGGAGATCGAGATCATCCTGGCCAATATGGTGAAATCCCATCTCTACTAAAACCACAAAAACAAACAAAATTAACTGGGTGTGGTGGCAGATGCCTGCAATCCCAGCTACTCTGGAGGCTGAGGCAGGAGAATCACTTGAACCTGGGAGGCAGAGGTTGCAGTGAGCAGAGATTGCACCACTCCACTCCACCCTGGCAACAGAGCTAGACTCTGTCTAAAAGACAAAACAAAACAAAACAAAGAATTATTTATTGGGTCTGAAGGAACCCTAGAAATTAATCCAACCCAACCTCTATATTAGGTAAGATTATGGGCGGTTAAGAACCTGGATTTTGAGATATCACTTCCCTTGTTTGTAAGTGGTGATAATGAAACATATTTTACAGAATGTTGAATAACTAAATGGGAAGAAGTGCTAAAACATTAGAGCACAATTCCCAGTAAGTAGAAAGAGTTGCAAAAATAACCATATAATTTTGTTATATTAGTGAGCCAAAGTGGGAGAAACAGGGCATTTCTTAAACATTTGATGAAAAGGAATTTCACTTGATCTTAACCAAAAGGCCAAGAAGCGACGAAAAGGAATTTTTAAATTTTTAAACTCACAAAATAACATCTGAACAGAAACCTCTGCCCCAGTAGACAGAAACATGCACAATAAAACTGCATGATTTGAAGAGTCCCCAAAAGACCTGACCTTCACCTTTGCCAAGTGTTCTTTCTATGGGCTGTCTTTCACAATGCAGGGGAGGGGAATCTTAGAATCCTTTACCTTTAATGTAAATGTCGGTACCACATCACTCTATTTATAATAGTTTTTTTTCCAGCCTATCTCCTGTGTCACAGTCAACTCTCCTCTGCAGCCTCCTAATAATTTGTGCATATCTCTGACATTGCTAATATCTTTCATTCTTACTACACCCAACATCTCCCAGAGTGGTTATAGGTTTATTTTTGTAAAAGTAAGGACAGTTTCTTATTAAATTTTGTGATACTGGTACCTAACAGAATGCCAGGGAAAAGGGTTAAATGATAATGGAATAATGAACTACTGTCAGGAGAGTGGGAAATGTGTAGCTATATCATTATAGTCAAGATATAAAAGGGAACTGGAAAAGAGATGGACAGACTTTAAAAGTGAACTTCACCACCCTCACACCGTTACAATAAGAGACACCAATTTTTCATCATGTCTAATGACAAGCATTGCTCCCTGTTAGCTATGTGGAAGTGCCCAATCTCCTTTTAAAGCTGTTTCTCCCAGAAGTTAGGAAGCCTAAAAATATGAACATCTAAAAAATAGAGAGATATTAATGCAATTATTTGGCAGAATCTATGCCTACTAAATAAAAATGAAATTTTAGACAAAATACAAGTTAACTAAATTTATTTTACATGTATGATTTAAAAAGTCTCTAAGCAAAATAAGTGCAGCAGAAAGGTTAGAATAAGGATGTCATGGGTACATGGGGACTAGGGACATTTATCTGAGTCCCATCTTTGTGCCAGGCTCTGCTATTTATTTGAGCATATTGCAATAGTCAACTTGTAGACATGATAGGCTATGTGTATGTTAAAACGAAAATCATGAAGAAGAAACTTATGGGTACAAATTTAGAGTCTCACCTGTCACACTAAAGTCATTCCCTAAGTATTTTCTCCTTTTCGGTTTCTCTAAAAAAAACCAATTCTACTGAAAATTGAAGTTGAATAAAGTAAACATGTATAGAGGAATGTCACCTCAGACAGCTGTACTGTTTAAAGTGATAGGAATACCCCAGTGACACGACACTGAGGATAAATGGATGAATTCGCTTGGCTCTACATAACCTGCTAGACACCACAAGTTGTACCTATGACAAACAAATTGTGCTATCTTTGTGTATCAAGAATCCACAGCTAATTTGTAATCCTGATTTTCCAGATTACTAAAAGAAAGCAGTAAAATATATGGGAAAATATGACAACACACCAAAATGGCACCCTCTCCACTGAAGCTTCAGACTTCCTTTTGAATTGTTTTGTCTGATCCTCCATCTGGCAGCACTGGCTGTCCCTGGCCCTCAGCCTCCTCTTCCTTTTGGCCATAGGGGCCAACGCCACCCTCCTGATCACCATCCAGCTGGAGACCTCTCTGCACAAGCCACTGTACTACCTGCTCAGCCTCCTCTCCCTGCTGGACATCTTGCTCTGCGTCACTGTCATCCCCAAGATCCTGGCCATCTTCTGGTTTGACCTCAGGCCCATCAGCTTCCCTGCCTGCTTCCTGCAGATGTACATCATGAATTGTTTCCAAGCCATGGAGTCTTGCACATTCATGGTCATGGCTTATGATCGTTATGTTGCCATCTGCCACCCACTGAGATATCCATCAATCATCACTGATCAATTTGTAGTCAAGGTTGCCATGTTTATTTTGACCAGAAATGTGCTTATGACTCTGCCCATCCCCATCCTCTCAGCACAACTCCGTTATTGTGGAAGAAATGTCATTGAGAACTGCATCTGTGCCAATATGTCTGTTTCCAGACTCTCCTGCGATGATGTCACCATCAATCACCTTTACCAATTAGCTGCAGGCTGGACTCTGCTAGGATTTGACCTCGTCCTTATCTTCCTCTCCTACACCCTCATTCTGCGAGCTGTGCTGAGACTCAAGGTGGAGGGTGCTGTGGCAAAGGCCCTAAGCACATGTGGCTCCCACTTCATCCTTATCCTCTTCTTCAGCACCAGCCTTCTGGTTTTTGTCCTCACACATGTGGCTAAGAAGAAAGTCTCCCCTGATGTGCGGGTCTTGCTCAATGTTCTCCACCGTGTCATTCCTGCAGCCCTTAACCCCATCGTTTATGGGGTAAGAACCCAAGAGATTAAGCAGGGAATGCAGAGGTTGTTGAAGAAAGGATGCTAACAAGGACAGCTGGATCTCTGAATATCTAAAATAAGATAACTTATTAATGACTTAATGAGTGAGTGGGCTGAAATTCATACCTGTTTCTTATAACCTCAAAC
>NW_012118243.1:599912-606465 GCF_000951035.1 Colobus angolensis palliatus
ATTAATTGGACAGCTTCTAAGCACACATGAATGATAACATGCATCATAAGCTGCAAATGTACAGGAACAAAGAGCAATCACTGGGGAAAGAACGATTAATGGGGACCTTAAACAATTCTGAAACATACACAGGGCCAGAATATGTTTTATATTGGAATAGTCATTGTGGAGAGACCATATTGAATGCCTGGAACATTCAGTAGAATTGCTGAAGTGGCCATTAGTTTGTAGTAGTACGTAACTAGCACTGGAATAAAACCTACTCTACATAAAAAGTAGAAAGATTAAAATCAAGACTTGAAAGAAACAAGCTGATCGGCATGTAACTTACGGTTTGCCAAGATAAACTTCCAACATTCTAAAGGAAAACAACAAAATGTAGACACTCAACAATGTAAAATTTCCTATTGTTATCAGTAGAGAATCTGTATGGGTCTGCAGTAACCCGAATTCTTTCCTCCTCAGAAGAAAGAATTCAGCTGAGGGGCATAAGGCAGAATGAGAGACTGAGGCAAGTTTTAGAGCATGAGTGAATGTTTATTAAGAAGTTTAGAGCAGGAATGAAAGGCAGTAAAGTACACTTGCAAGAGGGTCAAGCGGGCGACTTGGGAGATTAAGTGCACAGTTTGGCTTTTGACTTGCAGTTTTATACCTTGCCATGCTTCTGGGGGTTACATTCCTTCACCCCTGGTTCTTCCCTTGGGATGGGATGTCTGCATGCACCAGTGGCCAGGCAGCTCTACTAACAGGTGTACCATAGTTCTTGAAACATAATTTTTCTCTTTTCACTCTTCATTTTTATTAAAAACAAATTATGATAAGACTGATTTGATTGCAAAATAAGCTCTAGTCTTCTTATACTTGGTCTGATTATTTGGATAAAGCACAGCAAGACTAATTATTTACCATGTAAGCTCCTTTTTAACCCTTTTCCCATTTGCCCTACGAACACTTGCTGGCAGCACTTGCAGCTGCAGCGTTTACCTGAAAATAACTTTGCCATAAAATATCTCACTTTTATTATTATTTTCACATCACTCTAGTATATCAGCTGTGCAAACAAAAGACATTATTCTATTTATAGCATTCGATTTTAATAGAGGTATTTCCATTTACAAAATGCAGTAATTCTTGATCGTAGAAAATGTCAAATCCTAGAAAACATAGCATTCTTATCCATAATGTTAACATTATTCTCGAACAACTGTTGGCCAAAGATGCATTTGATGAATCCAATTTTTCTGAAATATGATGATTCTGATGATTCAGAAGATTATGATGTTAGTTCTATTGAGCAATAACTCCAAGAACAGATTTTATACTTTATTTTCACACTAAAAATCAATCAGATTTGCTTCAGCCTCAAAGAGTGTGTTTATGTAAAATTAAATGAGTACTGGCAGTATCCTCTCTAGGTGCAGATCTGAGCTGCACTTTACATGTTTTGGGTTGACTCACAGACATTCTATCACAATTATGTCTTTCTCACATCAGTGTCTTTGAATCCTGAAAGACCAATATCTAGGGAGTGCATTCTGTTATACAAGCAATGAAATAAAAACTATAAAACAAAGTATTATTTCTGCTAAGCCTTTAAACAGATGTTTCACAAAGGTACCTATGCAATGTTTTCTCCAAGATGATGTCTTATGAAGTTCATTGTTGAGAAGCCAATGTGACTCCTCAACTTCTCACTGCTTTATGCTCATATTTGGAGTTCAGAAAATTTCCATAATCACAGTATTGCTTCTCCTATAGGTCAAAAGATACAAAGATGTTTTGGGTTTCCTGTCTTCATGATCTCCACTTTCTGAAATACTGTACTTGAACAAACATACCTACCTGCCTAAGCCTACACATATTTCTAAGCACTTCCAAAAATGAAGGAGAGGTGTGTATATTGAAACATAAAGAGAAGCCTGGCACGCTGGCTCATGCCTGTAATCCCAGCACTTTGGGAGGCTGAGGCAGGCAGATCCCTGAGGTCAGGAGTTCGATACCAGCCTGACCAACATGGTGAAACTCATCTCTACTAAAAATAAAAAATTAGCCAGACATGGTGGCTCATGCCTGTAATCCTAGCTTCTCGGGAGGTTGAGGCAGGAGAATTGCTTGAACCTGGGAGAGATTGCAGTGAGCCAAGATCGAGCCATTGCACTCTAGCCTGGGCAACAAGAGTGAAACTCCATGTCAAAAATAAAGAAATAAATAGAGAAAGATAAAATAGTGGCTTATAGCACTTCTCACAGAGTGTCTTAAAACTTTATGCACTGGAGTATTTGTTTTTAACAGAGGGATATCAGATATTTAAGAATTTGTCCTATTATAACTTATACTGCTACCACATTGTTATACTCTATACATCATTCCATGTGTCATTCTATTCTCCCATTCTACTGCATTTTATATTTTCTTAATCTATCTCATAAGCATTTTGCTAAAATTATTTCATGTTGTGTTATTTTGCTTGACTCGGTATAAAATAGAAAAAGTGAGTGAAAACATGTAGGGGAAAAGCAAGCACCACATGTTCTCACTCATAGGTGGGAATTGAACAATGAGAACACTTGGACACAGGAAGGGGAACATCACATACCGGGGCCTGTTTTGGGGTGGGGGGAGGGGGGAGGGATGGCCTTAGGAGATATACCTAATGTAAATGACGAGTTAGTGGGTGCAGCACACCAACATGGCACATGTATACATATGTAACAAATCTGTATGTTGTGCACATGTGCCCTAGAACTTAAAGTATAATAAAATAAAATAAAATAAAATAACCATGTAGGGGAATAGCTGCCTATTCCCCAGTGATGTCCTTTCTCATTGTAACTTAATAGAATTTACAATATAATGGAGAAAGCACATCATCGGAGAATAGGAAACTATTTAGAAAAGGGCATGAGCAATATACTGCTTGCAGAGCTCTGAAGCCTGCAAGATTCTAAATGAGACATTGTTAAAACTTACTCAGGCTACCACTGGAATTTTAATTCACCAGAAAGTGTTTTCCATATAGGCCCAAATAAGAGTTGCAAATAAGTGAAAGAAACATTTTAAAAAGATTTTAAAAACACTTTTTAAAGAGAAACAAGTTTTCCAAGTGCTAGAAGACAATTTCTTGTCACTAGTGGGATTTAAGCAAATCTTGGATATCTATTTAGCAAAGAATCCTTAGAGAAAATTCCAAGTGAGCTCTAGATTTGATGACTTTTAAAACTCCTATAAATGTGAAATTCTAGTTATCCAGAAATCAGAAAAGTGATGACCAATGTGGACAACCTACTAAGTATTTTTGTGTGTTTCAAAAGAAATTGTAAATAATTTAAAACTTTCCAGTTTCAGAAAAGAGAAGGAAATAGTGATAATGTCATGACAAATTGTAGAGGTATATGTAGCAAATCTATGAGCATCCATCTGTCAATTGTTGATTTGAGATCTCTTTTTTTTTCCATTATCTCTTCATGGATGGCCTATAATCTTTTACTTTGAAGAACAGTGCTTTTAGTCTGAATTGATTCCAACTAGACTATAAGCCACTGTCAACATCTGATATGAGGCAGCAATAATAAGATTTTAATAGATGACTTCAAACAAGGAACAACTGAGGGAGCCATAGCATAACACCAAGAGGCTCAAATAGGAAATGATTTTATAAAAGAGGCTATGTGAGAAATTGCACTGGAGACTAAGAATGACACATGGAGTAGGGCTGTTACCTCTCTGAAGTGAATGTTGTATAAAATAATGAATATCCTCTACCTTTATGTTTTTTATTGTTCACTTATTACAAGTAATAAGAATAAAAGCAGTCTTTCTAAAATTGACAGATAGTGTATGTATTTTTCATGCACAACAGGATATTTAAAGTATATATATATATATATATGTTACAAAATGCTTAAATCTATCTAGTTAACAAATGCATTACTTCAAATAGTTATTTTTATGTTGAGTATGGCATGATCTCTACTCTCTTTGGGCTTTCAAAATGCAATGTATTATATCATTGTCAGCTATAGTCACCATGCTGTACAATAGATCTCTTGGACTTATTTTTTCTATCTAATTGCAATTATTATCCTTTGACCAATCACTCCTCTATGCCCTTCTCCTCCCTAATCACCTCATTTCTGGTAATAGCCTTCTAATCTCTACAAGATCAGCTTTTTTAGATTCCATATATAAATGAGAACATGCAATGTTTGTCTTCCCATGTTTGACTTATTTCACTTAGCATAATGCCTTCCAGGCTCACACATGTTGTCACAAGTGAGAGGATTCCATTATTTTTGTGGCTGGGTAGTATTTCATTAAATGGACAGACCACAATTTATTTTCACTGATCTGTGGATGAACACATAGGTTAATTCCATAGGTTGGCTATTGTGAATAGTGATGCAAAAAACATGAGAGAGCAGCTATCTCTTCAACATACTGATTTTCTTTCCTTTGGATATATACCCAGTAGTGGGACTGCTAGATCATATGGCAGTTCTATTTAATGTTTTAAGGAATTTCTGTCCTGTTTTCCACAATGGCTTTTCTAATTTACCTTCCCACTAACAGTGTGTAAGGGTTCCTTTTCTCCACATCTTCACCAATATTTGCTATTTTTTGTGTTTTTTGTTGTTGCTGTTTTGTTTTCCTTTTTGTATTTATAATAGTCATTCTCAAAGGAGTAAGGTGACATCTCATCATGGTTTTGATTTTCATTTCCCTGATGATTACTGATATGAAACATTTCTTTCTTATACCTGTTGGTCATTTTTATGTCTTCTTTTGAGAATGTCTACTCAGATATTTTGCCTGTTTTTATTAAGTTATTTGTTTTCTTGCTGTTGAATTGTTAGAGTTCCTTCTATATTTTAAACATTAATCTTTATCAGATATATATTTCACAAATATTTTCTTCCATTTAGCTCTTCACTCTGTTAAGCGAAGATTGTCTTTTCACTCTGTTGATTGCTTTCTTTGCTGTATGGAAGCTTTTTAGTTTAGTAATACCTTTTGTCTATTTTTACTTTTGTTGTCTATACTTTTGAGGTCACATCTAAATAATCATTGCCCAGATCAATGCTGTGGGATGTTTCTCTTATGTTTCCTCTAGTAGTTTCAGAGTTTGGATTCTCGTATTTAAGTCTTTATTTTGAGCTGAATTTTGAACATGGTGAGCGGTAAGGGTCTAATTTGATTCTTCTGAATATGGATATCCAGTTTTTCCAATACTATTTATTGAAAATTCTACCTTTTCCTCATTGTGCATTATTGGCATCTTTGTTGAAAATCGGTTGACCGTAAATGCATAGATTTATTTCTGAGCTCCCTATTCTGCTCCAGTGGTCTATATACCTGTTTTTATGCCAGTACCTTACTGTTTTGATTATTATAGCTTTGTAGTATAGTTTAAAACAAGGAAGAGTGATGCCTTCACTTTTGTTTTCTTTCTCAAGGTTGCTTTGACTATTCAGTATCTTTTGGGGTTCCATATGGATTTTAGAATTGAGTTTTCTATTTCTGTGAAGACTGCCATTGGTACTTTGAAGGAGATTGCATTGTATCTGTATAAAACTTTGGGTGGTATGGACATTTTAACACCATTGTGTTATCTCCATATAGGGACAATTTAACATCTTTCTTTCCAATTTTCATGCATTTTATTTTTCTCTTACCTAATTGCTCATGCTAGGACTTCCAGTATTAGTAAAGAGAAGAGGTGAAAGTGGGCATCCTTGTCTTGTTCCAGATCTCAGAGAAAAAGCTTCTAATTTTCCATGTAGAATACGTTAGCTGTGAATTTGCCATACCTTTACTGTATTGAGGTAAACTTCTTCTATACCTAATTTATTAGGTTTTTATCATAAATGGAGATTAAATATTGTCAAATTATTTTTCTACATAGTGAAATGATTTGATGATTTTTGTTTTTCATTCTGTTAATGTGGTGTATTACATTTAATGGATTTGCGTATGTTGGTTAGCATTTATTCTTGCATCTCTGCATTGGATCTCACTTGATTGTGGTAAATGATCTTTTAATGTATTATTGAATTCAGTTTGCTAATGTTTTTAAAGATTTCTGCATCCATTTTCATCAGTGATATTGGCCTGTCGTTTTCTTTGGGTGTGCGTGTTCTCTTCTAGTTCTGGTATCCTGGTAATGCTGGCCTCTTGTGATGAGTTTTGAAGAATTCTCTTCTCTTTAATTTTTTGGAATAGTTTGAGAAGAATTGATGTTAGTTCTTCTTTAAATGTTTGGTAGAATTCATCAGTGAAGCCATCAGATTATAGGCTTTTCTTTAGTGAGATACTTCTACTACTCTTTATCTCATTACTCATTATTGGCCTGTTAAGATTTTCTGTTTCTTCATAGGTTCCTGTAGGTTTCATGTGTCCAAAACTGTATCCATTTCTTCAAGGTTAACTAATTTATTGGTGTGTAGTTGATCAGAATCATCTCTCAGGATACTTTATATTTCTGCGGTATCAGTTGCAGTGTCCCCCTTTTCATCTCTGATCTTAAAGTCTTTTCTATTTTTCCTTAGTTTAGCTA
>NW_012118243.1:606977-607236 GCF_000951035.1 Colobus angolensis palliatus
TTTCCATGTAGTTGAGCGATTTTGATTGAGTTTCTTAGCCCTGAGTTCTAGTTTGATTGCACTGTGTTCTGAGAGACAGTTTGTTACAATATCTGTTCTTTTACATTTGCTGAGGAGTGCTTTACTTCCATCTATGTGGTCAATTTTGAAAGAAATGCAATGCAGTGCTGGGAAGAATGTATATTCTGTTGATTTGGGGTGAAGAGTTATGTAGATATCTATTAGGTCTGCTTGGTGCAGAGTTGAGTTCAATTCCTGG
>NW_012118243.1:607786-608100 GCF_000951035.1 Colobus angolensis palliatus
TGCTGGGAAGAATGTATATTCTGTTGATTTGGGGTGAAGAGTTATGTAGATATCTATTAGGTCTGCTTGGTGCAGAGTTGAGTTCAATTCCTGGACATCCTTGCTAACTTTCTGTCTCGTTGATCTGTCTAATGTTGACACTGGGGTGTTAAAAGTCTCCCATTATTGTTGTATGGGAGTGTAAGTCTCTTTTTAAGTCTCTAAGGGCTTGCTTTATGCATCTGGATGCTCCTGTATTGGGTGCATATATATTTAGGATAGTTAGCTCTTCCTGTTGAATTGATCCCTTTACCATTATGTAATGGCCTTCTTTG
>NW_012118243.1:608529-609294 GCF_000951035.1 Colobus angolensis palliatus
TGCTGGATTACATTTATTGATTTGTGTATGTTGAACCAGTCTTGCATCTCAGGGATGAAGCCCACTTGATCATGGTGAATAAGCTTTTTGATGTGCTGCTGTATCCGGTTTGCCAGTATTTAATTGAGGATTTTTGCATCGATGTTCATCAGGGATATTGGTTTAAAATTCTCTTTTTTTGTTGTGTCTCTGCCAGGCTTTGGTATCAAGATGATGTTGGCCTCATAAAATGAGTTAGAGAGGATTCCGTCTTTTTCTATCGATTGGAATAGTTTCAGAAGGAATGGTACCAACTCCTCCTTGTACCTCTAGTTGAATTCAGCTGTGAATCCATCTGGTTCTGGACTTTTTTTGGTGGGTAGACTATTAATTGTTGCCTCAATTTCAGAGCCTGCTATTGGTCTATTCAGGGATTCTGTTTAGTCTTAGGAGAGTGTAAGTGTCCAGGAAATTATCCATTTCTTCTAGGTTCTCTAGTTTATTTAAGTAGAGGTGTTTATAGTATTCTCTGATGGTAGTTTGTATTTCTGTGGGGTCGGAAGTGATATCCCCTTTATTATATTTTATTGCATCTATTTGATTCTTCTCTCTTTTCATCTTTATTAGTCTTGCTAGTGTCCTATCAATTTTGTTGATCTTTTCAAAATACCAGCTCCTGGATTCATTGGTCTTTTGGAGGGTTTTTTGTGTCTCTATCTCCTTCAGTTCTGCTCTGATCTTAGTTATTTCTTGCCTTCTACTAGCTTTTGAATGTGTTTGCTCTTG
>NW_012118243.1:609344-610359 GCF_000951035.1 Colobus angolensis palliatus
GTTCTTGACCCTTATGGTTATAAGTTGACGTCTGCCTATTGAAAAGGTAGGTACTTATATCAGTCTTCACAGTATTGCTTTGTCTAGGAATATTTTTCAACAATAATCCTGTCCAGAGATTTTGAACCAGTCATCTGGTGTGTTCCCTAAACCTGTAATCCCTGCAGTCGTTGAAGACCTGGGGGTACTCTAAGCCTATGACTTCTGTGGCCAGTGCAGCAGAGGGTTGGAATTCTATGGCTTCTGAGACTGGGATAGTGCCAGGCTAGAATTCAGTGGTCCCTTCTGAGGCTGGCACAGCAGTGGGGTGCACCCAAAGCTCATGGCCATTGAGATCTGCATGTAGTTATGGGTTATTTGGAGTTCAAAGCTGCTATAGTCAGCCAGTGGTGATGCAGGCCAGAATTCAAGTCCATCTCATACATGTCTATGGGTTTCCATCTGGTACTGAGGCAGTTCTAGAGGTTCAGTTTAGAGATATTGGCATGTAGGTCTGTCTGGTGGTAGATTTTACTATGGCATGACCCAGGATTGAGGTCCAAGCAAAGTCCAATGCTTACTTCTCTGTCTTTCCCTAAGATAGTATCTCTCTCTGCACTGTTCCCTGATGTTGGGGGATGGATAACATGTGTAAGGTAAAATTGTCCTTCCTACCCTCTTCAATGTGTCTTTTCTTATCATTATGTTATAACCAGGGGCTGTGATCACTCACCTGGTTTTCTTAGCTCTTGTAAAGATATTTAATGCACAGATAATTATTCAGATTATCCATTTCCTATGGGAGAAAAAAATTATCCATTTCCCATGTTTTTTTGGGAGAATGGTCACTGGAGAATTCCATTCCAATATTTTGCTCCACTTTCCTCCCAAATAAAAAGAAGACATTTGAGAAATCAATGTACATAAGAAAATAATAAAATGAGTTTCCACTTGTAAGTTAATAGCATGTTTTAGGCTCTAGTTAAAAAATGTTTTATAAATTAGGTCATCCAGTTTATCCAGCAAACAGAAAAAT
>NW_012118243.1:617349-618608 GCF_000951035.1 Colobus angolensis palliatus
AAAATAATTAGAATTATATTTCTCATTTATTTGAAAACCATACCATTCTATGCTCCAGTGATTATGGCTTGTCAATTCGTACTCACACAGATGAAGTCAGGAAAAACTTCCAAACAATTCTAGAATGCCAAAACACTAAGATTCCAGTCAGTGAAACAGAAAGCAGGAGCCAACGAGTAGATATCCCTATAATCAATTGAAACACTGAAGAAAGTCAACTCTAAACTTTTTCTTACAGTAACAATTTAAATTTTCTATGTATCATAACAATTATTCTCCAATATCAATTTCTGTTTTCAAGATCAGGCCGCATTCATTTTACTTTTTATAACCTCCTCAGCAGGTTCTGGCTTCCCTGCTTGGTCTACTTCATTCTCATACCATAAACAGTGGGGTTCAGAGCTGGGGGAATGAGGCGGTGCAGGATGTTGAGCAGGATGGAATCCACAGGAATTGTCTTCCTGGCCAGGTTAGTGATGACCAGAACCAGCAGGACTGTGCTGAAGAAGAGGATTAGGATGAAGTGGGAAGCACACATGCTCAAGGCCTTGGCCATAGCACCCTCGGCCTTGATACTTAGCACAGTTTTCAAGATTAAAAAAATAAGAGAGAACAATAAGGATGAGGTCAGAGCCCAGGAGAGTCCAGCAGGTAACAAACTGGTAGCGCCGATTCAAGTTGATGTAATCACAAGAGAGTTTAAAAACAGACACATTAGTACAGATGCAGTTCTTGATGTCCTGCACAGTATCTGAGTCGAGAAGAAAGTATGGGGATAGGCATAGTAAGAAGGCCATTCCTGACCACAACAAAGATGGCAGCCCTAGCGACAAATTGATCAGTGATGATGAATGAGTACTGTAGGGGCTTGCAGATGGCCACATAGCGGTCATAGGCCATGATTATGAATGTGCAGGACTCCATAGTCAGAAAACTGTTCAAGATGAACATCTGAAGGAAGCAGGCAGGGAAGCTGATTGACCTGAGGTCAAACCAGAAGATGGCCAGGACCTTGGGGATGATGGTGAGGCAGAGTACAATGTCCAGTAGGGAGAGGAGGCTGAGCAGGTAGTACAGGGGCTGGTGCAGAGAGGTTTCCATACAGATGGTGGTCAGAAGGGTGGCATTGGCCCCCACTGCCAGGAGGAAGAGGAGGCTGAGGGGCAGAGACAGCCAGTGCTACCAGCTCTGGAAACTGGGGAAACAAATGAGGAAGAATTCAAAGACTGGGGAAGTGGAGTTGTTGCTGGGTAATGTCA
>NW_012118243.1:619458-621493 GCF_000951035.1 Colobus angolensis palliatus
AGCCAGTGCTACCAGCTCTGGAAACTGGGGAAACAAATGAGGAAGAATTCAAAGACTGGGGAAGTGGAGTTGTTGCTGGGTAATGTCATGAAATAAATTCTCAGCTGAGAAAACTTCACCTGAAATTGTGTTTGATAAGACACAGGAATTAGAAATAAAAAACAAAGCTGTGAAAATATTTGCTAACACTTTCTAATTTATAAAATGTAGGAGATACAGATGACCAATCCCAAATGAAGGCAAACTTTAGTAAATATTAACACAAGTAGTGAAAGGTTTAGTAAATTATTTCTGAAGTTATCCCGCAGGCTAGAAACATCCATAAGTTTACAGAGTAATCTAGAATTAATAAATATGTCATAAAATAATTTAATTACAGGGTCCTTTCAGTAAGTAATGCATGATTTGTTAGATAGGGGGAAAATAATTATTCCTCTCTTTTTATTATACACCAAAGTACATTTGAGGTGGAAAAGATGTATGATATACTCCCAATCCTATTATAAACTAGAGGAAAATAAAAGTAAATATTGATTAAATATATAGAGGAACTCCCAAACTCCCTATCACTCTGACATATTGTACTGTGTCACAACCCATCCTAGACATACTTGATCCAAGCCTGCACAGGTGCAATTCAATGTTCCTATAGAAAGTTAGACTCAGAGGTTATGCTGTTTTCATTAACATTTATAACCACTAACCTAAAATGAGAACTTAGTACACATATTGATGACAATAACTTTCTCTGGTTAATTCATTCCTCTACCAACTTCAAGCAATTTTTCATATTTTCTGTTATTTTCAAATACTAAATCTCCTCTTCTCTCAGATAATCTAACTGCTTCGTAAAGGCAGTAGAAACATCAGATGCAAGTCCTCTACTTCCCGTGATAGACTCATAAACTCATCAACATCTACATCCTTGCTCTCCTTATTGCACCAGCAGAATCAAGGATCTATCCCTCCTCTGAATGGCAATCCTTGACCTCACAATTTGATTCTATTCACCTTGACCTTCTCAGGAATCCTGACTTATGAATTATCCAGCCCATTCCCTAAGTATTCAACTCTTCCTAAATCCTTCCCGTGGATATTCAAAATGTGCAAGTCTCTCGTATCTTAATTATTTTCTTAGTCTATCTCACATCCTCATTTGGATAAAGACCATGATTTCATTTTTTTGAGAAAAATACCAATCTCTTTCTTCTTCCTATTTCACACACCCAAACTTAAAGGACCAAAGGAGGCAAAGGACATGAAAAAGCAGAACAGTGACTGTTGGCTTCAGTAGTCCAATTGAGAAGTAGTCAGTGGGTGAAAAAATGGCCTTGAGGATGAGGAAAATTGGCATGTTTTAGAGGTATAAATATAATGATAGTGCTATAAAGGCAGTGATTAGACTAGTTGCATGGAAGAAGAGAAGGTAGAATTCTAAGACTGCACTGTCTTTTCTGACTCAAATGACTAATAAAGTTTCACAAAACAAAAAATAGGCTCTCAAAAGATTTCATATATGTTGTGGAGGCAGATTATGGATCCAATTTTGACATGTTGAGTTTATTGGATCTGTAAACTATCAAAATATATATGAAACAAAATGTTAGAGAAAGCAGTTTAAATTCACTTGAAGGTTAAAGAATTGGAAATCATCAACACATAACATATAGCTCAAACCATAGGACTTAAATAGATATACTTATGGAGAATATATAAATTAAAGACAAAAAGAGCATAAAATAGAACCCTAAGAAACACCTACCCTTAATCTTAGGACCAAAAGAGGTAAAGAGATTGCAAGGAGACCTAAAAGGAGTGAACAGAGACATAATTGAAAGTCAAATGGAGTGAACAGATATGCTCACATGAAGAATTTTAGTAATGTGAGAAAGAGATTATCCACTGTATTTGGCAATTAGGTAATCATTGGTGGTCCAAGCAAACAGTTTCATTTGAAGAGAGAAATAGAATGCGGGAAGACAGAGAGCCAGCAGGGCTGGAGTGAATGGACACAGAGAGGACTGATCACCTCATC
>NW_012118243.1:624051-626688 GCF_000951035.1 Colobus angolensis palliatus
CCTCATATACTCCTCAGACTTTTCTCCTACTGGGCACCAACTGTAAAATATAAAGTTCTACCTCTAATGCCTGTTTACTTCACTAATATGTATTTCTTTTTCTCAGTATACTGTCATCAGTATAAAGAGAGTCCAGATCATCTATTCTGGAGATAAAATACAAAGTCTGGGGCCTGGGCCTGGGCCTACTAAGAGTTCATATCAGACAGCCTCTTAAGGCCAGCATTTGTGAAAGAAGACATTCTTAGTGAGTGGAAAGGGGGAAGTTCAGGAAAGGAAGATGGTAGAGATAGCTGTTGTCTTGGACTTGGCTCTAGGAGTAAGAGGAAAGGAACTGGGAGAGGGAGAGGAAAAGGGAGAGAAGGAAGGAGCGAGGGAGAAAGAAAAGAGGGAAGGAAGAAGGAAAAAGGATTAGAAGAAAAAAGAAAAGGAACTGTAAGGAAAGAGAAGGAATAGGAAGTAAAGGGAAGAGAACAGAAGGGAAAAAGGAAGGGGTAAAAGAAAAGAGGGAAAATGAAAGATGAAGGGAAAGGGAAAATGGAAGGAAAAGTTATCTTTTGAGAATTTCCAGTCACAACTCTCTCCTTATGGTGTTTGGTGGCTGGAATTCACATACCTTTTGCATCCTAAAATCTATAAGTAAATCGGTATTTTATTGGCTTAGAGTTATTTGTGACACTTATTTTACTATCCTTCTAATATCTAGTATAATCTGTAGTAGTAACACTTGTTCAATCATCATTTTGATTATTTGTGATTCTTTTTCCTTCATAGCTCTTACTCAGGCCTTATTAATTTTATCAATCTTTTCTAAAAAACCAATGCGGAGATTGGTTAACTTTTCTCTATTGTTTCTGTTTTCTATTTTATTGACTCTTCTCTTGTCTTTTTTTTTTTTTCACCTTATATTTTAGGCTCATGGGGTATACATATGCAAGTTTGTTACATGGATAAATTGCATGTTGTAGGGGTTTGGTGTACCGATTATTTAGTCATCCAGGTAATGAGAATAAGACCTTGTAGATAGTTTTTTGACCTTCACCCTTCTCCCACCCACCACCGTCAAGTAGGCCCCAGTGTCTATTGTTCCCTTCTTTGTGTTCATCTGTATTCAATATTCACTCCTGCTTGTACATGTGGTATTTGGTTTTCTGTTCCTGCATTCACTCACTAAGGACAATGGTCTCCTACTGCATCCATATTGCTGCAAAGGACATGATTTCACATTTATGGCTGTGTAGTATTCCATGGTGTGTATGTAACACATTTTCCTTATCCAGCCCACCACAGATGGGCATATAAGTTGATTCCATGTCATTGCTGTTGTGAATAGTGCTCCAATGAACATTCAAATGCATGTGTCTTCATCATAGAACTATACATATTCGTTTGGATATATACCCAGTAACAGGATTTCTGAGTCAAATTGTAGTTCCATAGTTAGTTCTTTGAGAAATCTCCAGACTGCTTTCCACAGTGGCTGAACTAATTTACATTACCACCAGCAGTGTATAAATGTTCCTATTGCTCTGGTATCTTGCCAGCATCTGTTACTTTTTGGCTTTTTAATAATAGCCATTTGACTGCTATAAAATGGTATCTCCTTGAGGTTTTGATTTTCACTTCTTTAATGGTTAGTGGTGTTGAGTATTTTTTCATATGCTTGTTGACCACATGCATGTCTTCTTTTGAGAAGTGTCTGTTCATGCCATTTGCTCATTTTTTAATAGGATTCTTTGGGTTTTTCTTGTTGATTCATTGAAGTTTCTTATGGATTCTTGATATTAGACCTTAGTCAGATGCATAGTTTGCAAATATCCTATCCTATTATATAAGTTATCTGTTTACTGTATTGATAATTTATTTTGCTGTGCAAAGTTCTTGTGTTTAACAAGGTCCCCCTTGTCTATTTTTGTTTTTGTTGCAATTTCTTTTGGAGTCTTCATCATAAAATATTTACCAGGGCCTATATCCAGAATGATATTTCCTAGATTTTCTTATAGGCTTTTATAGATTTAAGTTTTATACTTGAGTCTTTAATTCATCTTGAGTTGATTTTTTTATGGTAATAGGAAGGTGTCCAGTTTCAATCTTCTGCATATGGCAGCCAGATATCTCAGCATCGTTTATTGAATAGAGTCTTTTCCCCATTGCTTGTTATTGTTGACTTTGTTGAAGATAAAATATAGCAGATGTGCAGCATTATTTCTGGGTTCTGTAATCTTTTCCATAGGTCTGTGTGTCTTTTTGTACCAGTACTGTGTTTTATGGTTACCATAGCCCTGTAGTACAGTTTGAAGTTGGGTAATGTATTGCTTACAGCTTTGTTCTTTGTGCTTTGGCTATTCAGTATCCTTTTGGTTCCATATGAATTTTACAGTAGTTTTTTTTTCTAATTCTGTGAAAAATGTCATTAGTAGCTTGATAGGAATAGTATTGAATCTCTAAATTGCTTTGGGCAGTATGGGGAATATTTTAACAATATTGATTCTTTCTATCCATGAGTATGAAATGTTTTCCCATTTTTTCATGTTGCCTCTAATTTCTTTTTATTTTATTTTATTTTATTTTATTTTATTTTATTTTATTTTTATTATACTTTAAGTTCTAGGGTACATGTGCATAACGTGCAGGTTT
>NW_012118243.1:633693-636860 GCF_000951035.1 Colobus angolensis palliatus
ATGCCTCGCCCTGGTTCAGCTCTCGCTGGTCAGGCCGCAACAGCTGACCCGCACCGATTGTCCGGCACTCACTAGTGAGATGACCCCAGTACCTCAGTTCAAATTGCAGAAATCACTGGTCTTCTGTGTCCTTCGCGCTGGGAGTTGGAGACTGCAGCTGTTCCTATTCGGCCATCTTCCTCGCCTCTAATTTCTTTCAGCAGTGTTTTGTAATTCTGATTATAGAGATACTTTATCTCCCTGGTTATCTGTATTTCTAGGTTTTTAAATTTTTGTGGCTATTCTAATGGGATTGCATTGTTGACTTGGTTCTCAGCTTGGATAGTATTGGTGTGTATAAGAATGCTACTGATTTTTGTACATTGATTTTGTGTCCTGGAATTTGCTGAAGTTTTTTTAAAATCAGATTTAGGGGCCTTTAGGCAGAAACTATGGAGTTTTCTAGATATAGAAGGATATCTTCTCTGGAGAGAGATAATTTCACTTCGTCTCTTCCAATTTAGATGCCTTTTCTTTCTTCTTCTTGCCTGATTGCTCTGTCCAGGACTTCGGGTAGTATGCTGAATAGGAGTGGTGAGAGGGGGCATTCTTTTCTTGTTCCAGTTGTCAAGGGGAGTGCTTCCAGCTTTTGCTCATTCAGTATGATGTTGGGTGTGGGTTTGTCATAGGTGGCTTTTATTATTGTGAAGGATGTTCCTTGGATGGATGCCTAGTTTGTTGTGGGTTTTTAACATGAAGGGATGTTGAATGTTATCAGAAGACTTTTCTGTGTCTATTCAGATGATTACATAGTTTTGGTTTTCGTTCTGTTTGTGAGATGAACCCCATTTATTGATTTGTATATGCTGAACCAACTTTGCATCACAGAAATAGACCCTATCTGATCATGGTGGATTAGCTTTTTGATATGCTACTGGATTTAGTTTGCTAGTTTTTTTGTTTGTTTGTTTGTTTTTTAGGATTTTTGCATCTATGTTCATTAGGGATATTGGCCTGAAGTTTTCTTTTTTAATTGTGTCTCTGCCAGATTTTGGTATCAAAATGATGCTGGCCTCATAGAATAAATTGGGAAGTCGTTCCTTCTCAATTCTTTGGAATAGTTTCAGTGGGATTGGTACCAACTCTTCTTTACACATCTTGAAGAATTCACTTGTGAATCCATATGATCCAGGGCTTTTTCTGGTTGTTAGGGTTTTTTTATGACTGAGTCAAATTTGGAACTCAATACTGGTCTTTCAATTTCTTCCTCATTTCATCTTGGAAGGTCGTATGTTCCAGGAATTTATCCATTTTTTCTAGATTTTATCATTTGTGTCTGTAGAGATGTTCATAATTGTCTCTGAAGACTTTCTGTATTTTTGTGGAGTCAATAGTAGCATCCTCTTTGTCGTTTCTGATTGTGTTTATTTGGATATTCCCTTTTTTTATTATTAGCCTAGTTAGTGGTTTATCAATCTTAATTTTTCCTTCACAGAACAACGTTTTGGTTTCATTGATCTTTTGTATAGTTTTTTGCATCTCAAATTCATTCAGCTTACCTCTGGTTGTGGTTATTTCTTTTCTTCTACTAGTTTTGGAGTTGCCTTCTTCTTGTTTTTCTAGTTCCTCTAGGTATGAAGTTAGGTTGTTAAACTTTTGATGTGATCATTTGGCACTATATGCCTTCCTCTTGACATTGCTTTAGCTGTGTCACAGAGATTATCATATGTTGTATCTCTGTTCTCATTAGTTTCAGATAATTTATTGATTTCTGCTTTAATAGCATTATTTACCCCAAATCATTTGGGAACAGATTGTTTACTTTCCATGTAATTGTATGGTTTTGAGAGATTTTCTTGGTATTGACTTCTATTTTTTTGTGCTGTTATCTGAGAATGTAGTTGGTATAATTTCAATTTTGTTGGATTTATTGAGAATTGGATATAGGTGAGCATGTTATTGATTTTAGATTAGTACCCTGTGCAGAGTAGCAGAATGTATATTCTGTGGATGTTGGGTGGAGTGTTCTGTAGATGTCTCTTAGGTCCATTTATTGAAGTGCTTAGTTTGGGTCCTGAAGATCTTTGCTAGTTTTCTGCCTCAATCATTTGTATGATACTATCATGGGGCATTGAAGTCTCCCATTACTATTCTGTGGTTATCTAAGTATCTTTATAGGACTCTAAGGACTTCTTTTATGAATGCTCAGTGTTGGATGTATACATAATTAGGATAGTTGAGTGTTCTCAATGAATTGAACTCATTATCAATATGTAATGCCCATCTTTGTCCTCATTGATCCCTGTTGGTTTAAAGTCAGTTCTGTGTGAAATAAAAATAGCAACACTTGCCCTTTTTGTGTTCCATTTGCTTGATAGATTTTTCTCCATTCCTTTGCTTTGAGCCTATGAATATCATTGCATGTGAGACAAAGCTCTTGAAGACAGCACAGACGAAGGTCTTGCTTCTTTATCCAACTTACAAATTTGAACATTTTAATAGCAATGCAGTTTCTCAGAAGGCTTCTTTCCAGTTTTGATCTGAGGATATTTCCTTTTTCAACGTAGCCCTCAATGAGCTCCTAAATATCACTTTACAGAATCCACGACAACAGTGTTAGCAAACTGTTCCAAGAAGGGAAGGGTGGAACTCTGTGTGATGAAGTCACACATCAGATAGCAATCTCTCAGAAAGCTTCTCTCTAGTTGTTGTCTCAGGCTATTTCCTTTTTCACCATGGGCCCCAATGGGCTCCCAAATATCACTTTGCAGATTCAACGAAAAGAGTGTTAGCAAACTGCTTCCTGAGGACTAAGCTGTAACACTGTGAGATGAATTAACAGATCACAAAGAAGTTTCTCAGAAAGCTTCTTTCACGTTTTGAACTAATGATATTTCCTTTATCAGCATAGGCCTCAATGAGATCCAAAGTAGTCCTTCTCAGTTTCCTCAAAGACAGTGTTAATGGACTGCTCCATGAAACATAAGTGTAACTCTGTGAGATGAATTCACACATCAACAAGAAGTTTCTAAGAAAGCTTCTTTCTAGTTTTCATCTGAGGATATTTCCTTTGTCACAGTAAGCTTCATTGCACTAAGAAGTATCCAATTGCAGATTTCAAGAAAACTGTGTTAGCAAACTGATCACTGAAGAGAAACCTGTAACTCTGTGAGTTGCATTCACACATC
>NW_012118243.1:637510-649674 GCF_000951035.1 Colobus angolensis palliatus
GATGATATTTCCTTTCTCAGCATAGGCCTCAATGCGATCCAAAGTAGCCCCTGTCAGGTTCCTCAAAGACAGTGTTAATGCACTGCTCCATGAAATGTAAGTGTAACACTGTGAGATGAATTCACATATCACAAAGAAGTTTCCAAGAAAGCTTCTTTCTAGTTTTCATCTGAGGATATTTCCTTTATCACAGTAAGCTTCAATGCGCTAAGAAGTATCCCATTGCAGATTTCAAGAAAACTGTGATAGCAAACTGATCACTGAAGAGCGTGTAACTCCGTGAGTTGCATTCACACATCGCAATGCAGTTTCTCAGAAGGCTTCTTTCCAGTATTGATCTGAGGATATTTCCTTTTTCACCATAGCCCTCAATGAGCTCCCAAATATCACTTTGCAGAATCCACGACAACAGTGTTAGCAAACAGTTCCAAGAAGGGAAGGGTGGAACTCTGTGTGATGAAGTCACACATCAGAAAGCAATCTCTCAGAAAGCTTCTCTCTAGTTATTATCTGAGGATATTTTCTTTTTCACCTTGGGCCACAATGGGCTCCCAAACATCACTTTGCAGATTCCATGACAAGAGTGGTAGGAAACTGCTTCCTGAGGACTAATTTGTAACTCTGTGAGATGCATTCACAGATCACAAAGAAGTTTCTCAGAAAGCCCTTTCAGGTTTTCAACTGATGAAATTTCCTTTATCAGCGTAGGCCTCAATGCGATCCAAAGTAGCCATTCTCAGGTTCCTGAAAGACAGTGTTAATGGACGGCTCCAGAAACTTAATTGTAACTCTGTGAGATGAATTCACACATCACCAAAAAGTTTCCAAGAAAGTTTCTTTCTACTTTTCATCTGTGGATAGTTCCTTTGTCACTGTAAGCTTCATTGTGCTAAGAAGTACCCCGTTGCAGATTTCAAGAAAACTGTGCTTACAAACTGATCACTGAAGACAAACTTGTAACTCTGTGAGTTGCATTCAAACATTGCAATGCAGTTTCTCAGAAGGCTTCTTTCCAGTTTTCATCTGAGGATATTTCCTTTTTCACTGTAGGCCTCAATGAGCTCCAAAATATCAATATGCAGAATCCACGACAACAGTGTGAGCAAACTGTTCCAAGAAGGGAAGGGTGGAACTCTGTATGATTAAGTCACACATCAGAAAGTAATCTCTCAGAAAACTTCTCTCTACTTATTATCTGAGGATATTGTCTTTTTCACCATGGGCCCCTATGGGCTCCCAAATATCACTTTGCAGATTCCACGAAAAGAGTGTTAGCAAACTTCTTCCTGAGGACTAAGTTGTACCTCTGTGACATAAATTCACATATCACAGAGAAGTTTCTCAGAAAGCTTCTTTCACGATTTGAATTGATGATATTTCCTTAACAGCACAGGCCTCAATGCAATCCAAAGTACCCCTTCCCAGGTTCCCCAAAGACAGTGTTAATGGACTGCTTCACGAAACTTAAGTGTTACTCTGTGAGATGAATTCACACATCACCAAGAAGTTTCTAAGTAACCTTCTTTCTTGTTTTCATCTGAGGATATTTCCTTTGTCACAGTTAGCTTCATTGCACTAAGAAGTATCCCACTGCAGATTTCAAGAAAAATGTGTTAGCAAACTCATCACTGAAGAGAAACTTGTAACTCTGTGAGTTGCATTCACACATGGCAATGCAGTTTCTCAGAAGGATTCTATCCAGTTTTGATCTGAGGATATTTCCTTTTTCACCATAGCCCTCAATGAGATCCCAAATATCACATTGCAGTATCCATGACAAAAGTGTTAGCAAACTGTTCCAAGAAGGGAAGGGTGGAACTCTGTATGATGAAATCACACATCAGGAAGCAATCTCTCAGAAACCTTCTCTCCCATTTTATCTGAGGATATTTGCTTTTTCACCATGAGCCTCAATGGGCTGCCAAATATCACTTTGCAGATTAAACGAAAAGAGTATTAGCAAGCTGCTTCCTGAGGACTAAGTTGTACCTCTGTGAGATGAATTCACAGATCACAAAGAAGTTTCTCAGAAAGCTTATTTCACGTTTTGAACTGATGATATTTCCTTTATCAGCATAAGTCTCAAGGCGATCCAAAGTAGCCCTACTCAGGTTCCTCAAAGACAGTGCTAATGGACTGCTCCATGAAACATAAGTGTAACTCTGTGAGATGAATTCACAGATCACAAAGCAGTTTCTCAGAAAGCTTCCTTCACGTTTTTAACTGATGGTATTTCCTCTATCAGCGTAGTCTCAATGCGATCCAAAGTTACTCTTCTCCGGTTCCTCAAAGGCAGTGCTAATGGACTGCCCCATGAAACATAAGTGTAACTCTGTGAGATGAATTCACACATCACCAAGAAGTTTTGTAGAAAGCTTCTTTCTAGTTTTGATCTGAGGAGATTTCCTTTGTCACCGTATGCCTCACTGAGCTAAGAAGTATCCCATTGCAGATTTCAAGAAAACTGTGTTAGCAAACTGATCACTGAAGAGAAATGTGTAACTCTGTGAGTTGCATTCACACATCACAATGCAGTTTCTCAGAAGGCTTCTTTCCAGGTTTTCTCTGAGGATACTTCCTTTTTCACCATAGCCGTCAATGAGCTTCCAAATATCGCTTTGCAGAATACACGACAACAATGTTAGCAAACTGTTCCAAGAAGGGAAGGGTGGAACTCTGTGTGATGAAGTCACACATCAGAAAGCAATCTCTCAGAAAGCTTCTCTCTAGTTGTTATCAGAGGATATATCCTTTTTCACCATGCACCCCAATGGGCTCCCAAATATCACTCAGCAGATTCCTCCCAAAGAGTGTTAGCAAACTGCTTCCTGAGGACTAAGTTGTAACTCTGTGAGATGAATTCACAGATCACAAAGAAATTTCTCAGAAAGCTTCTTTCACGTTTTTAACTTATGATATTTCCTCTATCAGCATAGGCCTCAATGCGATGCAAAGTAGCCCTTCTCAGGTAACTCAAAGACAGTGCTAATGGACTCCTCCACGACATATAAGTGTAACTCTGTGAGATGAATTCACACTTCACCAAGAAGTTTCTAAGAAAGCTTCTTTCTAGTTTTGATCGGAGGAGATTTCCTTTGTCACCGTAAGCTTCATTGCCCTAAGAAGTATCCCATTGCAGATTTCAAGAAAACTGTGTTAGCAAACTGATCACTGAAGAGAAACGTGTAACTCTGTGAGTTGCATTCACACATCTCAATGCAGTTTCTAAGAAGGCTTCTTTTCAGGTTTTCTCTGAGGATATTTCCTTTTTCACCATAGTCCCCAATGTGCGCCCATATATCACTTTGCAGAATCCACGACAACAGTGTTAGCAAACTGTTCCAAGAAGGGAAAGGTGGAACTCTGTGTGATGAAGTCACACATCAGAAAGCAATCTCTCAGAAAGCTTCTCTCTTGTTATTATCTCAGGATATGTCCTTTTCCACCATTGGCCCCAGTGGGCTCCTAAATATCACTTAGGAAATTCCACCAAAAGAGTGTTAGCAATCTGCTTCCTGAGAACTAAGTTGGAACTCTGTGAGATGAATTCACAGATCACAAAGAAGTTTCTCACAAAGCTTCTTTCATTTTTAACTGATGATATATCCTCTATCAGCGTAGGCCTCAATGTGATCCAAAGCAGCCCTTCTCAGGTAACTCAAAGACAGTGCTAATGGACTGCTCCACGAAACATCAGTGAAACTCTGTGAGATGAATTCACACATCACCAAGAAGTTTCTAAGACAGCTTCTTTCCAGTTTTGATGGGAGGAGATTTCCTTTGTCACCATAAGCTTCACTGCCCTAAGAAGTATCCCATTGCAGATTTCAAGAAAACTGTGTCAGCAAACTGATCACTGAAGAGAAACGTGTAACTCTGTGAGTTGCATTCACACATCTCAATGCAGTTTCTAAGAAGACTTTTTTCCAGGTTTTCTCTGAGGATATTTCCTTTTTCATTGTAGCCCCCAAAGAGCGCCCATATATAACTTTGCAGAATACTAGACAACAGTGTTAGCAAACTGTTCCAAGAAGGGAAGGGTGGAACTCTGTGTGGTGAAGTCACACATCGGAAAGCAATCTCTCAGAAAGCTTCTCTCTTGTTATTATATGAGGATATGTCTTTTTTCACCATGGGCCCCAATGGGCTCCTAAATATCACTTAGCAAATTCCACCAAAAGAGTGTTAGCAAACTGCTTCCTGAGGACTAAGTTGGCACTCTGTGAGATGAATTCACAGATCACAAAGAAGTTTCTCAGAAAGCTTCTTTCACGTTTTTAACTGATGATATTTCGTCTATCAGCGTAGGCCTCAATGCGATCCAAAGTAGCCCTTCTCAGTTTCCTCAAAGACAGTGTTAATGGACTGCTCCACGAAACATAAGTGTAACTCTGTGAGATGAATTCACACATCACCAAGAAGTTTCTAAGAAAGCTTCTTTCTAGTTTTGATCTGAGGAGATTTCCTTTGTCACCGTAAGCTTCATTGCGCTAAGAAGTATCCCATTGCAGATTTCAAGAAAACTGTGTAAGTAACCTGACCACTGAAGAGAAACATGTAACTCTGTGAGTTGCATTCACACATCGTAATGCTGCTTCTCAGAAAGCTTCTTTCCAGGTTTTCTCTGAGAATATTTCCTTTTTCACCATAGCCCTCAATGAGCTCCCAAATATCACATTGCAGAATCCACGTCAACGGTGTAAGCAAACTTTTCCAAGAAAAGACGGGTGGAACGCTGTGTGATGAAGTCACACATCAGAAAGCCATCTCTCAGAAAGCTTCTCTCTAGTTATTATCGGAGGATATTTCCTTTTTCACCATGGGCCCCAAAGGGCTCCCAAATATCACTTAGCAGATTTCACCAAAAGAGTGTTAGCAAACTGCTTCCTGAGGACTAAGTTGTACCTCTGTGAGACAAATTCACAAATCACAAAGAAGTTTCTCAGAAAGCTTCTTTCACGTTTTTAACTGATGATATTTCCTCTATCAACGTAAGCCTCAATGCGATCCAAAGTAGGCCTTCTCAGGTAACTCAACGACAGTGCAAATGGACTGCTCCATGAAACATAAGTGTAACTCTGTGAGATGAATACACACATCACAAATAAGTTTCTAAGAAAGCTTCTTTCTAGTTTTCATCTACGGATATTTCCTTTGTCACCGTAAGCTTCATTGCGCTAAGAAGTATCCCATTGCAGATTTCAAGAAAACTGTGTAAGCAAACTAATCACTGAAGAGAAACGTGTAACTCTCTGAGTTGCATTCACACATGGCAATGCGGCTTCTCAGAAAGCTTCTTTCCAGGTTTTCTCTGAGGATATTTCCTTTTTCACCATAGCCCTCAATGAGCTCCCAATTATCACTTTTCAGAATCCACGACAACAGCGTTAGAAAACTGTTTCAAGAAGGGTAGGGTGGAACTCTCTTTGATGAAATCACACATCTGAAAGCAATCTCTCAGAAAGCTTCTCTCCAGTTATTATCTGAGGATATCTCCTTTTTCACCATGGGCCCCAAAGGGCTCCCAAATATCACTTAGCAGATTCCACCAAAAGAGTGTTAGCAAACTGCTTCCTGAGGACTAAGTTGGAACTCTGTGAGATGAATTCACAGATCACAAAGCAGTTCCTCAGAAAGTTTCTTTCACGTTTTTGACTTATGATATTTCCCCTACCAGCGTAGGACTCAATGCGATCCAAAATAGCCCTTCTCAGGTAACTCAAAGACAGCGCTAATGGCCTGCTCCATGAAACATAAGTGTAACTCTGTGAGATGAATTGACATATCACCAAGAAGTTTCTAAGAAAGCTTCCTTCTAGTTCTGATCTGAGGAGATTTCCTTCGTCACAGTTACCTTCATTGTGCTAAGAAGTATCCCATTGCAGATTTCAAGAAAACTGTGTTAGCAAACTAATCACTGAAGAGAAACTTGCAACTGTGTGAGTTGCATTCACACATCGCAATGCAGCTTCTCAGATGGCTTCTTTGCAGGTTTTCTCTGAGAATATTTCCTTTTTCACCGTAGCCCTCAATGAGCTCCCAAATATCACCTTGCAGAATGCAAGACAACAGTGTTAGCAAACTGTTCCCAGAAGGGAAGGCTAGAACTCGGTGTGATGAAGTCACACATCAGAAAGCCATCTCTCAGAGAGCTTCTCTCTAGTTATTATCTGAGGATGTTTCCTTTTTAACCATGGGACCCAAAGGGCTCCCAAATATCACTTAGCAGATTCCAGCAAAAGAGTGTTAGCAAACTGCTTCCTGAGGACTAAGTTGGATCTCTGTGAGATGAATTCACAGATCACAAAGAAGTTCCTCAGAAAGCTTCTTTCACGTTTCTAACTGGTATTGCCTCTATCAGTGTAGGCCTCAATGCGATCAAAAGTAGCCCTTCTCAGGTAACTCAAAGTCAGTGCTAATGGACTACTGGACGAAACATCAGTGTAACTCTCTGAGGTGAATAGATACATCAAAAAGAAGTTTCTAAGAAAGCTTCTTTCTAGTTTTGATCTGAGGAGATTTCCTTTGTTATCGTAAGCTTCATTGCGCTAAGAAGTATCCCATTGCAGATTTCAAGAAAACTGTGTTAGCAAACTGATCACTGTAGAGAAACGTGTAACACTGTGACTTGCATTCACTCATCGCAATGCAGTTTCTCAGAAGGCTTCTTTCCAGGTTTTCTCTGAGGATATTTCATTTTTCAAAATGGTCCTCAAAGAGCTCCAAAATATGGCTTTGCAGAATCCACGACAACAGTGTTAGCAAACTGTTTCAAAAACGAAAGGGTGGAACTCAGTGTGATGAAGTCACATGTCAGAAAGCAATCTCTCAGGCAGCTTCTCTCTAGTTATTATCTGAGGATATTTCCTTTTTTACCATGGCCCCCAATGAGCTCCCAAATATCACTTAGAAGATTCCACCAAAGGAGTGTTTGCAAACTGCTTCCTAAGGACTAAGTTGGAACTCTGAGACGAAATCACAGATCACAAAGAAGTTTCTCAGAAAGCTTCTTTCACGTTTTTAACTGATGATACATCCTCTATCAGGGAAGGACTCAATGCGATACAAAGTAGCCTTTCTCAGGTAACTCAAAGACAGTGCCAATGGACTGCTCCACGAAACATAAGTGTAACACTGTGAGATGAATTCACACATCACCAATAAGTTTCTAAGAAAGCTTCTTTCTAGTTTTTATATGAGGATATTTCCTTTGACACTGTAAGCTTCATTGCGCTAAGATGTATCCCGTTGCAGATTACAAGAAAACTGTGGTGGCAAACTGATGACTGAAGAGAAACGTGTAAATCTGTGAGATCCATTCAAACATGGCAATGCAGTTTCTCAGAACACTTCCTTCCAGTTTCTCTCTGAGGATATTTCCCTTTTCACCGTAGGCCACAATGAGCTCCCATATCTCACTTTCCAGAATCCACGAAAAGAGTGTTAGCAAACTGCTACCAGAAGGGAAAGGTGAAACTCTGGATGGTGAAATCACACAAGAGAAAGCAATCTCTCAGAAAGCTTCTTTCTAGCTATTATCTGAGGCTTTTTCCTTTTTCACCATAGGCCTCAATGCACTCCCAAATATCACTTCCCAGATCCCACGAAAACACTGTAAGCAAACTGCTGCATGAAGACTAAGTTGTAACTCTGTGAGATGAATTCACGTATCATAAAGAAGTTTCTCACAAAGCTTCTTTCATGTTTTTAACGGAGGATATCTCCTTTATCAATGTAGGCCTCAATGCGACCCAAACTAGCCCTTCTCAGTTTCCTCAAAGACAGTGTTAACCGACTGCTCCTTGAAATGTAACTGTAATTCTGTGAGATGGATTCACACCTCACAGAGAAGTTTCTAAGAAAGCTTCTTTCTAGTTTTTATATGAGGATATTTCCTTTGACACTGTAAGCTTCATTGCACTAAGATGTATCCCGTTGCAGATTACAAGAAAACTGTGTTGGCAAACTGATGACTGAAGAGAAAAGTGTAACTCTGTGAGTTGCATTGACACATGGCAATGCACTTTCTCAGAACGCTTTCTTCCAGTTTCTCTCTGAGGTTATTTCCCTTTTCACCATAGGCCACAATGAGCTCCCAAATCTCACTTTCCAGAATCCACGTAAAGAGTGTTAGCAAACTGCTACCAGAAAGGAAAGGTGAAACTCTGTGTGGTGAATTCACACAAGAGAAAGCAATCTCTCAGAAAGCTTCTTTCCAGCTCTGATCTGAGGATACTTCCTTTTTCACCATAGGCCTCAATGCGCTCCCAAATATCACTTCCCAGATTCCACGAAAACACTGTCAGCAAACTGCTGCATGAAGACTAAGTTGTAACTCTGTGAGATGAAGTCACATGTCACAAAGAAGTTTCTCACAAAACTTCTTTCACGTTTTTAATGGAGGATATTCCCTTTGTCAGCGTAGGCCTCAATGCGACCCAAACTAGCGCTTCTCAGTTTCCTCAAAGACAGTGTTAACCGACTGCTCCTTGAAATGTAACTGTATGAAACACAAAGTCCCCCTGCTCCAGGAGCTTGCCATCCAGTGGAGAAGAAAGCAACAAGTAACAAAACAAAACAAAAACAAAAAAACTGCCACATGATATACATACCAGACAGGAGACACATGGTATAATGAGAACACCACAGAGGGGCCTAATGGGGTGACCCAAGCTGGGTCCTGAGGGTTTATGAGACAATAGTTCCATAACCAAGGAGAAGAAAGGCAACCCTGGGTGGAGAGTACAGCATGGGAAGGCCAAGACCAGGGAATCCCTGGCATTTGAGCAGTCAACAATCTCAGCATCAGCCATGTCCATGGTGTGGTACACTGGTACTTTTGCTGAGGTATAAATTTTAAATTCATGCCCTGGGTGGCCAGCGTGCAGGAGCAAATCACTTAATGGGGGAGGGGAGGCAGGGGGCATGTGTGAGCCCCGCTGGCTGCTGATATCTGCTTCTCTGTTTGGCTCTGTCTTTTGCTTGCCATCCTAGATGCAATAACTCCTATGAAACGAAAGCAAGAACTTTCTGTCTTAGTGACAAATGGTCATCTTATGAGAGTTGAAAAGTTAAATGGTCACATGAGTATATGCACAGGAAATGTGATTTGGGGGAGAAACAAGTGCCTCTTTAAACATTTTTGTATTTGGGAAGTGGGGGTAATTGCAAGGTTTCTGCCTGCAGTGAGAGGGAGGATGTTGCATACATCATGTTGTATCAAGAGACAGGGGACATTGGAGGAAGAGCAGGTTTGTGCAAGGTGAGGGGGAAGAGGAAAAGGGAAAGGAGGGAGAAGAAAGATGGAAGGAGATGATGAATTCTGCTGAGTTTGAAGAGATATCCAGGCCAGAAGTGCTATTTAGGAGGGCATTGGTGCTGCATGGTAGTGGAAGTCACAGGAGTGGACTAGGTCATTTGAAGAATGCACAGAGAGATGAGAGGGCTAAGGAAAAATCTGACATACAGCACAAGGCATTTTTAGGGTAGTGAAACTATTCTGTATGATACTGTGGATATGGTAGATAAATGACATTATATAACTGTCAAAACTCATAGAACTACATAACACAAAGAAAACTATTATAAATTTTGGAATTTAGTTAATAATAATGTATCAATATTGGTTTATCAGTTGTGACAAATGTACCACCAGAATGCAAGAGGTTAATAATAGGAGAAATTCTGCAGTGTGGGGAGAGGTGAATATTATAGGAGCTCTGTATTTTTTTGTAATTTTTCTGTAAACGTGAAACTGCTCTAAAAATAAAGTCTATTAATTAAAAAAATAATAATAATAAAAAAATAAACAAAAAAGAAATATAACTGTAACTTTGTGAGATGAATTCACACATCACAGAGAAGTTCCTAAGAAAGCTTCTTGCTAGATTTTTTATGAGGATATTGCTTTTGACACCATAAGCTGCATTGCATTAAGTAGTATCCCGATGCAGATTAGAAGAAAGCTATGTTGACAAACTGATGACTGAAGAGAAACGTGTAACTCTGTGAGTTGCATTCACACACGGCAATACGGTTTCTCAGAACGCTTCCTTCCAATTTCTCTCTGAGGATATTTCCCTTTTCACCATAGGCCACAATGAGCTCCCAAATCTCACTTTCCAGAATTCACGAAAAGAGTGTTAGCAAACTGCTACCACAAGGGAATGGTGAAACTCTGTATGGTGAATTCACACATCAGAAAGCAATCTCTCAGAAAGCTTCTTTCTAGCTATGATCTGAGGATACGTCCTTTTTCACCATAGGGCTCAATGCGCTCCCAAATATCACTTTCCAGATTCCACGAAAACACTGTCAGAAAACTGCTTCATGAAGACTACGTTGTCACTCTGTGAGATGAATTCATTTATCACAGAGAAGTTTCTCAGAAAGCTACTTTCTAGATTTTCTCTGAGGATATCTCCTTTGTCACCGTAAGCTTCATGGCGCTACGAAGTATCCCAACGCAGATTTCAAGAAAACAGGGTTAGCCAACGGATCCATAAAAAGGAGAGGGTAACTCTGTGAGTTGCATTCACGTGTCACAATGCAGTTTCTCAGAACGCTTCTTTCCTGTTTTCCTCTGAAGATATTTCCTTTTTCACCATAGCCCTCACTGGGCTCCCAAATCTGACTTTGCAAACTCCACGAGAACTCTCTTAGCGAACGGCTTCATGAGGAGAAAGGTGTAACTCTGTGAGATGAACTCACAGTTCACAATGAAGTTTCTCAGAAAGCTTCTTTCTCATTTGTATGGGCGGAGATTTCCTTTGGCCCTATAGTCTCCAAAGGGATCCGAAATATCAGTTCTGAGATTCCACCAAGACGGGGCTAGCCAACGGCTCCACGAAATACAACTGGAACTCGGTGAGTTGAATTCACAAAGCACAAAGCCGTTTCTCAGAAAGCGTCTTTCTTTTGGAGCTGAGTTTATTTGTGGTCTCGGAGCGCCACCGTGTGTCCTTTTGCAGATTCTGAGAAAACGCTCTTAGCAAGCTTCTCAATGAAAACCATGACGAAATTGTGTGAGCTGAATTCAACCACAACCAAGAAGTTTCTGAGAAGGCTTCTCTGCAGAGTTGTCTGAGGATATCTCATTATTCACCATGGGATTCCACGATATCCAGGATGTTACTTCTGAGATTCCAGAAAATCAGTGCTAGCAAACTCCTCTATGAAAGAGTGGTGTAACACTGTGAAATGAATTCACGCATCACAAAGCAGTTTCTCAGAAAGCTTCATCCCGGTTTTCCTCGGAAGATATTTCCTGTGTCCGTAGACTCTTCAAACCTATAGGAAATATTAGCTCTCCGAATCCACAGAGGCAATGCTAGCAAACATTTGCAGGAAATAGTAGTGTAACTCTGAGAGATGAAGTTATAGATCAGAAAGCAATCTCTCAGAAAGCTTCTTTCTAGCTGTTATCAGAGGATCTTTCCTTTCTCTCCATAGGCCTCAATGTGCACCCAAATACACTTCCCGGATTCCACGACAACAGTGTCAGCAAACTGCTGCATGAAGACTAAGTTGTCACTCTGTGAGATGAATTCACATATCACAAAGAAGTTTCTCACAAAGCTTCTTTCATGTTTTTAATGGTGGATATTTCCTTTATCAGCGTAGTCCTCAATGAGACCCAAACTAGCCCTTCTCAGTTTCCTCAAACACAGTGTTCACCGACTGCTCCTTTAAATATAACTGTAACTCCGTGAGGTGAATTCCCACCTAATGGAGAAGTTCCTAAGAAAGCTTCTTTCTAGTTTTTATATGAGGATATTTCCTTTGACACTGTAAGGTTCATTGCGCTAAGATGTATCCTGTTTCAGATTACAAGAAAACTGTGTTGGCAAACTGATGACTGAACAGAAAAGTGTAACTCTGTGTGTTGCATTCACACATGGCAATGCAGTTTCTCAGAAGGCTTCCTTCCAGTTTCTCTCTGAGGTTATTTCCCTTTTCACCACAGGCCACAGTGAGCTCCCAAATCTCACTTTCCAGAATCCACGAAAAGAGTGTTTGCAAACTGCTAACAGAAGGGAAAGGTGAAACTCTGTATGGTGAATTCACACAAGAGAAAGCAATCCCTCAGAAAGCTTCTTTCCAGCTATGATCTGAGGATACTTCCCTTTTCACCATAGGCCTCAATGCGCTCCCAAATATCACTT
>NW_012118243.1:657330-661727 GCF_000951035.1 Colobus angolensis palliatus
CCCAGTACCTCAGTTCAAAATGCAGAAATCACCGGTCTTCTGTGTCCTTCGTGCTGGGAGTTGGAGACTGCAGCTGTTCCTATTCGGCCATCTTGGGAATTCTCTTTCACGTTTTTAATGGATCATATTTCCTTTATCAACGTAGGCCTCAATGCGACCCAAACTAGCCCTTCTCAGTTTCCTCAAAGAGAGTGTTAACTGACTGCTCCTTGAAATGTAACTGTAACTTTGTGAGATGTATTCACACATCACAGAGAAGTTTCTAAGAAAGCTTCTTGCTAGATTTTTTATGAGGATATTGCTTTTGATATTGTAAGCTGCATTGCACTAAGTAGTGTCCCGATGCAGATTAGAAGAAAACTGTGTTGGCAAACTGATGACTGAAGAGAAAAGTGTAAATCTGTGAGTTTCATTCACACATGGCAATACAGTTTCTCGGAACGCTTCCTTCCAGTTTCTCTCTGAGGATATTTCCCTTTTCACCATAGGCCAAAAGGAGCTTCCAGATCTCACATTCCAGAATTCACGAAAAGAGTGTTTGCAAACTGCTACCAGAAGGGAATGGTGAAACTCTGTATGATGAATTCACACATCAGAAAGCAATCTCTCAGAAAGCTTCCCTCTAGCTATGATCTGAGGATATCTCCTTTTTCACCATAGGCCTCAATGCGCTCCCAAATACCACTTTCCAGATTCCACGAAAACACTGTCAGCAAACTGCTTCATGAAAACTAAATTGTCACTCTGTGAGATGAATTCACTTATCACAGAGAAGTTTCTCAGAAAGCTACTTTCTAGATTTTCTCTGAGGATATCTCCTTTGTCACTGTAAGCTTCATTGCGCTAGGAAGTATCCCAACGCACATTTCATGAAATCAGGGTTAGCCAACGGATCCATGAAAAGGAGAGGGTAACTCTGTGAGTTGCATTCACGTGTCACAATGCAGTTTCTCAGAACGCTTCTTTCCTGTTTTTCTCTGAGGATATCTCCTTTTTCACCGTAGCCCTCACCGGGCTCCCAAATATCACTTTGAAAACTCCACGAGAACTCTCTTAGCGAACGGCTTCATGAGGAGAAAGGTGTAACTCTGTGAGATGAACTCACAATTCACAATGAGGTTTCTCAGAAAGCTTCTTTCTCATTTGTATTGTCGGAGATTTCCTTTGGCCCTATAGTCTCCAAAGGGATCCGAAATATCAGTTCTCAGATTCCACCAAAACGGGGCTAGCCAACGGCTCCACGAAATACAACTGGAACTCAGTGAGTTGAATTCACACAGCACAACGCCATTTCTCAAAAAGCGCCTTTCTTTGGGAGCTGAGTTTATTTGTGGTCTCGGAGCGCCACCGTGTGTCCTTTTGCAGAATCTGCGAAAATGCTCTTAGCAAGCTTCTCAATGAAAACCATGAGGAAACTCTGTCAGCAGAATTCACCCACATCCAAGAAGTTTCTGAGAAGGCCTCTCTGCAGATTTGTCTGAGGATATCTCATTATTCAGCATGGGATTCCACGATATCCAGGATGTCATCTCTGAGATTCCAGAAAATCAGTGCTAGCAAACTCCTCCATGAAAGAGTGGTGTAACACTGTGAACTAAATTCACGCATCACAAAGCAATTTCTCAGAAAGTTTCATTCCAGTTTTTCTCGGAAGATATTTCCTCTGTCCTAAGACTTTTCAAACCTATCAGAAATATCAGTGCTCAGAATCCACAAAGACAATGCTAGCAAAAGGTTGCAAGAAATTGTAGTGTAACTCTGTGAGATGAAGTTACAGATCAGAAAGCAATCTCTCAGAAAGCTTCTTTCTAGCTATTATCTGAGGCTATGTCCTTTTTCACCATAGGCCTCAATGCCCTCCCAAATATCACTTTCCAGATTCCACGAAAACACTGTCAGCAAACTGCTGCATGAAGACTAATTTGTAACTCTGTGAGATGAATTCACGTATCACAAACAAGTTTCTCACAAAGCTTCTTTCACGTTTTTAATGGAGGATGTTTCCTTTATCAAAGTAGGCCTCAATGCGACCCAAACTAGCCCTTCTCAGTCTCCTCAAAGACTGTGTTAACGGACTGCTCCTTGAAATGTAACTGTAACTCTGTGAGATGAATTCACACCTCACAGAGAAGTTTCTAAGAACGCTTCTTTCTAGATTTTACATGAGGATATTTCCTTTGACACCATAAGCTTCATTGCACTAAGATGTATCCCGTTGCAGATTACAAGAAAACTGTGTTGGCAAACTGTTGACTGAAGAGAAAAGTGTAACTCTGTGAGTTGCATTCACACATGGCAATGCAGTTTCTCAGAAGGCTTCCTTCCAATTTTTGTGTGAGGATATTTCCCTTTTCACCATAGGCCACAATGAGCTCCCAAATCTCACTTTCCAGAATACATGAAAAGAGTGTTAGCAAAATGCTACCAGAAGGGAAAGGTGAAACTCTGTATGATGAATTCACACAAGAGAAAGCAATCTATCAGAAAGCTTCTTTCTAGCTAGGATCTGAGAATATTTCCTTTTTCACCATAGGCCTCAATGCGCTCCCAAATATCACTTTACAGATACCACGGAAACACTGTCAGCAAACTGCTGCATGAAGACTAAATTGTAACTCTGAGAGATGAATTCACGTATCACAAAGAAGTTTCTCACAAAGCTTCTTTCACGTTTTCAATGGAGGATATTTCCTTCATCAGCGTAGGCCTCAAAGCGACCCTAACTAGCCCTTCTCAGTTTCCTCACAGACAGTGTTAACCGACTGCCAATTGAAATGTAAATGTAACTCTGTGTGATGAATTCACACATCACAGAGATGTCTCTAAGAAAGCTTCTTTCTAGATTTTATATGAGAACACTTCTTTTGACACCTGAAGCTTCATTGTGCTAAGATGTATCCCCTTTCAGATGACAAGAAAACTGTGTTGGCAAACTGATGACTGAAGAGATAAGTGTAACTTTGTGAGTTGCATTCACACATGGCAATGCAATTTCTCAGAAGGCTTCCTTCCAGTTTTTGTGTGAGGATATTTCCCTTTGCACCATAGGCCACAATGAGCTCCCAAATCTCACTTTCCAGAATCCACAAAAAGAGTGTTAGCAAAATGCTACCAGAAGGGAAAGGTGAAACTCTGTATGATGAATTCACACAAGAGAAAGCAATCTCTCAGAAAGCTTCTTTCTAGCTATTATCTGAGGATATATCCTTTTTCACCATAGACCTCAATGCGCTCCCAAATATCACTTTACAGAATCCACGGAAACACTGTCAGCAAACTGCTGCATGAAGACTAAGTTGTAACACTGAGAGGTGAATTCATGTATCATAAAGAAGTTTCTCACAAAGCTTCTTTCACATTTTTAATGGAGGAGAATTCCTTCATCAGCGTAGGCCTCAAATCGACCCTAACTTGCCCTTCTCAGTTTCCTCACAGACAGTGTTAATGGACTGCCAATTGAAATGTAAATGTAACTCTGTGTGATGAATTCATACATCCCAGAGACGACTCTAAGAAAGCCTCTTTCTAGATTTTATTTGAGAATATTTCTTTTGACACCGCAAGCTTCATTGCGCTAAGATGTATCCTGTTTCAGATTACAAGAAAACTGTGTTGGCAAACTGCTGACTGAAGAGAAAAGTGTAACTCTGTGAGTTGCATTCACACATGGCAATACAGTTTCTCAGAAGACCTCCTTCCAGTTTTTGTGTGAGGATATTTCCCTTTGCACCATAGGCCACAATGAGTTTCCCAAATCTCACTTTCCAGAATCCACGAAAAGGGTGTTAGCAAACTGCTACCAGGAGGGAAAGGTGAAACTCTGTATGATGAATTCACACATCAGAAAGCAATCTCTCAGAAAGCTTCTTTCTAGCTATTATCTGAGGATATATCCTTTTTCACCATAGGCTTCAATGCGCTCCCATATATCACTTGACAGATTCCATGAAAACTCTCTCAGAAAACTGCTTCATGAAGTCTAAGTTGTCACTCTGTAAGATGAATTCACTTATCACAGAGAAGATTCTCAGAAAGGTACTTTCTAGTTTTTCTCTGAGGATAACTCCTTGGTCACCGTAATAAGCTTCATTGCGCTACGAAATATCCCAATGCAGATTTCAAGAAAACAGGGTTAGCCAACGGATCCATGAAAAAGATAGGGTAACTCTGTGAGTTGCATTCACGTGTCCCAATGCAGTTTCTCAGAACGCTTCTTTCCAGTGTTTCTCTGAGGATATTTGCTTTTTCATCACAGCCCTCACTGGGCTCCCAAATATCAGTTTGCAAACTCCACGAGAACTGTCTTAGCGAACGGCTTCATGAGGACAAAGCTGTACCTCTGGGAGATGAATTCACAGGTGACAAAGAACTTTCTCAGAAAGCTTCTTTCTCATTTG
>NW_012118243.1:661882-664804 GCF_000951035.1 Colobus angolensis palliatus
GAAATACAACTGGAACTCAGTGAGTTGAATTCACACAGCACAAAGCCGTTTCTCAGAAAGCCTCTTTCTTTGGGAGCTGAGTTTATTTGTGGTCTCGGGGCGCCACCGTGTGTCCTTTTGCAGATTCTGAGAAAACGCTCTTAGCAAGCTTCCCAATGGAAACCATGAGGGAACTCTGTGAGCAGAATTCACCCACAACGAAGAATTTTCTGAGAAGGCTTCTCTGCAGATTTGTCTGAGGGTATCTCATTATTCAGCATGGGATTCCACGATATCCAGGATGTCACCTCTGAGATTCCAGAAAATCAGTGCTAGCAAACTCCTCCACGAAAGAGTGCTGTAACACTGTGAAATGAATTCATGCATCCCAAAGCAGTTTCTCAGAAAGCTTCATTCCAGTTCTTCTCGGAAGATAATTCCTGTGTCCTTAGGCTCTTCAAACCTATCGGAACTATCAGTGCTCAGAATCCACAAAGACACTGCTAGCAAACGGTTGCTGGAAAGAGTAGTGTACCTCTGTGAGATGACGTTACAGATCAGAAAGCAATCTCTCAGAAAGCTTCTTTCTAGCTACTATCTGAGGCTATGTCCTTTTTCACCATAGGCCTCCATGCGCTCCCAAATATCACTTTCCAGATTCCAGGAAAACACTGTCTTCAGACCAATCTGCAGAGAAGCCTTCTCAGAAGCTTCTTGATTGTGGGTGAATTTAGCTCACAGTGTTTCCTCATGGTTTTCATTGACAAGCTTGCTAAGAGCGTTTTCGCAGAATCTGCAAAAGGACACACGGTGGCGCACCGAGACCACAAATAAACTCAGTTCCCAAGGAAAGGGGCTTTCTGAGAAACGGCTTTGTTCTGTGTGAATTCAACTCATTGAGTTCCAGTTGTATTTCATGGAGGCGATGGCTATCCCCGGTTTGGTGGAATCTGAGAAGTGATATTTCACATCGCTTTGAAGACTATAGGGCCAAAGGAAATCTCCGCCGATACAAATGAGAAAGAAGCTTTCTGAGAAACTTCTTTGTGATGTGTGAATTTGTCTCAGAGAGGTACAACTTAGTCCTCAGGAAGCAGTTAGCTAACACACTTTTGGTGGAATCTGCAAAGTGATATTTGGCAGCCCATTGGGGCCCATGGTGAAAAAGGAAATACCGTCAAATAATAACTAGAGAGAAGCTTTCTGAAAGACTACTTTCTGATGTGTTACTTCATCACACACAGTTCCACCCTTCCCTTCTTGGAACAGTTTGCTAACACTGTTGTCCTGGGTTGTGCAAAGTCATATTTGGGAGCTCACTGAGTGCTATGGTGAAAAAGGAAATATCCACCTACAGACACTGGAAAGAAGCCTTCTGAGAAGCTGCATTGCGACGTGTGAATGCAACTCACAGAGTTACACGTTTCCTTCAGTGGTCAGTTTGCTAACACAGTTTTCTTGAAAGCTGCAATGGGACACTTCTTAGCACAATGAAGCTAATGGTGACAAAGGAAATATCCCCAGATGAAAACCAGAAAGAAGCTTTGTTAGAAACTTCTTGGTGATGTATCAATCCATCTCACAGAGTTACAATTATGTTTCATGGAGCATGCCATTAACACTCTCTTTGAGGAAACTGAGAAAGGCTGCTTTGGATCGCATTGAGGCCTGCACTGATAAAGGAAATATCCTGCATTAAAAACGTGAAAGTAGCTTTGTGAGAAACTTCTTTATGATATGAGAATTCATTTCACAAAGTTACAACTTAGTCTTCATGCAGCAGTTTGCTGACAGTGTTTTCGTGGAATCTGGAAAGTGATATTTGGGAGCACATTGAGGCCTATGATGAAAAAGGAAATATCCACAGGTAATAGCTAGAAAGAAGCTTTCTGAGAGATTACTTTCTGATCTGTAACTTTCTCTCACAGAGTTACACTACTATTTCCTGCAGCCGTTTGCTAGCACTGTCTTTGTGGATTCTGAGAACTGATGTTTCCAATAGGCTTGAAGAGTCTAAGGACACAGGAAACATCTTCCGAGAAAAGCCGGAATGAAGCTTTCTGAGAAACTGCTTTGTGATGCGTGAATTCATTTCCCAGTGTTACACCACTCTTTCATGGAGGAGTTTGCTAGCACTGATTTTCTGGAATCTCAGAAGTGACATCCTGGATATCGTGGAATCCCACGCTGAATAATGACATATCTTCAGACAAATCTGCAGAGAAGCCTTCTCAGAAACTTCTTGGATGTGGGTGAATTCAGCTCGCAGTGTTTCCTCATGGTTTTCATTGAGAAGCTTGCTAAGAGCGTTTTCGCAGAATCTGCAAAAGGACACACGGTGGCGCACCGAGACCACAAATAAACTCAGCTCCCAAAGAAAGAGGCTTTCTGAGAAACGGCTTTGTGCTGTGTGAGTTCAACTCATTGAATTCGAGTTGTATTTCATGGAGCCGATGGCTAGCCCCGGTTTGGTGGAATCTGAGAAGTGATATTTCGCATCGCTTTGAAGACTATACGGCCAAAGGAAATCTCCGACGATACAAATGAGAAAGAACCTTTCTGAGAAGCTTCTTTGTGATCTGTGAATTTGTCTCACAGAGGTACAACTTAGTCCTCAGGAAGCAGTTTGCTAACACTCTTTTGGGGGAATCTGCAAAGTGATATTTGGGAGCCCATTGGGGACCATGGTGAAAAAGGAAATGTCCTCAAATAATAACTAGAGAGAAGTTTTCTGAGAGTTTGCTCTCTGATGTGTGACTTCATCACTCAGAATTCCACCCTGACCTTGTTGGAACAGCTTGCTAACACTGTTGTCGTGGATCCTGCAAAATGATATTTGGGATTTCAGTGAGGGCTATGGTGCAAAAGGGAGTATCCTCATACAGAAACTGGAAAGAAGCCTTCTGAGAAACTGCACTGTGATGTGTGAATGCAACTCACAGA
>NW_012118243.1:664854-665687 GCF_000951035.1 Colobus angolensis palliatus
TTGGTGATGTGTGAGTTCATCTCACGGAGTGACGCTCATGTTTCCTGGAGCAGGCCACTAACACTTTCTTTCGGGAATCTGAGAAGGGTGCTTTGGATAGCACAGAGGCCTGCACTGATAAAGGAAATTTCATCCGTTAAAAACTGGAAGGAAGCTTTCTGAGAAACTGCTTTGTGATCTGTGAATTTGTCTCCCCGAGTTACAGCTTAGTCCTCAGGAAGAAGTTGGCTGACACTCTTTTCGTGGAATCTGCAAAGTGATATTTGGGAGTCCATTGGGGCCCATGGTAAAAAAGGACATATCCTCACATAACAGCTAGAGAGAAGTTTTCTGAGAGTTTGCTTTCTGATGCGTGACTTCATCACTCAGAGTTCCACCCTGACCTTCTTGGAACAGCTTGCTAACACTGTTGTCGTGGATCCTGCAAAGTGATATTTGGGAGCACAGTGAGGGCTACGGTGCAAAAGGGAGTATCCTCATACAGAAACTGGAAAGAAGGCTTCTGAGAAACTGCACTGCGATGTGTGAATGCAACTCACAGAGTTCCACATTTCAACTCAGTGAGTTGAATTCACACAGCACAAAGCCCTTTCTCAGAAAATGTCGTTTTCTGGAGCTGAGTATATTTGTGGTCGCGGAGCGCCACCTTGTGTCCTTTTGCAGATTCTGAGAAAACGCTCTTAGCAAGCTTCTCAATGAAAACCATGACGAAATTCTGTGAGCTGAATTCAACCACAACCAAGAAGTTTCTGAGAAGGCTTCTCTGCAGATTTGTCTGAGGATATCTCATTATTCAGCATGGGATTCCACGATATCCAGGATGTCACTTCTGA
>NW_012118243.1:665837-666188 GCF_000951035.1 Colobus angolensis palliatus
ATTTCCTGTGTCCATAGACTCTTCAAACCTATCGGAAATATCAGTGCTCAGAATCCACAAATACCATGCTAGCAAACGGTTGCAGGACATAGGAGTGTAACTCTGTGAGATGAAGTTACAGATCAGAATGCAATCTGTCAGAAAGCTTCTTTCTAGCTATTATCAGGGGATCTTTCCTTTCTCCCCATAGGCCTCAATGCGCTCCCAAATATCACTTCCCGGATTCCACGAAAACACTGTCAGCACACTGCTGCATGAAGACTAAGTTGTAACTCTGAGAGATGAATTCACGTATCACAAAGAAGTTTCTCACAAAGCTTCTTTCACGTTTTTAATGGAGGATATTTCCTT
>NW_012118243.1:666238-667020 GCF_000951035.1 Colobus angolensis palliatus
GAAGACTAAGTTGTAACTCTGAGAGATGAATTCACGTATCACAAAGAAGTTTCTCACAAAGCTTCTTTCACGTTTTTAATGGAGGATATTTCCTTCATCAGCGTAGGCCTCAAAGCGACCCTAACTAGCCCTTCTCAGTTTCCTCAAAGACAGTGTTAACAGACTGCCAATTGAAATGTAAATGTAACTCTGTTTGATGAATTCACACATCACAGAGAAGTCTCGAAGAAAGCTTCTTTCTAGATTTTATATGAGAATACTTCTTTTGACACCGCAAGCTTCATTGCGCTAAGATGTATCCCGTTTCAGATTACAAGAAAACTGTGTTGGCAAACTGTTGATTGAAGAGAAAAGTGTAACTCTGTGAGTTGCATTCACACATGGCAACGCAGTTTCTCAGAAGGCTTCCTTCCCGTTTTTGTGTGAGGATATTTCCCTTTCCATCATAGGCCACAATGAGCTCCCAAATCTCACTTTCCAGAATCCATGAAAAGAGTGTTAGCAAAATGCTACCAGAAGGGAAAGGGGAAACTCTGTATGGTGAATTCACACAAGAGGAAGCAACCTCTCAGAAAGCTTCTTTCTAGCTATTATCTGAGGTTATTTCCTCTTTCACCATAGGCCTCATTGCGCTCCCAAATATCACTTTACAGATTCCACGGCAACACTGTCAGCAAACGGCTTCATGAAGACTAAGTTGTAACTCTGAGAGATGAATTCACGTATCACAAAGAAGTTTCTCACAAAGCTTCTTTCACGTTTTTAATGGAGGATATTTCCTT
>NW_012118243.1:667070-667735 GCF_000951035.1 Colobus angolensis palliatus
GAATTCACGTATCACAAAGAAGTTTCTCACAAAGCTTCTTTCACGTTTTTAATGGAGGATATTTCCTTTATCAGCGTAGGCCTCAAAGCAACACTAACTAGCCCTTCTGACTTTCCTCAAAGACCATGATAACCGACTGCCCCTTGACATGTAAATGTAACTCTGCGTGTTGAATTCACACATCACAGAGAAGTCTCTAAGAAAGTTTCTTTCTGGATTTTATGTGAGGATATTTCTTTTGACACCGCAAGCTTCATTGCGCTAAGATGTATCCCGTTTCAGATTACAAGAAAACTGTGTTGGCAAACTGTTGACAGAAGAGAAAAGTGTAACTCTGTGAGTGGCATTCACACATGGCAACACAGTTTCTCAGAAGGCTTCCTTCCAGTTTTTGTGTGAGGATATTTCCCTTTTCACCATAGGCCAAAATGGGCTCCCAAATCTCACTTTCCAGAATCCACGAAAAGAGTGTTAGCAAACTGCTACCAGGAGGGAAAGGAGAAACTCTGTATGATGAATTCACACATCAGAAAGCAATCTCTCAGAAAGCTTCTTTCTAGCTATTATCTGAGGATATATCCTTTTTCACCATAGTCCTCAATGCGCTCCAAAATATCGCTTTCCAGATTCCACGAAAACACTGTCAGCAGACTGCTGCATGAATC
>NW_012118243.1:668440-669437 GCF_000951035.1 Colobus angolensis palliatus
ACATCAGAAAGCAATCTCTCAGAAAGCTTCTTTCTAGCTATTATCTGAGGATATATCCTTTTTCAACATAGGCCTCAATGCGCTCCCAAATATCACTTTACAGATTCCACGAAAACACTGTCAGCAAACTGCTTCATGAAGACTAAGTTATCCCTCTGTTAGATGAATTCACTTATCACAGAGAAGTTTCTCAGAAAGCTACTTTCTAGATTTTCTCTGAGGATATCTCCTTTGTCACCGTAAGCTTCATTGCGCTAGGAAGTATCCCAACGCACATTTCATGAAAACAGGGTTAGCCAACGGATCCATGAAAAGGATAGGGTAACTCTGTGAGTTGCAGTCACATGTCACAATGCAGTTTCTCAGAATGGTTCTTTCCAGTGTTTCTCTGAGGATATTTCCTTTTTCACCATAGCCCTCTCTGGGCTCCCAAATATCACTTTGCAAACTCCACGAGAACTGTCTTAGCGAACGGCTTCATGAGGAGAAAGGTGTAACTCTGGGAGATGAATTCACAGGTGACAAAGAACTTTCTCAGAAAGCTTCTTTCTCATTTGTATCGGCGGAGATTTCCTTTGGCCCTGTAGTCTCCAAAGGAATCCGAAATATCAGTTCTCAGATTCCACCAAAACGGGGCTAGCCAACGGTTCCACGAAATACAACTGGAACTCAGTGAGTTGAATTCACACAGCACAAAGCCGCTTCTCAGAAAGCGGCTTTCTTTGGGAGCTGAGTTTACTTGTGGTCTCAGAGCGCCACCTTGTGTCCTTTTGCAGATTCTGCGAAAACGCTCTTAACAAGCTTCTCAATGAAAACCATGAGGAAGCTCTGTGAGCAGAATTCACCCACAACCAAGAAGTTTCTTTTATTTATTTATTTTTTCTTTTGTCTTTTTTTTTTTTTTATTTTACTTTAAGTTCTAGGGTACATGTGCATAACGTGCAGGTTTGTTACATATGTATACATTTGGAATTTTCACACCGAATCTACCTTATTA
>NW_012118243.1:669765-670151 GCF_000951035.1 Colobus angolensis palliatus
TATGAGTGAGAACATGCGGTGTTTGGTTTTCTCTTCTTGTGATAGTTTGCTAAGAATGATGGTTTCCAGCTGCATCCATGTCCCTACAAAGGACGAAAACTCATCCTTTTTTATGGCTGCATAGTATTCCATGGTGTATATGTGCCACATTTTCTTAATACAGTCTGTCACAGATGGACATTTGTGTTGATTCCAAGTCATTGCTATTGTGAATAGTGCCACAATAAACATACGTGTGCATGTGTCCTTGTAGTAGAATAATTTATAATCTTTTGGGTATATACCCAGTAATGGGATGGCTGGGTCATATGCTACATCTAGTCCTAGATCCTTGAGGAATCGCCATTAAGAAGTTTCTGAGAAGGCTTCTGTGCAGATTTGTCTGA
>NW_012118243.1:680579-685992 GCF_000951035.1 Colobus angolensis palliatus
CAAGAAATTGTAGTGTAACTCTGTGAGATGAAGTTACAGATCAGAAAGCAATCTCTCAGAAAGCTTCTTTCTAGCTATTATCTGAGGCTATGTCCTTTTTCACCATAGGCCTCAATGCCCTCCCAAATATCACTTTCCAGATTCCACGAAAACACTGTCAGCAAACTGCTGCATGAAGACTAAGTTGTAACTCTGTGAGATGAATTCACGTATCACAAAGAAGTTTCTCACAAAGCTTCTTTCACGTTTTTAATGGATCATATCTCCTTTATCAACGTAGGCCTCAATGCGACCCAAACTAGCCTTTCTCAGTTTCCTCAAAGACAGTGTTAACGGACTGCTCCTTGAAATGTAACTGTAACTCTGTGAGATGAATTCACACCTCACAGAGAAGTTTCTAAGAAAGCTTTCTTCTAGATTTTATATGAGGATATTTCCTTTGACACCATAAGCTTCATTGCACTAAGATGTATCCTGTTTCAGATTACAAGAAAAGTGTGTTGGCAAACTGATGACTGAAGAGATAAGTGTAACTCTGTGAGTTGCATTCCCACATGGCAATGCAGTTTCTCAGAAGGCTTCATTCCAGTTTTTGTGTGAGGATATTTCTCTTTTCCACATAGGACACAATGAGCTCCCAAATCTCACTTTCCAGAATCCATGAAAAGAGTGTTAGCAAAATGCTAACACAAGGGAAAGGTGAAACTCTGTATGATGAATTTACACAAGAGAAAGCAATCTCTCAGAAAGCTTCTTTCTAGCTATTATCGGATGATATTTCCTTTTTTACCATAGGCCTCAATGCCCTCCCAAATATCACTTTACAGATTCCAGACAAACTCTGTCAGCAATCGGCGGCATGAAGACTAACTTGTAAGGCTGAGAGATGAATTCATGTATCACAAAGAAGTTTCTCGCAAAGCTTCTTTCACGTTTTTAATGGAGGATATCTCCTTTATCAACATAGGCCTCAGTGCGACCCGAACTAGCCCTTCTAGGTTTCCTCAAAGATAGTGTTAACGGACTGCTCCTTGAAATGTAACTGTAACTCTCTGAGATGTATTCACACCTCACAGAGAAATTTCTTAGAAAGCTTCTTTCTAGATTTTATATGAGGATATTTCCTTTGACACCATAAGCTTCATTGCACTAAGAGGTATCCCGTTTCAGATTACAAGAAAACTGTGTTGGCAAACTGATGACTGAAGAGATAAGTGTAACTCTGTGAGTTGTATTGACACATGGCAATGTAGTTTCTCAGAAGGCTTCCTTCCAGTATTTGTGTGAGGATATTTCCCTTTTCACCATAGGCCACAATGAGCTCCCAAATCTCACTTTCCAGAATCCACGAAAAGAGTGTTAGCAAAATGCTACCAGAAGGGAAAGGTGAAACTCTGTATGATGAATTCACACAAGAGAAAGCAATCTATCAGAAAGCTTCTTTCTAGCTATTCTCGGAGGATATTTCCTTTTTCACCATAGGCCTCAATGCACTCCCAAATATCATTTTACATATTCCACGGAAACACTGTCAGCAAACTGCTGTATGAAGACTACGTTGTAACTCTGAGAGACGAATTCACGTATCACAAAGAAGTTTCTCACAAAGCTTCTTTCACGTTTTTAATGGAGGATATTTCCTTCAACAGCGTAGGCCTCAAAGCGAGCCTAACTAGCCCTTCTCAGTTTCCTCAAAGATAGTGTTAACAGACTTCCAATTGAAATGTAAATGTAACTCTGTGTGATGAATTCACACATCAGAGAGCAATCTCTCAGAAAGCTTCTTTCTAGCTATTATCTGAGGATATATCCTTTTTCACCATAGGCCTCAATGCACTCCCAAATATCACTTCACAGATTACACGACAACACTCTCAGCAAACTGCTTCATGAAGACCAAGTTGTAACTCTGTGAGATGAATTCACTTATCACAGAGAAGTTTCTCAGAAAGGTACTTTCTAGTTTTTCTCTGAGGATAACTCCTTAGTCACCGTAATAAGCTTCATTGCGCTGTGAAATATCCCAATGCAGATTTCAAGAAAACAGGGTTAGCCAACGGATCCATGAAAAAGATAGGGTAACTCTGTGAGTTGCATTCACGTTGTCACAATGCAGTTTCTCAGAACGCTTCTTTCCAGTGTTTCTCGGAGGATATTTGCTTTTTCACCATAGGCCTCACTGGGCTCCCAAATATCACTTTGCAAACTCCACGAGAATTGTCTTAACGAACGGCTTCATGAGGAGAAAAGTGTAACTCTGTGAGATGAATTCACAGGTCACAAAGAACTTTCTCAGAAAGCTTCTTTCTCATTTGTATCGGCGGAGATTTCCTTTGGCCATGTAGTCTCCAAAGGTATCCGAAATATCAGTTCTCAGATTCCACCAAAACGGGGCTAGCCAACAACTCCACGAAATACAACTGGAACTCAGTGAGTTGAATTCACACAGCACAAAGCGGTTTCTCAGAAAGCGTCTTTCTTTGGGATCTGAGTTTATTTGTTGTCTCGGAGCACCACCGTGTGTCATTTTCCAGATTCTGCGAAAATGCTGTTAGCAAGCTTCCCAATGAAAACCATGAGGAAACTCTGTGAGCAGAATTCACCCACAACCAAGAAGTTTCTGAGAAGGCTTCTCTGCAGATTTGTCTGAGGATATCTCATTATTCAGCATGGGATTTCACGTTATCCAGGATGTCACCTCTGAGATTCCAGAAAATCAGTGCTAGCAAACTCCTCCATGAAAGAGTGGTGTAACACTGTGAAATGAATTCACGCATCACAAAGCCGTTGCTGAGAAAAATTCATTCCAGTTTTTCTCGGAAGATAATTCCTTTGTCCTTGGACTCTTCAAACCTATCGGAACTATCAGTGCTCAGAATCCACAAAGACACTGCTAGCAAACGGTTGCAGGAAATAGTAGTGTAACTCTGTGCGATGAAGTTACAGAACAGAAAGCAATCTCTCAGAAAGCTTCTTTCTAGCTATTATCTGAGGCTATGTCCTTTTTCACCATAGGCCTCGATGCGCTCCCAAATATCACTTTACAGATTCCACGAAAACACTGTCAGAAAACTGCTTCATGAAGACTAAGTTGTCACTCTGTGAGAAGAATTCACTTATCACAGAGAAGTTTCTCAGAAAGCTACTTTCTAGATTTTCTCTGAGGATATCTCCTTTGTCACCGTAAGCTTCTTTGCGCTAGGAAGTATCCCAACGCAGATTTCAAGAAAACAGGGTTAGCCAACGGATCCATGAAAAGGAGAGGGTAACTCTGTGAGTTGCATTCACGTGTCACAATGCAGTTTCTCAGAACGCTTCTCTCCTGTTTTTCTCTGAGGATATTTTGTTTTTCACCATAGCCCTCACTGGGCTCCCAAATATCACTTTGCAAACTCCACGAGAACTGTCTTAGCGAACGGCTTCATGAGAAGAACGGTGTAACTCTGTGAGATGAACTCACAGTTCACAATGAAGTTTCTCAGAAAGTTTCTTTCTCATTTGTATCGGCGGAGATTTCCTTTGGCCCTATAGTCTCCAAAGGGATCCGAAATATCAGTTCTGAGATTCCACCAAGATGGGGCTAGCCAATGGCTCCATGAAATAGAACTGGAACTCAGTGAGTTGAATTCACACAGCACAAAGCCGTTTCTCAGAAAGCGTCTTTCTTTTGGAGCTGAGTTTATTTGTGGTCTCGGAGCGCCACCGTGTGTCCTTTTGCAGATTCTGAGAAAACGCTCTTAGCAAGCTTCTCAATGAAAACCATGAGGAAATTCTGTGAGCTGAATTCAACCACAACCAAGAAGTTTCTGAGAAGGCTTCTCTGCAGATTTGTCTGAGGATATCTCATCATTCAGCATGGGATTTCACGATATCCAGGATGTCACTTCTGAGACTCCAGAAAATCAGTGCTAGCAAACTCCTCCATGAAAGAGTGGTGTAACACTGTGAAATGAATTCACCCATCACAAAGCAGTTTCTCAGAAAGCTTCATTCCGCTTTTTCTCAGAAAATATTTCCTGTGTCCACAGACTCTTCAAACCTATCGGAAATATCAGTGCTCAGAATCCACAAAGACAGTGCTAGCAAACGGTTTCAGGAAATAGGAGTGTAACTCTGTGAGATGAAGTTGCAGATCAGAAAGCAATCTCTCAGAAAGCTTCTTTCTAGCTATTATCATCGGATCTTTCCTTTCTCCTCATAGGCCTCAATGCGCTCCCAAATATCACTTCCTGGATTCCACGACAACACTGTCAGGAAACTGCTGCATGAAGACTAAGTTGTCACTCTGTGAGATGAATTCACGTGTCAGAAAGCAGTTTCTCACAAAGCTTCTTTCACGTTTTAATGGAGGATATTTCCTTCATCAGCGTAGGTCTCAAAGTGACCCTAACTAGCCCTTCTCAGTTTCCTCAAAGACAGTGGTAACCGACTGCCCCTTGACATGTAACTGTAACTCTGTGAGGTGAATTCACACATCACAGAGAAGTCTCGAAGAAAGCCTCTTTCTAGATTTTATATGAGGATATTTCTTTTGATAACACAAGCTTCATTGCACTAAGATGTATCCCGTTTCAGATTACATGAAAACCGTGTTGTCAAACTGTTGACTGAAGAGAAAAGTGTAACTCTGTGAGTTGCATTCACACATGGCAACGCAGTTTCTCAGAGGGTTCCTTCCAGGTTTTGCGTGAGGATACTTCCCTTTTCACCGTAGGCCAAAATGAGCTCCCAAATCTCACTTTCCAGAATCGATGAAAAGAGTGTTAGCACAATGCTACCAGAAGGGAAAGGTGAATTTCTGTATGATGAATTCACACAAGAGAAAGCAATCTCTCAGAAAGCTTCTTTCTAGCTATTATCTGAGGTTATTTCCTTTTTCACCATAGACCTCAATGCGCTCCCAAATATCACTTTACACATTCCACGGAAACACTGTCAACAAACTGCTTCATGAAGACTAAGTTATCCCTCTGTGAGATGAATTCACTTATCACAGAGATGTTTCTCAGATAGCTACCTTCTAGATTTTCTCTGAGGATATCTCCTTTGTCACCGTAAGCTTCATTGCGCTAGGAAGTATCCCAACGCACATTTCATGAAATCAGGGTTAGCCAACGGATCCATGAAAAGGAGAGGGTAACTCTGTGAGTTGCACTCACGTGTCACAATGCAGTTTCTCAGAATGCTTCTTTCCAGTGTTTCTCTGAGGATATTTCCTTTTTCACCATAGCCCTCTCTGGGCTCCCAGATATCACTTTGCAAACTCCACGAGAACTGTCTTAGCGAACGGCTTCATGAGGAGAAAGGTGTAACTCCGGGAGATGAATTCACAGGTCACAAAGAACTTTCTCAGAAAGCTTCTTTCTCATTTGCATCGGCGGAGATTTCCTTTGGCCCTGTAGTCTCCAAAGGG
>NW_012118243.1:693962-694999 GCF_000951035.1 Colobus angolensis palliatus
GGCAGTCTGTCCCTTCTCAGATCTCAACCTCCGTGTTGGGAGATCCACTGCTCTCTTCAAAGTTGTCAGACAGAGTCGTTCGCGCCTGCACAGGTAGAAAGGTAGTTTCTAGTTTTTCTCTGAGGATAGCTCCTTGGTCACCGTAATAACCTTCATTCCGCTACGAAATATCCCAATGCAGATTTCAAGAAAACAGAGTTAGCCAACGGATCCATGAAAAAGATAGGGTAACTCTGTGAGTTGTATTCACGTGTCCCAATGCAGAGTCTCAGAACTCTTCTTTCCAGTGTTTCTGTGAGGATATTTCGTTTTTCACCATAGCCCTCACTGGGCTCCCAAATATCACTTTGCAAACTCCACGAGAACTGTCTTAGCGAATGGGTCCATGAGAAGAAAGGTGTAACTCTGTGAGATGATTTCACAGGTCATGAAAACTTTCTCAGAAAGCTTCTTTCTCACTTGTATCGGCGGAGATTTCCTTTGGCCCTGTAGTCTCCAAAGGGATCCGAAATATCAGTTCTCAGACTCCGCCAAAACGGGGCTAGCCAACGGCTCCACGAAATACAACTGGAACTCCGTGAGTTGAATTCATACAGCACAAAGCCTTTTCTCAGAAAGCGTCTTTCTTTGGGAGCTGAGGTTATTTCTGTTCTCAGAGCGCCACCGTGTGTCGTTTTGCAGATTCTGCGAAAATGCTCTTAGCAAGCTTCCCAATGAAAGCCATGAGGAAACTCTGTGAGCGGAATTCACCCACAACCAAGAAGTTTCTAAGAAGGCTTCTCTGCAGATTTGTCTGAGGATATCTCATTATTCAGCATGGGACTCCATGATATCCAGGATGTCACCTCTGAGATTGCAGAAAATCAGTGCTAGCAAACTCCTCCATGAAAGAGTGGTGTAACTCTGTGAAATGAATTCACGCATCACAAAGCAGTTTCTCAGAAGGCTTCATTCCAGTTTTTCTAGGAAGATAATTCCTGTGTCCTTAGACTCTTCAAACCTATCGGAACTATCAGTGCTCAGAATCCACAAAGACA
>NW_012118243.1:695049-696224 GCF_000951035.1 Colobus angolensis palliatus
TTCAAACCTATCGGAACTATCAGTGCTCAGAATCCACAAAGACACTGCTAGCAAACGGTTGCAGGAAATAGTAGTGTAACTCTGTGAGATGCAGTTACAGATCAGAAAGCAATCTCTCAGAAAGCTTCTTTCTAGCTATTATCTGAGGCTATGTCGTTTTTCACCATAGGCCTCAATGCCCTCCCAAATATCACTTTCCAGATTCCAGGAAAACACTGTCAGCAAACTGCTGCATGAAGACTAAGTTGTAACTCTGTGAGATGAATTCACAAATCACAAAGAAGTTTCTCACAAAGCTTCTTTCACGTTTTTAATGGAGGATATCTCCTTTATCAACGTAGGCCTCAATGCGACCCAAACTAGCCCTTCTCAGTTTCCTAAAAGACAGTGTTAACGGACTGCTCCTTGAAATGTAACTGTAACTCTGTGAGATGAATTCACACCTCACAGAGAAGTTTCTAAGAAAGCTTCTTTCTAGATTTTATATGAGGATATTTCCTTTGACACCATAAGCTTCATTGCACTAAGATGTATCCCGTTTCAGATTACAAGAAAACTGTGTTGGCAAACTGATGACTGAAGAGATAAGTGTAACTGTGAGTTGCATTCACACATGGCAATGCAGTTTCTCAGAAGGTTTCCTTCCAGTTTTTGTGTGAGGATATTTCCCTTTTCACCATAGGCCACAATGAGCTCCCAAATCTCACTTTCCAGAATCCACGAAAAGAGTGCTAGCAAAATGCTACCAGAAGGGAAAGGTGAAACTCTGTATGATGAATTCACACAAGAGAAAGCAATCTCTCAGAAAGCTTCTTTCTAGCTATTATCGGAGGATATTTCCTTTTTCACCATAGACCTCAATGCGCTCCCAAATATCACTTTACAGATTCCATGGAAACACTGTCAGCAAACTGATGCATGAAGACTAAGTTGTAACTCTGAGAGATGAATTCATGTATCACAAAGAAGTTTCTCACAAAGCTTCTTTCACGTTTTTACTGTAGGATATTTCCTTCATCAGCGTAGGCCTCAAAGCGACCCTAACTAGCCCTTCTCAGTTTCCCCAAAGACAGTGGCTCTGTATGATGAATTCACACATCGGAAAGCAATCTCTCAGAAAGCTTCTTTCTAGCTATTATCTGAGGATATATCCTTTTTCACCATAGGCCTCAATG
>NW_012118243.1:696274-702834 GCF_000951035.1 Colobus angolensis palliatus
TGAGATGAATTCACAAATCACAAAGAAGTTTCTCACAAAGCTTCTTTCACGTTTTTAATGGATGATATCTCCTTTATCAACGTAGGCCTCAATGCGACCCAAACTAGCCTTTCTCATTTTCCTCAAACACAGTGTTAACGGACTGCTCCTTGAAATGTAACTGTAAGTCTGTGAGATGAATTCACACCTCACAGAGAATTTTCTCAGAAAGCTTCTCTCTAGATTTTATATGAGGATATTTCCTTTGACACCATAAGTTCATTGCACTAAGATATATCCCATTTCAGATTACAAGAAAACTGTGTTGGCAAACTGATGACTGAAGAGATAAGTGTAACTCTGTGAGTTGCATTCACATATGACAATGCAGTTTCTCAGAAGGCTTCCTTCCAGTTTTCGTGTGAGGATATTTCCCTTTGCACCATAGGCCACAATGAGCTCCCAAATCTCACTTTCCAGAATCCACGAAAAGAGTGTTAGCAAAATGCTACAAAAAGGGAAAGGTGAAACTCTGTATGACGAATTCACACAAGAGAAAGCAATCTCTCAGAAAGCTTCTTTCTAGCTATTATCGGAGGTTATTTCCTTTTTCACCGTAGGCCTCAATGCGCTCCGAAATATCACTTTACAGATTCCACGGAAACACTGTCAGCAAACTGCTGCATGAAGACTAAGTTGTAACTCTGAGAGATGAATTCACGTATCACAAAGAAGTTTCTCACAAAGCTTCTTTCACGTTTTTAATGGAGGATATTTCCTTCATCAGCGTAGGCCTCAAAGCGACCCTAACTAGCCCTTCTCAGTTTCCTCGAAGACAGTGTTAACCGACTGCCAATTGAAATGTAAATGTAACCCTGTGTGATGAATTAACACATCACAGAGACGTCTCTAAGAAAGCTTCTTTCTGGATTTTATATGAGAATACTTTTGACACCACAAGCTTCATTGCGCTAAGATGTATCCCGTTTCAGATTACAAGAAAACTGTGTTGGCAAACTATTGACTGAAGAGAAAAGTGTAACTCTGTGAGTTGCATTCACACATGGCAATACAGTTTCTCAGAAGGCTTCCTTCCAGTTTTTGTGTGAGGATATTTCCCTTTGCACCATAGGCCACAATGAGCTTCCCAAATCTCACTTTCCAGAATCCACGAAAAGAGTGTTAGCAAACTGCTACCCGGAGGTAAAGGTGTAACTCTGCATGGTGAATTCACACATCAGAAAGCAATCTCTCAGAAAGCTTCTTTCTAGCTATTATCTGAGGATATATCCTTTTTCACCATAGGCCTCAATGCGCTCCCAAATATCACTTTCCAGATTCCAGGAAATCACTGTCTTCAGACAAATCTGCAGAGAAGCCTTCTGAAAAACTTCTTGGTTGTGGGTGAATTTAGCTCACAGTGTTTCCTCATGGTTTTCATTGAGAAGCTTGCTAAGATCGTTTTCTCAGAATCTGCAAAAGGACACATGGTGACGCTCTGAGACCACAAATAAACTCAGCTCTTAAAGAAGGAGGCTTTCTGAGAAACGAATTTTTGCTGTGTGAATTCACCTCATTGAGTTCCAGCTGTATTTCGTGCAGCCAATGGCTATCTCCATTTTGGTGGAATCTGAGAAGTGATATTTCGCATCCCTTTGAAAACTGTAGGGCCAAAGGAAACCTCCACCGATACAAATGAGAAAGAAGCTTTCTGAGAAACTTCTTTGTGATCTGTGAATTTGTCTCAGAGAGGTACATCTTAGTCCTCAGGAAGCAGTTTGCTAACACTCTTTTGGTGGAATCTGCAAAGTGATATTTGGCAGCCCATTGGGACTAACGGTGAAAAAGGAAATATCCTCAAATAATAACTAGAGAAAAGCTTTCTGAAAGATTGTTTTCTGATGTGTTATTTCATCACACAAAGTTCCACCCTTCCCTTCTTGGAGCAGTTTTCTAACATTGTTGTTCTGGGTTGTGCAAAGTCATATTTGGGAGCTCACTGAGGGCTATGGTGAAAAAGGAAATATCCACCTACAGACAGTGGAAAGAAGCCTTCTGAGAAACTGCATTGTGATGTGTGAATGCAACTCACAGAGTTACACGTTTCTCTTCAGTGATCAGTTTGCTAACACAGTTTTCTTGATATCTGCAATGGGACACTTCTTAGCACAATGAAGCTAACGGTGACAAAGGAAATATCCCCAGATGAAAACTAGAAAGAAGGTTTGTTAGAAACTTCTTGGTGATGTATGAATCCATCTCACAGACTTACAATTATGTTTCACGGAGCAGGCCATTAACAGTCTCTTTGAGGAAACTGAGAAAGGCTGCTTTGGATCACATTGAGGCCTGTGCTGATAAAGGAAATATCCTGCATTAAAAACGTGAAAGTAGCTTTGTGAGAAACTTCTTTGTGATATGTGAATTCTTTTCACAGAGTTACAACTTAGTCTTCATGCATCAGTTTGCTGACAGTGTTTTCGTGGAATCTGGAAAGTGATATTTGGGAGCGCATTGAGGCCTCTGATGAAAAAGGAAATATCCACAGATAATAGCTAGAAAGAAGCTTTGTGAGAGATTGCTATCTGATCTGTAACTTTCTCTCACACAGTTACACTACTATTTCCTGCAGCCGTTTGCTAGCACTGTCTTTGTGGATTCTGAGAACTGATGTTTCCGATAGGTTTGAAGAGTCTAAGGACACAGGAAATATCTTCTGAGAAAAATCGGAATGAAGCTTTCTGAGAAACTGCTTTGTGATGCGTGAATTCAGTTCCCAGTGTTACACCACTCTTTCATGGAGGAGTTTGCTAGCACTGATATTCTGGAATCTCAGATGTGACATCGTGGATATTGTGGAATCCCACGCTGAATCATGACATATCTTCAGACAAATCTGCAGAGAAGCCTTCTCAGGAACTTCTTGGTTGTGGGTGAATTCAGCTCACAGTGTTTCCTCATGGTTTTCATTGAGAAGCTTGCCAAGAGCGTTTTCACAGAATCTGCAAAAGGACACACGGTGGCGCACGGAGACCACAAATAAAGTCAGCTCCCAAAGAAAGAGGCTTTCTGAGAAACGGTTTTGTGTTGTGTGAATTCAAATCATTGAATTCCAGTTGTATTTCGTGGAGCCGATGTCTAGTCCCAGTTTGGTGGAATCTGAGAAGTGATATTTCGCATCCCTTTGAAGACTATAGGGCCAAAGGAAATCTCCAACGATACAAATGAGAAAGAAGCTTTCTGAGAAACTTTATTGTGATCTGTGGATTTGTCTCACAGAGGTACAATTTAGTACTCAGGAAGCAGTTTGCTAACACTCTTTTGGTAGAATCTGCAAAGTGATATTTGGGAGCCCATTGGGGCCCACGGTGAAAAAGGAAATACCCTGAAATAATAACTAGACAGAAGCTTTCTGAGAGTTTGCTCTCTGATGTGTTACTTCATCACTCAGAATTCCACCCTGCCCTTGTTGGAACAGCTTGCTAACACTGTTGTCGTGGATCCTGCAAAGTGATATTTGGGAGCTCATTGAGGGCTACAGTGCAAAAGGGAGTATCCTCATACAGAAACTGGAAAGACGCCTTCTGAGAAACTGCACTGCGATGTGTGAATGCAACTCACAGAGTTACACGTTTCTCTTCAGTGGTCAGTTTGCTAACACAGTTTTCTTGAAATCTGCAGTGTGATACTTCTTAGCGCAATGAAGCTTATGGTGACAAAGGAAATATCCTTAAATGAAAACTAGAAAGAAGATTTCTTTGAAAATTCTTGGTGATGTGTGAGTTCATCTCACGGAGTTACGCTCATGTTTCCTGGAGCAGGCCACTAACACTCTCTTTGGGGAATCTGAGCAGTGCTGCTTTGGATAGCACTGAGGCCTGCTATAAAGGAAATTTCATCCATTAAAAACTGGAAAGAAGCTTTCTGAGAAACTGCTTTGTTATCTGTGAATTTGTCTCTCCGAGTTACAGCTTAGTTCTCAGGAAGCAGTGTGCTGACACTCTTTTCGTGGAACCTGCAAAGTGATATTTGGAAGCCCATTGGGGCCCATGGTGAAAGAGGACATATCCTCACATAACAGCTAGAGAGAAGCTTTCTGAGAGTTTGCTCTCTGATGTGTGACTTCATCACTCAGAGTTCCACCCTACCCTTCTTGGAACAGCTTGCTAACACTGTTGTCGTGGATCTTGCAAAGTGATATTTGGGAGCTCCGTGAGGGCTACGGTGCAAAAGGGAGTATCCTCATACAGAAACCGGAAGGAAGCCTTCTGATAAGCTGCACTCCGATGTGTGAATGCAACTTACAGAGTTACACGTTTCTCTTCAGCGGTCAGTTTGCTAACAGACTTTTCTTGAAATCTGCAGTGGGATACTTCTTAGCGCAATGAAGCTCACGGTGACAAAGGCAACATCCTTAGATGAAAAGTAGAAAGAAGCTTTCTTAAAGACGTCTTGGTGATGTGTGATTTCATCTCATGGAGTTATGCTCATTTTTCCTGGAGCAGGCCCCTAACACTCTCTTTGGGGAATATGAGAAACGGTGCTTTGGATAGCCCTGAGACCTGTGCTGATAAAGGAAATTTCATCCGCTAAAAAGTGGAAAGAAGCTTTCTGAGAAACTGCTTTGTGATCTGTCAATTTGTCTCCCCGAGTTATAGCTTAGTCCTCAGGAAGCAGTTTGCTGACACTCTTTTCGTGGAATCTGCAAAGTGATATTTGGGAGCCCATTGGGGCCCATGGTTAAAAAGGACATATCCTCACATAACAGCTAGAGAGAAGCTTTCTGAGAGTTTGCTCTCTGATGTGTGACTTCATCACTCAGAGTTCCACCCTGTCCTTCTTGGGACAGCTTGCTAACACTTTTGTGGATCCTGCAAAGTGATATTTGGTAGCTCAGTGAGGGCTATGGTGCAAAAGGGAGTATCCTCATACAGAAACTGGAAAGAAGCCTTCTTGGAAACTGCACTGCCATGTGTCAATGCAACTCACAGAGTTACACGTTTCTCTTCAGTGGTCAGTTTTCTAACACAGTTTTCTTGAATTCTGCAGTGGGATACTTCTTAGTGCAATGAAGCTTATGACGACAAAGGAAATATCCCCAGATGAAAACTAGAAAGAAGCTTTTTTACAAACTTCTTGGTGATGTATGAATTCATCTCTCAGTGTCACAATTATGTTTCATGGAGCAGGCCATTAACACTCTCTTTGAGGAAACTGAGAAAGGCTGCTTTGGATCGCAATGAGGCCTACGCTGATAAAGGAAATATCCTCCATGAAAAACGTGAAAGTAGGTTTATGAGAAACTTCTTTGTCATATGTGAATTCATTTCACAGAGTTACAACTTAGTCTTCATGCAGCAGTTTGCTGACAGTGTTTTCGTGGAATCTGGAATGTGGTATTTGGGAGCGCATTGAGGCCCATGATGAAAAGGAAATATCTGCAGATAATAGCTAGAAAGAAGCTTTCTGAGAGATTGCTTTCTGATCTGTAACTTTCTCTCACACAGTTACACTACTATTTCTTGCAGCCACTTGCTAGCACTGTCTTCGTGGATTCTGAGAACTGATGTTTCTGATAGGTTTGAAGAGTCTAAGGACACAGGAAATATCTTCCGAGAAAAACCGGAATGAAGCTTTCTGAGAAACTGCTTTGTGATGATTGAATTAATTGCCCAGGGTTACACCACTCTTTCATGGAGGAGTTTGCTAGCACTGATTTTCTGGAATCTCAGAGGTGACATCCTGGATATCATGGAATCCCAGGCTGAATAACGACATATCTTCAGACAAATCTGCAGAGAAGATTTCTCAGAAACTTCTTGGTTGTGGGTGAATTCAGCTCACGGTGTTTCCTCATGGTTTTCATTGAGAAGCTTGCTAAGAGCATTTTTGCAGCATCTGCAAAGGGACACACGGTGGCGCTCCGACACCTCAAATAAACTCAGCTCCCAAAGAAAGAGGCTTTCTGAGAAACGGCTTTGTGCTGTGTGAATTCAACTCATTGAGTTCTAGTAGTATTTCATGGAGCCGAAGGCTAGCCCCGGTTTAGTGGAATCTGAGAAGTGATATTTCGCATCCATTTGAAGAGTATAGGGCCAAAGCAAATGTTCGTCGATATAAATGACAAAGAAGCTTTCTGAGAAATTTCTTTGTGATCTCTGAATTTGTCTCACAGGTACAACTTAGTCCTCAGGAAGCAGTTTGCTAACACTCTTTTGGTGGAATCTGCAAAGTGATATTTGGGAGCCCATTGGGGACCATGGTGAAAAAGGAAATATCCTCACGTAACAGCTAGAGAGAAGCTTTCTGAGAGTTTGCTCTCTGATGTCTGACATCATCACTCAGAGTTCCACCCTGCCCTTCTTGAAACAGTTGCTAACACTGTTGTCGTGGATACTGCAAAGTGATATTTGGGAGCTCAGTTAGGGCTATGGTGCAAAAGGGAGTATCCTCATACAGTAACTGGAAAGAAGCCCTCTGAAAAACTGCACTGCGATGTGTGAATGCAACTCACAGAGTTACACGTTTCTCTTCAGTGGTCAGTTTGCTAACACAGTTTTCTTGAAATCTGCAGTGGGATA
>NW_012118243.1:702884-703827 GCF_000951035.1 Colobus angolensis palliatus
GATGTGTGAATGCAACTCACAGAGTTACACGTTTCTCTTCAGTGGTCAGTTTGCTAACACAGTTTTCTTGAAATCTGCAGTGGGATACTTTCGAGCGCAACGAAGCTGACAGTGACAAAGGAAATATCCTTAGATGAAAACCAGAAAGAAGCTTTCTTAGAAACTTCTTGGTAATGTGTGAGTTCATCGCATGGAGTTACGCTCATGTTTCCTGGAGCAGGCCACTAACACTCTCTTTGGTGTATGTGAGAAGGGCTGGTTGGATATCACTGAGGCTTGCGTTGATAAAGAGAATTTCATCCCTTAAAAACGGGAAAGAAGCTTTCTGAGAAACTGCTTTGTGATCTGTGAATTCGTCTCACAGTGTTACAGCTTAATCCTCAGGAAGCAGTTTGCTAACACTCTTTTCGTGGAATCTGCAAAGTGATATTTGGGAGCCCATTGGGGCCCATGGTGAAAAAGGACATAACCTCACATAACAGCTAGAGAGAAGCTTTCTGAGAGTTTGCTCTCTGATGTGTGACTTCATCACTCAGAGTTCCACAATGCCCTTCTTGGAACAGCTTGCTAACACTGTTGTCGTGAATCCTGCAAAGTGATATTTTGGAGCTCACTGAGGGCTACGGTGCACAAGGGAGTATCCTCATACAGAAACTGGAAAGAAACCTTCGGAGCAACTGCACTGCGATGTGTGAATGCAACGCACAGTCTTACATGTTTCTGTTCAGTGGTCAGCTTGTTAACACAGTTTTCTTGAAATCTGCAGTGGGATACTTCTTAGCGCAATGAAGGTTACAGTGACAAAGGAAACCCACTGAGATGAAAACTAGAAAAAAGCTTTCTTAGAAAAATCTTGGTTATGTGTGAGTTCATCTCACGGAGTTACACTCATGTTTCCTGGAGCATGCCACTAACACTCTTTTTGGGGAATCTGAGAAGGGCT
>NW_012118243.1:703877-704997 GCF_000951035.1 Colobus angolensis palliatus
CTGATAAAGGAAATTTCATCTGTTAAAAACTAGAAAGAAGCATTCTGAGAAACTGCTTTGTGATCTGTGAATTTGTCTCATGGAGTTACAGCTGAGTCCTCAGGAAGCAGTTTGCTAACACTCTTTTCGTGGAATCGGCAAAGTGATATTTGGGAGCCCATTGGGGCCCATGGTTAAAAAGGACATATCCTCACATGACAGCTAGAGAGAAGCTTTTTGGGAGTTTATTGTCTGATGTGTGACTACATCACTCAGAGTTCCACGCTGTCCTTCTTGGAACAGCTTGCTAACACTGTTGTCGCGGATCCTGCAAATTGATACTTGGGAGCTCAGTGAGGGCTATGGTGCAAAGGGGAGTATCCTCATACAGAAACTGGAAAGAAGCCTTCTGAGAAACTGCACTGTAAAGTGTGAATGCAACTTACAGAGGTTCACGTTTCTCTTCAGTGGTCAATTTCCTAACACAGTTTTCTTGAAATCTGCAGTGGAATAATTCTTAGCACAATGAACCTTACGGTGACAAAGGAAATATCCTTAGATGAAAACTAGAAGGAAGCTCTCTTAGAAACTTCTTGGTGTTGTGTGAGCTCATCTCACGGAGTTACCCTCACGTTTCCTGGAGCAGGCCACTAACACTCTCTTTGAGGAATCTGAGAAGGGCTGCTTTGGATAGCACTGAGACCTGCGCTGATAAAGGAAATTTCATCCATTAAAACATGGATAGAAGCTTTCTGATAAACTGTTTTGTGATCTGTGAATTTGTCTCACCGAGTTACAGCTTATTCCTTAGGAAGCAGTTTGCTGACACTCTTTTCGTGGAATCTGCAAAGGGGTATTTGGGAGACCACTGGGGCCCATGGTGAAAAAGGACATATCCTCACATAACAGCTAGAGAGAAGCTTTCTGAGAGATTGTTCTCTGACGTGTGCCTCTACCACTCAGAGTTACACCCTGCCCTTCTTGGAAGAGCTTGCTAACACTGTTGTCGTGGATTCTGCAAAGTGATATTTGGGAGCCCAGTGAGGGCCATGGTGCAAAAGGAGTATCCTCAGAGAGAAACTGGAAAGAAGCCTTCTGATAAACTGCACTGTGATGTGTGAATGCAACTCACAGAGTTACA
>NW_012118243.1:705217-705498 GCF_000951035.1 Colobus angolensis palliatus
GGCCACTAACTCTCTCCTTGAGATATCTGAGAAGGGCTGATATGTATACCACTGAGGCCTGAGCTGAGAAAAGATATTTCATCCGTTAAAAACTAGAAACAAGCTTTCTGAGAAACTCCATTGTGTTCTGTGAATTTGTCTCACCGAGTTACAGCGTAGTCCTCAGGCAGCATTTTCCTAACACTCTTTTCGTGGAATCCTCAAAGAGATATTAGAGATCGCATTGGGGCTCACGATGAAAAACGACATATGCTCACATAACAGTTAGAGAGAAGCTTTCT
>NW_012118243.1:706313-706745 GCF_000951035.1 Colobus angolensis palliatus
TCACATAACAGTTAGAGAGAAGCTTTCTCAGAGATTGCTCTCTGATGTGTGACTTCATCACTCAGAGTTCCACCCTGCCCTTCTTGGAACAGCTTGCAAACACTGTGGTCGTGGATTCTGCAAAGTGATATTTGGGCGCTCACTGAGGGCTATGGAGCAAAAGGGAGTATCCTCATACAGAAAATGGAAAGAAGTCTTCTGAGAAACTGCACTGTGATGTGTGAATGCAACTCACAGAGTTACAGGTTTCTCTTCGGTGGTCTGTTTGCTAACACAGTTTTCCTGAAATCTGCAATGGGATACTACATACCTCAATGAAGCTCACGGTGACAAAGGAAATATCCTTAGATGAAAACTAGAAAAAGGTTTCTTAGCAACTTCTTGGTGATGTGTGAGTTTATCTCACGGAGTTACACTCATGTTTCCTGGAGC
>NW_012118243.1:707677-707987 GCF_000951035.1 Colobus angolensis palliatus
TCACTTTGGTAACACAGTTTTCTTGAAATCTGCAACGGGATACTTCTTAGCTCAATGAAGCTCATGGTGACAAAGGAAATATCCTTAGATGAAAACTAGAAAGAAGCTTTCTTAGCAACTTCTTGGTGATGTGTGCGTTTATCTCACGGAGTTCCAATCATGTATCCTGGAGCGGGCTGCTAACCCTCTCCTTGAGATATCTGAGAAGGGCTGATTTGGATAGCACTGAGACCTGCGCTGAGAAAGGAAATTTCATCCATTAAAAACTGGAAAGAAGCTTTCTGAGAAACTCCTTTGTGTTCTGTGAATT
>NW_012118243.1:708646-709440 GCF_000951035.1 Colobus angolensis palliatus
AAAGAAGCTTTCTGAGAAACTCCTTTGTGTTCTGTGAATTTGTCTCACTGAGTTACAGCTTAGTCCTCAGGCAGCAGTTTGCTAACACTCTTTTCGTGGAATCTGCAGAGTGATATTTGGGATCCCATTGGGGCCCATGGTGAAGAAGGACATATCCTCACGTAACAGTTAGAGAGAAGCTTTCTGAGAGATTGCTCTCTGATGTGTGACTTCATCACTGAGAGTTCCACCCGGACCTTCTTGGAACAGCTTGCTAACACTGTTGTCCTGGATTCTGCAGAGTGATATCTGGGAGCTCATTGAGAGCTATGGTGCAAAAGGGAGTATCCTCATACAGAAACTGCAAAGAAGCCTTCTGAAAAACTGCACTATGATGTGTGAATGCAACTCACAGAGTTACAACTTTCTCTTCGGTGGTCAGCTTGCTAACACATTTTTCTTGAAATCTGCAATGGGATACTACTTAGCTCAATGAAGCTCACGGTGACAAAGGAAATATCCTGAGATGAAAATTAGAAAGAAGCTTTCTTATCATCTTCTTGGTGATGTGTGAGTTTATCTCACGGAGTTACACTCATGTTTCCTGGAGCAGGACACTAACTCTCTCCTTGACATATATGAGAAAGGCTGCTTTGGATAGCACTGAGGTCTGCACCGATAAAGGAAATTTCATCGGTTAAAAACTGAAAAGATGCTTTCCAAGAAACTCCTTTGTGTTCTGTCGATTTGTCTCACCGAGTTACAGCTCAGTCCTCAGGCAGCAGTTTGCTAACACTCTTTTCATGGAATCCGCA
>NW_012118243.1:709748-710891 GCF_000951035.1 Colobus angolensis palliatus
CTGCAAGGTGATATTTGGGAGCTCATTGAGGGCTATGGTGCAAAAGGGAGTATCCTCATACAGAAACTGGAAAGAAGCCTTCTGAGAAACTGCACTGTGACGTGTGAATGCAACTCACAGAATTACAGCTTTCTCTCCAGTGGTCAGTTTGCTAACACATTTTTCTTGAAATCTGCAATGGGATACTTCTTAGCTCAATGAAGTTCACGGTGATAAAGGAAATATCTTTAGATGAAAACTAGAAAGAAGCTTTCTTACCAAATTCTTGGTGATGTGTGAGTTTATCTCACGGAGTTTCACGCATGTTTCCTAGAGTGGTCCACTAACCCTCTCCTTGAGATATTTGATATGGGCTGATATGGATAGCACTGACGTCTGCGCTGAGAAAGGAAATTTCATCCGTTAAAAACTGGAAAGAAGATTTCTGAGAAACTCCTTTGTGTTCTGTGAATTTTTGTCACTGAGTTACAGCTTATTCCTCAGGCAGCAGTTTGCTAACACTCTTTTCGTGGAATCTGCAGGTGATATTTGGGATCCCATTGGGGCCCATGGTGAATAAGGACATATCCTCACATAACAGTTAGATAGGAGCTTTCTGAGAGATTACTCTCTGATGTGTAACTCATCACTCAGGTTTACACCCTGCCCTTCCTGGAACAGCTTGCTAACACTGTTGTCGTGGATACTGCAAAGTGATATTTGGGAGCTCTTTGAGAGCTATGGTGCAAAAGGGAGTATCCTCATACAGAAACTGGAAAGAAGCCTTCTGAGAAACTGCACTGTGATGTGTGAATGCCACTCACAGAGATACAGGTTTCTTGTCGCTGGTCAGTTTCGTAACACAGTTTTCATGAAATCTGCAGTGGGATACTTCTTGCTCAATGAAACTCACGGTGACAAAGGAAATATCTTTGGTGAAAACTAGAAAGAAGCTTTCTTACCAACTTCTTGGTGATGTGTGAGTTCATCTCACAAAGTTACAGTCATGTTTCCCGCAGTGGGCCACTAACTCTCTCCTTGAGATATCTGAGAAGGGCTGATTTGGATACCACTGAACCCGTGCTCAGAAATGAAATTTCATCCGTTAAAAACTGTAAAGAAGCTTTCTGAGAAACTCCTTTGTGTTCTGTGAATTTGTCTCAC